>NC_086285.1:54195646-54518656 GCF_963924245.1 Chroicocephalus ridibundus | reverse complement strand
ATAAAGCTTCAGCAATTGATTAGTCAAAGACTTTTATCTCAGCTCATCACACTCTCTCTGACTGCCAAGACTAAGAAAGCCACTATCCCATTTTCTCATTGGTAATGAAATATGTACCATGACAGCCTTAATTTAATAACAGGATGAGGAACTTACAGCCCACAGGACACATACAGACTGTCAGGACAATAAATCTGTTCCAGAGCCCACATACCATCCCTTCCTCCTAAGTGCCCTTCAAGTGCAGGCCCTAGGCTGGAGGAATAGGCCAAGTGGCCACTAGCCCCTTTCCAGTGCTATTTTGCCTGAAAGCCCCGCTGTTCCTCCCTGTTAGTAACAATCCATGAGAGTCAGTTCAGATGGGGAAACCCTGGACCTCTGCTTGTGCACAGAAAGCCCACGCTGGGTGTAATCACATGGCAGGAGGGGAGGAGGTCATGGCATATAATTCACTTCATCTACCAGAATAAGATGAGTGGTCTGCTCCACCAGGGTGATTAGGCATGATTTATAGCGTAACAGTAGTGACAATGATACCTTCCATTAGCGTCAATTACAGTACTCAAAGCTGCAGCACAAGCTATGACTGGTTTCTTACGCATTCTTACCCTACCCCCATCTTTCCTACCTTCCCCATAGCAACACATTCCGGGACCTGCTGTGTCTCCTGCCGCTCTGCTCTCCTTGGGCTTCTCCAAATCTTGCCCTGCCTGCTTGCGTGATGACACATGGCACCTGGTTCACAGCTACACATGTGCTGATTAGCTAGAGAGTACGTAAGCAGAGGTCAGCCAAAGAGCAACTCTGGGAAGTCTGCTTTTCTCTCTCCTATCCATCTCTTCAGTTTTCACAAAATAGGTAGGAACCAAGTACCTTCGAGATGTCTACCATTCTGTTAAGCTACTGATCAAGTTCAGCTATGTTTAAGAAGTTAATGGGAAGGCTGACTGAGAGACATGCGGTAATTTCCTTAGAAAAAGGATAGCCAGTCTTCCTTAGGAAACCAGGCTAAAAATTATGTCAAAGTAATTGCAAGGCATCCCAGTCTGGTATTAGCGTGTAGAGGCTGTTAATTTCTCATAGTGGAGACAACTGAATAGTGCATTGTTAAACACTTCCTTATCAGGATAAATACTATCCTTAAATTCATGTATTTTCCTATATACAACTCCCTGCTTGTATACAGTTTCTTCTGTAAACCTGCAAGGAAGACTGGGCTGGCAACTTCAGTAATCCAAGCAATTAATCTCGGCCCCTGGAACAGCCTTGTATACCCTCATGAGTGTGCCACGGATGTTTGAGACTCACATAGTTGTACAGGTATACGACGTCTGGATTTAAAAATACATGCGCCCTCTACTTGTGGTGGGGTTTGCAAAGTCCATGTCAAGGACTGGGAGTGATCTGTATGCTTACAAAGCCAGAACTGGAAGCCTTGCACAGCTGCAAAACAAATGCTCAGAGTTTATTATGGCACAAGATTCAGGTGACATACGTCAGGCAGAGAAGCGTGGTCAAGGACAGGCAGTGGTCAGTCCCCAAAACGGACTTCATTACTACCATGGCTTTGTTTATCAATGGAGCTTCAGATCAAACTCTTATCCCTATTTTGGAAGTAGAATTGTTCCCCACCTTTCAGAGGCACAGCTCTGTTAGGACACCCACAGGCCACCTGAATTTCTCAACTTGGGCCTTTTGATGTGTCTGATATTTACAGGAACAGAATCACTGGCTTTGCTTTTCATCAATAATACATCTATCCTATGAAGAACAAGAAGACTGTGATATAAAAAAAAAAAAAAGAAGAGAGAAGTCCATTTCTCTTTCAACTGCCTGAAAAAACACCTTCCTTTTGGACCTGTGTGGATATATGCGAAAAGAGAGAGAACACAGCCTTTGAACAGTAACTGGTACAAATCTTTCTCCTCTGACCCACAAATCTCAATCTACCAAGAAATGAGTGCCTAGTTCTCACAAGGCATAACATGCACGTAGAAGGGAGGCACAATTAAAAGAAGGGAAAAGAGAGACAAATTATGTCGGAGCCATTTCCTTAATGAACATAGCACTCTTCACTTTTTATACATTGTAATGCGTATTAGGGCAACCAAGATGATTATGGGACTGGAGCACCTCCCTTATGAGGAAAGGCTGAAAGAGCTGGCACTCTTTAGCCTGGAGAAGAGAAGGTTGAGGGGGGACCTGATTAATGTTTACAAGTACCTAAAGGGTGGGTTTAAGGAGGACGGAGCCAGGCTCTTTTCAATGGTTCCCAGTGACAGGACAAGGGGCAATGGGCACAAGCTAGAACATAGGAAGTTCCGTTCAAATACACGGAAAAACTTCTTTACAGTGAGGGTGACAGAGCACTGGAACAGGCTGCCCAGGGAGGTTGTGGAGTCGCCTTCTCTGGAGATTTTCAAGACCCGCCTGGATGCAGTCCTGAGGGATGTGCTTTAGGCAATCCTGCTCTAGCAGGGGAGTTGGACTAGATGATCTCTAGAGGTCCCTTCCAACTCTGAAGATTCCGTGATTCCGTATCAATAAACAACAGGAATAAGCAACAGGTTTGAATAGAACATAGATGAATTTAAGTTTAATGCAAGTAAAGTGCCTTATAAGAAGTCTGGACTGAGAAAGATGTTGAGAAGGGTGCTTTTCAGAGAGACTGCTTACATTTTATCGTTTAGTGAGACCTGTATCTGCTGTAGATGGGTATAAAAACCAATGAGAAACTGTCTTTCACACTTCCAGCCTTGCGCAGTCTTTTTTTTAAAAACAAACAAACAAAAAAGGGCAAGTGAGACTCATGTCTTATCTGTGTGTGTGTTTTTTCAAAAACACGGAGAACATCCAAATAGAAAAGACAATAAAGAAATACTGAGACCAGGAGGAAGGCAGGGAGGGTAGGCTTTATTCTACCCCATGATCCGCCCTCATCTCCTGTTCTTCTGCAATCATTCTGCTCTCCTGCACAGCATCACCTCCCTCTGATTTTCAGACCTCACGCACCAGCTTAGGTAGCTACAGCTGAGTTTTGCTGCTGCCCAGAGAGTGTGAAAAGGTGAGAGGCGGTAAAGGGGGAGTCCTGCAGGTCCCTCCAACATGTGACTGGATGTGGGCTCTTGCTATGACTCGCAAAGTAGTCCAGCTGGCTCCATCTAGCACATGGGGGCTTGGGGCGGGAGTGTTTCCAAAGTGATAAATCAGGGTAGCAGGCAGCTGAACAGTCAGCAGTTGAGGCAAAGACCCTCCATCCTGTATCAGACAAGCCTCAGTGGATACCTACGTAGCTACGCTGAACTAGGAAGTGATATATATCGTCTGTTACCAAAGCCATATGTCCTGGCAACCAGAAAGGCAGATTCAGTTCCTTCAAGGTCAGAGTGCTTTTAAGCTCAAGGCTTGCATGGGTTCTTAATTTTTGTCACCTTTCAAAATATTTCCAGCTTTTAGCTTGAGGTTGGTAACACTCCTGCTTACCTTAATAGCTGCTCTTCCTACATCAGCTGCAAAGTTTCTTTATCTTCCCAAGGACTTTGCTTTCCTTATCTGCTTCTGGTCTGCTTTGGGAATCTTAAATCACACTGGCAGCTAATCTGCTTGTATTTCTGTTTTGGTTGTGGGTGATGTAAACTCCTGCTCATGCCAGCTATTGCCCACTTGGTCTACAGGATAGAGGTGATACTGCAGCGCTCCAAATGTGAAAACAGTCACAGCACCGCGTGCTGGGAGTCAGCCCACAAGCGTTAATCACGTGGGTCAAGATGGCATCAATGGGAATAAGGGGTATGACCCTTCCTTCCCCCTGCATCTCTATTCTTCTCTGGATGTCTCAGTGACCTGGTACCATGGGATCTCTCCGGCCACAAGATCCAGAACAGCCATTACATCCCATAAGCACCACCACAGTCATATACCCCAATGTCACAGGCCTCCGGACCCAATATAACACTCCATCTTTCCCATACATCAAAACCAAACAAGTCTAGGAGAAATCATGATGTCTTGGACACATCAAGTTTTCAGCTGGAGCAGTGCCACCCTGGTGACTTGGTTTACTCCAGGCAACAGTCTGGGGACAAATGCAACAGTTCATCTTGTATCCTCCAATATAAAACACTTCCACAAACTTCTAGGTGGTATTTGGAGAACAGCACCCAAACCTGTCTCTTTGTTTCTCTGCTCCCCCTGGTGGATGCCAGCCCAGCATTATCAAAATGCCTGCCTGGGTAGTGCTGCCGGGGAGCTGCACACAGAAGGTGAAGTTATAAGACAGTTACTACTGTAAAGTTATTATACAGTCTCCTTAAAAGCTTATTAATTACCACTGCTAATTCTTACCAATAGCACCACTGCTCATTACAGGGACCTAGTGGATCAAAAAGCAGATCTAGGAAGAGAGTTTCTGAGTTACAGACTTCAGTGTCAGCAACCATTGACATCTCCAGCCAATATCCAGATCATGCAGCCCTGACAAGACCATACGCCCACCACCAAATATTCCTGAGCATCAATCCACAGCCACTGCCAATGTTTGTAGATACATGGATGCTGATCCATGCACAGCTATTCAAAAAGAAAGTGATCACAGCTCCTGTAATTGTGAACTTCACATTTGTGCAAAGAAAGATAGTGGATATATCAGATTTGTGGCATAAAGTGTGGTCCGAGAAGCTAATCGCTTGTATGTGTCTAGTTATCCCCTTTTGACAAGGAAAAATAATATAATTTGCCATTCTCCATATTCCACTATATTTTTTAATGTAATTCAAACTGGGGACTCCCCTGTCTTTACTAGACAAATAAACTAAATGCCAGTGAGAATGGATTTTAAAAACCTGTATTTTAAGCATTGCAGTAGTATGACTATTCAAGACACAAAAGTACTTATAACTGCTCACTCAGTGCAATACTGCAAACAAGATACTACAAACTTTCAGTTCTCTCTTTAGAAAGGTATTCAACCTTTTTTAGGCCAATCTTTGCTTGTTCTTGGTATCTTCAGAAAAGAGATAGTAAAATAATTGTATAAGAAAACCAAGACTGTTAGAATACTTTTTAATTATGGAGAGATCATGCACTATATTTATTTGGGGTGTAGAGAGGGGGCTTGGTTTCGTTTGGTTTTTGCTTTACATCTTAAAGATAGATTATTACTGCAGGAAAAGTACAACTGAAATGATTGAAATAATCATATTCCTCCTTTTATGTTTAAATGTGTTTCAAGCTCATATCTAGATGTTGAACAATATCAAATATAGATGTCTTCCTAATTTTCCAAGCTACAGAACAATAAGTACTGCCTAGTAGAAAACAAGATCTAACACAAGAGGTGGCAACTGGGATTTCATGCTGCTTATACGTATTCACATAAAAAGATATGCAATCACAAGGAAGTGTGACTCATTTGACGCTGGAGAGACATTTTCTTTTTAACTATGCATGAAAGGGATAGTATTGCCATACGCTGCTCTAACAGCGGTGAATCAGAAGTAGTAAGGGAGTCACTGCATTTTACAGATTGTAGCAGTCATGCAGTCACGCTCAAAAACAAGGCCTGGTTCTTCTCTCTGTAAAATCAGTTCACACAAGCCCAGCGTTGCACTACACCCCCCCTGAGATTCAGCCACCAGATTCCTAATTAAGACATGCCGGACTAGACAACTTGTGAAGCCCATTTCATTCCCCAAAAGGCAACAGGGGTAGCAAGATCTTCCACTAGCGTCCAGGAAACAAAAAACGAGGAAAGCCCATGCTTGCCAGGCAACCACCGTCACTCAAGACGCACCAGTCAAACTTTGTCGAGGAAGCACTTGAAGATCACTACATACAGAACACCGCGATGAATCACACACGCAACCCATCTACAAAACATGCTACTGCCTCATAAGCCCCAGTTCGCACCATAATATCAACACGATCCCAAACTGAACAAAACCGCCAGTGTTCTTATTTTCTCATGTCTTCAGACAGTAATTGCAATGTTCTGTCTTATCTTCCCCTCCTCTGCATAGCTCTTAAACACACATGGGGCTTCCTTCCTGTATAAAACTAGACAGTTACAATTTACTTTGTAACAACAATTTGTTTGTATTTCCATCTATAAAAGCCCCCCAAAATGCCACATTGTACATTAATTTCTATACTGTTGAAATACAAGGGTTCTGTAATGTTTATAAAGCCATTTAAACTGCATTACCGAAGCTATTTTGCTAAATCACATTTTCCAACTCATCAGTCCTTATTATGCTATATACAAGCTCACTTCTTTCAAGAGTCACCCCTACACACATAATCAAATCATGCCATTTGAGACGCTGTGACATTATTTTGTCATATAAAATGGTTGAAATTATCTTGACGATGGCACTGTAAGGATTGCTGCTAACCCAGAATTTGTTATGAGAAGTAAAAGCTGAAAAAGAGTTAGATCTCTTGAAATTATAGATTTCAAATATCAGAGAGACAAAGGGTTTAAAAGCTTTTAAATACCGCAGGTCATCATAAAAGCTTCCGAAACACTTGTCCTGAACCATTTCAATAGAAACATTAAAGAATGAAAATGTGCTACGGAATTACAGGATTGATTTATATAGACTGACATAAACTCACTTCATGGTAACATGTTTTTAAATGTTAAGCAGTATAAACAAGATATCTGAAATTACCACCTAATATAATGACTTAAATAAGCACCTTCTAAATAATGATTTTATGAAGACTGAAATAAGTTTGACAGACTGAGGTATAATCAAAATCACTGCAATCAGAGAAATTTATCCAAAGCAAAAACCATTTTATGCTTATGCACACGTGTTCATTTAACAAAAAAGTAAAGCATGTTTTGTTTCAACAACAACAAAAGCTCAAAAAACACTTGGAAAAATCAATTCT
Source organism: Chroicocephalus ridibundus (assembly GCF_963924245.1). Lineage (NCBI taxonomy): Eukaryota > Metazoa > Chordata > Aves > Charadriiformes > Laridae > Chroicocephalus > Chroicocephalus ridibundus. Next base: position 54,511,759 of record NC_086285.1, on the reverse strand, counting down.
GCCATTCACTTCGTTTGTGCTGGGCACACCAGTTATACATTTTGGTCAAAGATCCACCGTGTACACTCTCTATTTTATCTCTATTTTATCTCATTTTGAGAAAATTATTTTCAGAAAACATGCCTCCGAGAAACATCCGACAACTGCACGTCCACATGGTTAAAAAAAAAAAAAAAGAGAGGAAAACCCAGCAATAGATATATCACGCACTTTACAACAACAGCAATCGCTGGCTTGCAAGCCCCTGGACAGAATCCTTCTCCTTGGCAAAATAAATTAATGCTAGACAGTTCTCAAGACATTACATCAACAGAAAAAGGTTTAGCTCTCCCTTGCATCAATAAAGCACTTCATCTGACCTAAAGTGCATGTCTTCATCACTGAGCCACTTTCAAATGAAACAATACCAACCTTCAAAGAAATCTTCATATAACAAGCTGTCTTTATTGACCATTTTGACTAGTCACAGTATTTGTATCTGTCTAGTCCATAGTCTTTTAAGAAGGCTAATGAGGTCTGAGAAGCAAAAGACGAGTCCAGTCAGTATTATTTATGGACCTCTTTTTTCACTCTTGTTCACACAAAGATACGCCGCATCACAGAATCTTCCAGCATCGATTTCTCCCACCAAACCCACACTGCAGACTTAATCTTAACAAGATACCCTTCTCAAGGATAAACAAAGTAAACCCATATTCGTCAGACCTGAAAGATGTTTTCACCAACGCCTCAGGACTATCCACTGGTGGTAGCTCATCTGCTAGGATTTCTTCAGGAGGTCTAGGGTCACTGATGATGGTCGGCTTTGGTCTTTCCTTGAGGTTGCCGGTCAGCCCACCGATAATGGTGTTCCACAAGCAGTTTTGTGATTTAGACCCTGCAAAAACAGAGAGTGAGAAGGAAAATAAATTCATAGGCCTGTTGTCCAGTCTCTCAGCTGTCTGGTAAACAAAGATGTTCTGTTATCTTTTTATCTTTGCATCACCACAGTTTGGGATTAAGCCTGAAAACCTGAAATAAAACTCAAAGTAGAAATAAGCACTAACGTTCAGGTCATTCCAAATCCAAGACTGTAATGCTTCTCACGAAAAGATTTGATTACAGCGCGTGGAGTTTTCACGTGTCGATAAAAAACATCCTCTCCTCATTATACTTAGATTATAGCTTAGCATGTATTGATGTGGCAATATTTTAAGCTAAATAACTAACCAAAAAACAAAGTATCAAATCAATACAATATTAATCATTGACTTTCTTAGACTAAAGTTAATAGGGGTTAAATTATAGATTAAAGATATCACTGAAGGACTAGTATCAGAAAAACATATGTCTTTTCTGTTGAAACTTTAACTTTTCTTAGTAGACATTCAAATGCCAAAATATTTATACGGATGATCTTTCTACATTTATTCAGAAGTGTCACCAGGTGCCTCTTGCATGTCATTCAGAAACTCCATCTTAATCTATAAGTCTAGTCCTACTGACAAAGTACAATTAGCATCCTTCAGTCAGATCTCCTCCCGGCCTTTGGAGAAGAGAATATGTGACTTGCACTTCATAAAGTTTAAGTATCTGTTTCATATTTTCAAAAGTTACCAAATAGCTTCTGAATAAATTAGGCACTTCTGAAAATCCCCGTGATACTCTCATACGGAACACCTGTGTCACATTCTAACTTTCACTTATTAAAGAATATACACGAGTGAGTTAGCAGATCCCAAGAAGAGCAGTTAAGTACTGAAATACTAATTATTTCAGTTAAGAGACTTCCCACAACACAGGTGCAGCAAGCATTAATCTTACTGGATTCCAATGTAATAAGCTGCACCAATTCTGCTGGTAGTTGTTCCCCATGGGCCTTTTATTAATATGCAAAATGAAAAAAAAAATAATTCTGACAAATGGGATATTTCTAAAGTCAGCAAGTGATTTTTATAAGAGACTGTACAAGTAAAATTTTCAAATATTTTCCCAGCATTCAGACTTCAGTGTCCAGAAGAGACAACTAAGAGACAAATAATGGACATAACACATATGGATTAAGGTTGACTTTCTGTAGCAGCACACACTACGTACATAAACAAACAGAAGAGCTGTTATCTCAAGTCTCCTGGTACTATATCATGAGAAGCTACCCTGTCAGAAACAGCAATATCTGCATGGCAGCCTTATTTTGCCGGTTGTCTTCAATGTCTTGTTTTCACCCAGCCTAAATGGTGCAAAGACAGATCAGCAAGAATCCTCATCTATCTTCCCCATTCCAAAGTAATTTTCGGAGTGTTTCCGAGCTAATCAGGAAAGCTCCATGCTCGTAGTCTTCTCTGCTCTTAATTGTCAGCAGCTATTTAATGTGCAAGGACCATATCTACTCAGATTTAGAGGCAGCCTTCTCATCCTGTGCTGAGTTCTGTGCTACAATAGCTAGAAAAATTACTCCTCGCGCTAGGTAGTCCAAAGTAATGTCTACACAACATCTGCAGAAATAAACACAACATCCATACGTCTTTATCATTCAAGGATTTGCAATGTTATAGCAATACTACTGTTTCTGTTCTTTAGACCACCACGCAAATTTCCCAAAATTTCTTAATTTTACTTGAATAGATAAGCATTTGGTTCCCCAAACTGTAAGGGGATATATAAAGGATGTAAGAGTTTTGAATTATCTGACCATACAGGTCACCTGTGATAGAGCCAAAAATATTGTGACTCCCTATAGCATGTTGAGAGGACCATTTCTTTTGCAGAAGTATGTCATACTCAGGACGGTTAGAACCAGAAGTTTAAGTCTCTGTTAAGTTACAGTCAACAAAGAAAAATAAGTTGCCATCCAGCCATATATGCTACACACTAAGATAGGAGAGCAGGACATTAACACTTGCAGAAAAAGCTGCTGTGTGCTACTAAAATCATATTTTGTGTAAAAGAGGCTTTCCGAAGCCACTTTTATAATTTTGAGGTTTCCCCCTGCAACTCCAAGGAATTTGCTAAGCTTCCCAAACAACTATCTTCTCCATATTTCCACAGCTCTACTCTTTCTTTTATTCCACAGGCCCTCCAGCTTTTCAGGCTCAGGACAAGACCACGGTCCAGGAAAAAGACATACGAGTATTTTTCTGCACTTGGAAGTAGTTTGGTTTTTGCGCTACCACCGAAAGCCAACAACGACAGGTTAGCTAACTGCCATTGAAAATCATATAATCACTCAAATCAAACCTTTTTTCTTTTTTTTTTTTCTTTAAACAAACACAGCACAAAGAAAATCAAGTACTTGTTTCGGTATTATATAGCTTTTTTCCTCGCTATGTTCTCTGCACATACACCTATACCTTTTCCTCCAGCATGGATACCCATCCTGTGCAGCTTTCCTCTACAATGAGATCTAGACTGCAGACCTAGATCTACTTTGCTCTTACAAAGATCAACCGCAGCAAATCAGCCAACTGACGTGAATTAACCAACTTCACTAGAGCAATGCAATACCCACCTCTCCTAATCAGTGTTCAGCCTGCCCACAGCTATGCTCAGGTGAAGGGCATTTGGCAAACAATTTCTTTATTTAACGAGCCTGCCTGAACAGACACCAGCCAGGAGCTTCCAGCTGCTGAAATGCTGAGAGCTTGATGAACTTAAACTCACACAACCACAACTGTTCAAAGACCAATGGCATAGTGGTACTTGTAGCAAAATGACATAGCAACATACCAGGTACACTAACTTCTGCTAAATAGAGTAGTAACCTCTTAAATTCAAAGTCTCCTAAACTGACTGGAATTTGACATTTAAGAGTACAGAAGATTGGGTAGCCCTAGCATTGGAATGAATAACATTTTATTTTAATTTCAAATCCCTGTGAATAGCGCAAACTTTTGCAAAAATGCTTCTCCCTCATTTTATTGTACCCCGTTGAAGATTATTATAGCTGAGCTAGAGGCAAAAGCAAAACAGATTTAGGTGTTATAATTTAAAAAGCCGAACTCTGCTTACAGAATCTGCGGGTGGGTGTTCAAATACTTTGATATAGCCTGAAAATACTGTTACACTACACGTCTAGCTACCTGGATCACTGATAACCACACAACTACCACTCCTATTGCCTCACTTAACACCAGCAGCCTTTCCCTCTTCATTGATCCTGAACTAAAGGGATAACAGCTACACACTCCAGAGAGCTGTGGACAACAGTCAGGACGAACAAGGCTCATCTGGGTTTCTGTGGGTTATCTCATGTTTGGTTAAGTGCACAGGAAGTTAGATCAGGTAAATAAGGTCGGTCAAAATGGGTATGATTTGTTAAGTGTTCAGTGACAGCCTGACTGTGATCCCACTGAAGTTTCACTGTTGACCTCAAATGGGCAGCTGTTACAGGGCAATGGAAATCCTGTTCTCTATTGTGAAGTTAATAATTGCCTTTGAATTAATCATTCAAGTGAATGTGAAAGGGACAATCCAGGAAGATGGCCAGTCTCCGGTTTGCGACTCAGACACAAGGATAATGACGATAATCCTCTATGACATCAGTTATTGCTCGAATCCTTGTCTTCAAATGCTGTGGCTTTTTCTGCCATTCAGTCAGGATGCTTTTGAATGTTTGATCTTCACCCCAATGTTTGTTCAATGAAACGTGGTATGGTAGACTAGGTTATAGCACTCAGCATAAATTTGGGCATCATCCATTTAACTCACATTAGCACAGCACATGCCTCAGATGTTTCCCTCCTTTCCATCACGCAGTTCCCATTCTAATTTTCCTTCCCATTCCCACAGAGTTGTCACCTTATGTCGAGCACATAGTAATCATCAATGATACGCTATGAGAAGCTAACTCAACCTGACTCCCAGATCACTGAATTTCACTCCAAACAGTGAAGGTCTGGTTTACACTTGGAATTATCTCCCCTCATCCCCATATTATGCCTCTATAACTACTTTCCAACCAGGCTTATCTAAGTGTTCCTCTCTGCATTGCAAATCAAATTTGCATTCAAATGTCATGACATTATGCTTGACCTACTTGTCAGGCAATACTGCAGCATGAAGTCCTCGTAACCCAAATATCCAGGAATAAATAGTATTTGGGCTGAATCTTCCAATTCTGTACCTAGTATCCAGTAACCATAATAGACAAAAAGTGGTGTGATAAAGAACTTGAAAATGTTTGCATTTATATTTACATTTCTCTCCTCTGTGATTTCCTTTGCCATATGCATTTTCAGGGTTGAACCAGCCAGGAATGATGAATAGAGCCCCTTTTTAAGCCTTTACTGTCTGCAACATGAAGGAAAATAAACCCTAAATCAGTAATAAGGAATGCCCATACAATTTTCTCTCAGTCCTGTTCAATCTGCTCAGTCACCTTGTACGTCACTACATGCAACAGATTTCATAGCTACAGACGTTCATTCTACACTATGCACCTTAAGCTACCTATGTGAGGTATGGCATGCTCAGAGTGCCATCCTGTGACTGTGTGAAATACTGCACCATAGATGTAAATTCTTTTGCCGTTTTGATCTGCACCACCCACGATGATGGCAAATGCCCCCTTTTAATGATGAGAAGGGGATTTTTCCCTGCTAAGTGATCACAAATCATCATAAAACTGCATGCATTATGGAAAGGATTTCTTACCTTCCTCCTCATTTCTACATATTTTGTCATGTGTGGTTTTAATAATCAATATGGTCAAAGTCATGGTCAGTTGGTGCTAGATTACCAGATGCTTCCCTTTGTTTTGGTCAAATTTGTGACACATTTCAAATCCAAAGCCATACGTTTAGTTCCTAACCTTGCTACGTGAAGCAAAAGGTGATGGAGGAGCTATCAGTAAGGCTAAATTACATTTTTCATACACTATTTCTAAGGCTTGACCCAAATCTTTTTGTAGCCACTGTAGTAAACTTCAGCTGGCTTTACAACACTTATGTTGTTATAACTTTTTATGCTCGAAACAACAGTAAGGCCCAAACCCTTTCCATCTTTTTAAATTTGCATCAGCTCTGTTCAATAAGACTGAATTTCTGTGAGTGACTTTTCCAATTACGTACTACGGTTCCTCAGTTGAGTACTGTAAATGAACTGTAATAACAGGGCAGACATAATATGAGATAAAATAACTTATTATATGTGTTTATTTCTACAGTAGATGTAGAAATCAGCCAGTTAAAATAAAAAAGGCTACTTACGGGCAAATCGTGAAAGTGGTCGTGCATTTTTGTCACCCGCCTCGTTCGCAACTGAAAGGAGAAAATACAGAGAAATAAAAAGCACTCAATTTAAATGTTACATTAAGGTTAATTATAATAGCAGTTCTCATGCACGTAAAGGAGAGAAGATTGGTCACAGTAACAGTAGTCAGATATATATGTATAAGTATACACACACAGAAATATAATAATACTTTTTTTAATGCCGCCAAATATATAATAATACTTTTTTTAATGCCACCAAATATATTACTTTGCTTGTTTAGCTTTCAGAGTCAGCAGGGCACACCACAGGCACCTGCGAACATTGTTTTGTCCCACATAATAATTGAATGATATGCTTGAATGCCCAACATTCAAGCACTAAACATTAATAGTACATAGCAATATATGATCACAGTCATTCTTACAAATTCTACTTTACACTGGACTTTTTTCCAAGTCCTAAATAATACATCATTTTTTCACCTTTGCATTAACGAGTACAGTAAAAAAAAAAGTAAGATTATTCCACCTATATGAGGAAACGCACTAGCAATTTTGAAAGCCCAGAGGATCATTTAACAGCAAATTAAATGAAATCTAAAGATCTGTGCAAAGGAATCCTCAGACATTTGGAACTGCATATAGATATCACCTACGATAAAAACAATCCTGTACAAATCCTTCTTTTTTCTGCCTCAGATTCATACTGGCATAGCTCTCAACATTTTTGTGACCCAGCTGGTTTGCAGTTAGTCAAGAGCACAAATGACTCTTTGGGGTTCTCACAATATTAAAGTACAGCTGAAACGAGAGGAGAGTTATCAAGGTGAGGAATTACCAGCCGTAACTTTATTTTTTTTTTGCTAGAATAATCATAAGGAACAGCACTGATGGGCATACAGGGAGGAGAACATATTCTAAGTGCACACAGAAACCTTGTCAATTCTTTGCTTTCTTTAAAAATGCTGTGCTCTAGAGACAAGACCAACCAAGCTAAGAAATCCCACAAAAGGACGCAAAATATGACCAGAACTGAGACTCATGGGCTCCTAGCAAGATAATGTCAACTAAATTCTAATGGACTTTTTGAAGCCAGAAAAGACTTTTGATGAAATTGAATTCTTCTGACAAGTCTTAAGGCTGTCAGTTTAAGTTTGACTTTATTTAAGACCTATATCCATTGTCACTCCAGCTTTCCCTACTTGCTCTCCAGTCTTTACCTGTTGATTAAGGTGGCTCCAGCACTCATTGTAGTTAACAAAGGGACTTCAACAAATCACTGCCTCATTTTGCTCCCATTAGCCAGTAGATGGTGCCCTTAAAACACTGGTGCTTCTCTAACAGCCTGGGGAAGTCGCCAGGCCAGCGGGAGCAGGGGCCGTGAGGTCTCCCAGCTCCTACAAGACAACCTTCCTTGGCTTGAGTCCATCACAAGTACCTGCAGCACAAACCCCAACCAAATAAGCTCTCCTGGGACATTATGTGCAGGGACACTGGAGTGACTGCACACAGTTAGGGAGGTTCAGAGCAGTTCATAGTTTCAGAGTCAAATCTGGCTCTGCTTGAGGTGATGGCATGGTGAAGAAGAGGCAGCAGCATCCTCCACAGGGCAGGGATCAAAAGAGTTGGACTCAGTGACATCAAAAAAACCGTGCCAGAAAACACTGCTGTAGCCAATATGTAATGGTCATGCAGCCAGGCTGTGTCTTTAACTCAGTGATGATGGCTTGCATGGGGTAGACTGAGAGATCGCCTCCCAGACTGGTCCCCTCTGGGGTCCTAGGTATGTCTCCGTATCGCAGTAGAGCCTGGGCAAATTCATAACATGCACTGATATCCTAAGCTGGGGCATCAAGTGAACTATGTAGATCAATGAGGAAAGAGCCTGCTAAAGGCATTTTAACTGCACTACTGTCTGCTTTAGAGTATTTCCTCCACTCTGGTGGCAGACGGCACTCCCTGGTCACCAGGGGCTTCAGTTGCACACAAGGTCTCACCCTTTGTGCCACCCTCCAGCTGGATGTTGCAACAAGAGTTTCAGAGCGCTCCACCCAGCATCTCTGCTCGGGCAGCTCAGCTCCCAGACTCACAGCATCCAACACAACAGGTGTCGTTAACCCCCTCAAAAATAAACAGTTTCCAATATCAGGCTGCATAGGCTTGTTTTCGGTTGTCAGTGCTTTCCAGACATCAGATGGTGTCACATACAGAGTAATGGCCTTCCATCTGTCACACAGCCACGCAGAGCAAAGCCGCAGGTAAAACAGCAAAGCAATGAGCAGGCCAGAAAGCACAGGGGATGCTGAACCTGCGTTACTAGCAAGATTCCTGGTACCAGTGAGCAGGTAACTGCTGCCTGGGAATTGCCTGGGACTAACGAGGTGTGTGCGTAGGCGAGATCTCAGGTTTGTTTAGCCCTGCAATCAACAGGGTTTCAGAGGCAAAGAGCGCTTCTGCATTTGCTCTGTGTGAAAATCTTAGAAGGTTTCACTTGATGCCATTTTTCCTGTGGAAATTCTGCATGTACATCCTACAGTTGTCTTACAGGAGTCTTTGGAGACACAAAGAACTAAGACAGCTATGTATGTGACATATATAAATGAGAAAAGACTTTTTCTCCAGATGGCCTGAAATTTTCTCCACCCTATCTGTGTTTATGGAAGTTTATTAATAGTAATAAGCTTTTGGGAGAAAGCAGGTATGAATTAACAAAGCTGGAGAAAGAAGCTGAATCTCTGAGAGAGCAAGTCACAACCCACACCAGAGATGATTTATGGTATTTCCAAAGATTTCCTGTACTGCTGTCTTTTCAGATATGCTTATTCTCCAGTCACACTATACCCTTATATGCGGAAGTCTAGGCTGATTTTTGTCTCTGATTAGATAAAACTATCAGCATGCATATATTTACTTCAATGTTCTAAGTGGGTGGGACCTTCTTCGGTTTCCATCCCGTCATTTTTAATTTTTATTTTTTTAATACTAAACCATGCACATCTGAAGTTATTTTCCATTCTAACCTGGATGCAAATAAATCTTGGTGAAGGGTATAGCAGCATGCAGGTAGCTTGTAAGTAACTTCTCTTCCTTCAGAAAGACAGCCATGACAGGCAGGAGACATTGTCCTGCAATCACCCCATCAGAGCACAACATTCACGTGCTGTCTGTGCTCTCTTGTCCAACTAGACAATAAAATACCAGGCCTAGCCAGATTTCTTCCATTTCAAAAATATTATGTTGTATCAAAACTGCCTGGAAATCTCAAGAGCTCCTCCCTGGAATTATAAAAATATCTTCCTAGGCATGATCAATTCTTTAATCAAAGTGGATCACTCATATGCGAGTTCACGGCGTACCCACTTCATGGGGAGGTTTCACTTTTTAATGCCTACCCTGTTAAACTATTTCCTACAGCTTGCCACCTTTTTCTACAGAAGGTATTGATTTCACCAGTACGCCCCCTCAGCCAATTTAGCTTTCAAAGATCCTTTGTCAAACTTCTCGTACAATGCAAAGAAAAATATACCACTTCGTAGTATTGACTCATCAAGACTGACAGACAGTAGCACAGCATCTGTATTTTGCCATTAAGCAGCTGAGAGGCTGAAAAAAGAAAGTCAGGTATTTTTTACCCACCAGTAAACACGTTCTTTCAAGGAGACTTCTTTTTTTTTTTCATCAGCCAAAGGGCAGATGAGCTTAACTATGTATTTCACACTGCTAGTAAATTTGTCAGTGTTAGGAAGAGAAAAAGTATGTTAGATAAGATGAGAACACAGATATGTAGGTAAATTTACATTGAACATACAATCTGAATTTAAAAAAGGATTTTTCTTTTCTTTCTTTTCCCCTTCAATGCCACATATTTTGAATAGCACTCCTGTAAAACAAATAAATCTCTGTATTGCCCTAACATATCATCTCCTGCTAATCTTTTCCCTTAAAACTCCGGAGAATAAAAGAATAAAAGACAGTACTGCAACCACTGAGATAACTGTTTGTTTACTTTTTACAGGCAAATCAAAGTAAGATCATCTCTGGGAACTCCAGGAGTTTTTGTTCTCAAAGACTATAATGCCATGAGACATTTTATAAACTTATCAAACTCGATCTTAAAGGTAGCTTGTTTTTTATGCTTACCTATGTAATATTATGAGACTTTGCCAGAACCTGATTGCAGTGTCAGTTATGACCTGTCATTTAATTTGTGTCAATTTATATCCGTTTCTTCTTGCACCAGCAATCTCCTTAAGCTGAAGTATTTCTTTTTTCCGGCGCTTAATCCTCCAACTTGGGCATGGAAAGACCGAATTTCCCCCTTCCATCATCATTTTGTGGACTAAACACACCATGATCATCTAGTTTTGCCTTACAGAGCATGTATCTTCGTATCCCTTCCCCATCTTTACTGAACCTCTTCAGTGTCAATTCATTTTCTCACAGGTGCTGTATGCAAACATTAAGAAGCCTTATTCTTGGCTGGTCACACATTAGTTGTGTGCTGTGATACCCCCCTCATCCAATTAACAGACCCTCAGATCATAGCAGAAGTTTATGTTATTAATTCCCCATCTGCATGATCTTTCACTCCGTACTACTTAATTTCAGCCCTTGTGGTTTGCCCCATCCTGTAGGTCACGTGGATCTCACTGTGAGATATTCAGATCTCCCCCTGCACTGGCAAGGCTTTTTGTCGTCAGCAGCAATTATCAGCACTTTCCTTTTTTCTCTGTCACAGTCATTAACAAAAATCCTACACAAGATCAATCCCACACAGGGATGTGAAGCACAATAGTACCAAAGGAAAGCTTTCCGGGTGGCTTTCTGACCCATTCAGAAGCTAAGGCTCCTCACAAGAAAAGCTATTCTTAGGGGATTTTCAGTCAAATAAGGAGATCAGAAAAGTCTCAGACCATATGCCTCATAATGAGGCAAATTCTGCTTCTGAGAGTTTTTATCCAGCACTATCTAAAATGCAAGGAACCGTGCAGCCAGTGCACGCGTTCCTGAACAGGAGATTATTCAGAGCCCTCCAGAGTCAGTCACGCAAAGAGTTTGTAACAGAGTGTTGAATCCCAGTACCACGCAGGAAATGCCAGCAACTTCATCTGATTTGAAATACTCGTGCCGTAAAGATCGATAGTGCAGGCAGTATAAACACACCCTATAAAACAAACCGGTAGGGTCACAAAGTTACAAGGATATGCATCAACCTTGTGCTGATCAAAAATACTGGATAACTGGACTGTCTCTCTGGACTTAAGCTTGTAATTAGTTACTACAACTAAGTAACAAATCAATTACATGGATGGAAAAGGCACAAAATGCATCTCTTGGATATACCGTGAAGATCACAGAACGCATTCAAAACAAGAGCTATGTTTCAAAATACCTCTGGAAGGCAGTCCGTAATCTTCACTTACAAGTAATAACCAAGAGGCATACGCCACCCAGCATTTCCTGAAATAACTCTTAATGGATTTTTGTTGCTGCTGTTTGCCTGGCAACGACACTGTACACCAAGCATTGTCCTTCTTCATTAACTGGGAGAGGAACACTGTAGACAACTAATGATTCGTTTTCCTTATAAAAGGATCCTTACACTGTAGGTTATTTGCATCTGTGATGGGAAAGCTGCTTCTGCAGTGGAAAACACTTCGTACCCTCAGACAACTGAAGACAGTTGCTGCCGCTCTCTGAAGGGACTCTGACTCCATGCACTGATCTGAGCTTCTGCGTCTCACTGACAGCCACAGAAATGCTTTCAGAAGGGCAAGGTGTACCCGGGGGAATTGTAACAGAGAAATAGGTGCAAAATATCTATATGAAAAGAAGCAGAACCATTCAATACTCTACTGAGCATCAGACAAATTTTATTTAGAGGCCGAGATGCAAGCACTGAGCTTGCAAACTCTGGCCCTATTGGCACCTAAAGACTGAAGGGCCCTGATGCTGGACTATGGAGATTAAAGAAAATAGGAGCAAACACCAGCAACTGCCTGGACCAAAACCACCTTCCTTGCACGAAAGCCCACGTTAAACATATTCCTAACCTCAAAACTGAGACGCAATCTTGCATAATCTGTTCATGCTATTAATGTATGTTCTGTAGACTGAACAACCCCCAAAGCTCTCCAAGTTTACAGAACAAATGGCTCCAGTCACACAAGCTCCAGGCTGTTCTCATTCCCAAACCTCTACCATGCCAGTCTTCAGAGTACAAAAAGCACAGCCCCTTTGCCTCCCTGCACACAGATACATAGGGCTCTGGCACACGCAGTCACCAACAGCATGTGATGGACCCATAATTGCTTGCTAAGAGCCTGAAAATGACTACCAGAGAAGTTGTGAATCAGGAGGTGAGGGAAAAGGAACTATATAGATAGATAAAACTTACCTACTGCAAGATGATGAAAGCTGCCTTAACTTTTGTTTTCCTGGAGTATGACTTCTTTTTTTTTTTACCTAGGAATGTCTGGGCTGATTTTCTACATTTAGCTGAGATTTCTTACTTCTAGTACCTCTAACAGATTGCCCCTTGTAGCAAACGCACTCACATCTTTCTCCTGAGGGTAAATATACATCTGGAAAACTTGGTCTAGGTCATATATTTCCATGCAGTGAATCTAAGACTGATAGATGGAAATCATAAACCATGGGATTTTTAGAACAGGATTCTGCTCGTATGGGCTACCATGACTCCTAGCTCTCTTCCAGAAGAAAATGCATCATATAAACAATAGTATAGTGAGCAGACACATGAAAGTGGTCCACTGTTCTCCCCTCATCCACCCAGTCATTTCATAGAAGCAGGCTATCAGATTGGTCAAGCATGATTTCCCCTTGGTGAATCCATGCTGACCCCTCCCGATAACCTTCTTTTCTTCCACGTGTTTGAAGATGACATCCAGGATGAGCTGTTCCATCACCTTTCCAGGGATGGAGGTGAGGCTGACCAGCTGGTAGTTTCCTGGGTCCTCCTTCTTGCCCTTTTTGAAGACTGGAGTGACATTACCTTTCCTCCAGTCCTCAGGCAACTCTCCTGTTCTTCATGACCTTTCAAAGACGACGGAAAGCGGCTTTGCGATGAGATCTGCCTGCTCCCTCAGCACTCATGGGTGCATCCCATCAGGGCCCATGGATTTGTGGGTGTAAAGTTTGCCTAAATGATCTCTAACCCAATTCTCCTCAATCCAGGGAGAGTCCTCCTTACTCCAGGCTCTCTCTCCCACTTCCAGGGTCTGTTCCCCAAAGGCTAAAGCAGGATTTCCATCCATCAGATGGGTTTTGAACGTGGAACACTGGGAGCTAGACTTGCAGCGAAGAACCTCGAGCAGCCTCATGCAGCTTCCACTCTTCCTCCCTAAGCTCCCACTAAGTAATTCCACTGGCTCCTCAAGGACTTCCTCTCAGATGCCTTCGTGCTGCCCCCAGGCCAGCTATGGCAGCAGGACATAGGAGGATGCCCCCTTTTATCCTGCCCCAGGACATTGTGACTGCTGCATTGCTGGGCGATGATTGTGCCCCACCTGCTGCCCCTGCACCCAGCATCCTTTGGAGAAGGCCTTTGGGCTGCTGGCCCTGAGGCCGTCCCTGTGCCCAGGAGGCCCAGGGGGCAATCTTTGCTCTTGGTGGCCATGCACTGGGCACAGCTGCTGGGTGTCTCTGATGCCTCCTTTGCCATTTTGCTCTCAAGGACAAATCTCGCGCTGTCACTCTTCTCTCAGTCCACGACAGAAACCAACGAGCCCAGAGACCACCTCTATTAGCCATTCCCTCCCTGCACCAGAGTTAACACTAACATCCATGAGGTCCCACGGTGAGGAGGACCAGGGACTTTATCTGTTTGGGCACACACCCTTTTCCTGGGGTTTAAGGGGGGTGATTTTGGCAGCTGCATCCTGGCGAAAAGCCAAAGTGTAACCACAGCCACAGATTAGCATGGACAGTGCCAACAAACTGCCGTGGAAATAACACAGGTTTCGAAAAACAAGTGAGCAGAGGTTACACTGCTGTGGTGGAAAGGCTGGTCATTTTCAGACCTAGAACATCTGGATCCATGCCCATAGCACATCCCGGCAAGTAACTCTTCCAAACTGGGAAAATAACTCATTGCTACTATCACCGTCACATCCCCTTGTCCCACTGAAGCCAAGTTGTGCAGCTCCTCTGCTAAACACACCCATTGGCCATGTTTATATGGGACACAAAACACACTCCAGCCACAGGGTAAAACTTTCAGAGCTCATTTGTGACTTTAACCTTTCTGAGACTTATTTGCCTACCTCACTTTGTGGGAAAATCTTATCTAAAACCCTGGCAAGTCTCTTTTTCCTTTAGGATTTAGTATTTTGAGTACCGAAAGAGTAAGGGAGATACTACTCTTGTCACTTTGTACGTTGGTGCCAGCTCTCTTTTGTCAGAGCTTCAGCTGGAAGGGAGGATGGGGGCTATAGAACTATACCATGAGATGGAGCTTTGTCTGCTTCATGGATGCCATGAAATCCAAAATACGACACGGATGGGGAAACCTACGTTCCTTGAACAATGCTTTTCTGCAATTTAAATTCAAAATACCTGACCATGAACTTCACCGTTTCATACATCTGATGACATCAAAGTATTAAGGGTGGAGTCTGAGAGATGTGTTAAGAGGACTTTCACCCCTCAGTAGCCTGCTGGAGTCCAGCTCCATGCAGTCACATGCCGCAGATCCAGCCCTCCACTGGCCAGCTGAACTATGCTATTCTAATTAAGAATGTGAACAGAGAAAAAGAAGTAGTTTTTCCAATTTTGTTGGAATTTGACAGAACGTAAATTAAAGATGCCTTGTTGAAAGTCGCACAGCAGTTTAGCAATTGGATTTCAAAAGGGTATTTTGGCAGTTGAAGAAATTACACTGCCAATAGAGCTGTTTAGAAAAAAAGGAGGGTTTTTGAGGAAGATGTGTGAAGGGTTGTACAAAAATATTTTTAAAGAATCTATGGATGTTTCTCATGGAAAGTATTGATTTTTGTTTGAAAGCTAAGGTTGTTTCAGCTTGGGCACCTTTTGATTTTACAATGAAAACTTAATATTTCTCAGAGGAAACAGACTTAACAAATCAACAATTTAAGTTGAAAACTCAGCTGCCTATTTAAAAATATCTTGAAGAAAAACGTACAATCAGGCCATAACCGTGCAATGGGATTAGTCCCTAAATTAATCCCAGACAACCACCAGTTCACAAGGAAGCTATCTACTTGGTTGTTTGATTTACAAAATTTCACCTGGCATGTAAGGCTCAGACTGAATCCCATCCTACCATCACCTTTAAGACACCTGTTTTACCCATCCTTTTATGCTTCACAAAATGAGCTTGCATAAGTGTTACCAGCTCCAAGTCAGCACCAATTCTTTTGATAAAAATAACCCACTGTGATGTCTGAATAATCATAGTTCAATTATACCACCACTTACATACAGTTCTGTAACAATATTTGTCTAGTGGTTCTGATACAATAGAGATTCTTTATGTAATAGTTTTAATATTAACAGTCTTCAACAAGTAAGAAACACATAAATTGATATACTTTTCCAGGGGAAAATATTTTAAAGACTCTACATTAGTATAAATAAAAAAGCAAAAACCTTCAAAGTCTGGTAGAAGATTCGGAAGTGCTTCTTTACAAGAGGGTTTGTGTCCACTCAAGTCAACTAGAGGGAAGACCTGAATAAAGCCTTCTCCCACCTTACTCTGACCATTCACCAAGATCCAGTGCTTAGTACTGTTTCCAAAGAGTTCCCACTGAGACTGGATCAACTGTCAGATGCTACAATTATTTATAAGCTTAAGCTCCCAGTCTCTCCTGTCATTTCCACATCCACTTTTTCCCTTTCTAATAATGCATGAATCATATTCAGAAATCACTCTCCAATCCATTAACAAACTAAACATAGCACAGACTCACAGAAGTACACAGATGACTATCGTTATCTGCCTTGATATTAGAGGGAGCAGTGCTGTAAAAATACCTGCAGTTAGCAAATATTCGTGTTGCATTTATTAGCATTTTCATTCCAGTACATCCATTATGAAACAGTTTTATTGTGGCAGGAGGAAACCAGAAAGGAAGACAGCTTTGCCACTGTATTAATACCTTATATTATACTGCAGTAATCCTATGCGCTACAGATTCTCAGACTGGTTCATTGAAAAAAAAAGAAAAAGTATATGGCTTTAAAAGGCTTTCAGTATTGGGTCAAAAATGCCACAGATATTGTACTAAATCCTTGAAATAACGTAATTACAATGCTTGTTCAAGTCTGCCCAAAAACATGTTCACCGTGGCCAGACCAAGGGCTCTCTGCTGTGCCAGGGCACCCTGCTTGGGAGAACCAGTAATTCTCAAATGCAGCATTAAAGAAGATGATACCAAGACTCCAGAGACTTTTGTTAAACAGAGCGTAAAAAAAAGGATTGAACCTTCCTGAGCCTCAAAAAGAATTCTACAAAATCTTATATACTTCTGCGATGACTTCAGGAGATAATTTTACAGCAACGGACTCCTAACAGAATTTTCGGATGCCTTTAGGAATAAGAAAGGACTCTAGTAATCCCTCTCCCTTATGTGCAGGCTCTAGAAAGCGCACCTGAGATACAGAGGAAAACTGGAGTGAGGAGATGGGGAAGTCGATAACATTATTCGCGGTAGCAGCTCTCATTCAACCTGATAGGGACTGGCACAGTGTTAGCAGAGGTGTGGAATAGATGTGCAAGCTTCAGACATTTTGGGCCAGGGGGTAACACTGTGGGACATAAACGAGAAGATTGTGTTCATTTTTTTTCACAACACAATAAAAAGTGACGTTAAAAATATCAAATCCACCAGACCGAAAAGATTTCCATCCTACTCAAGTTATGAGAGGAAACAAAATCCTCTCAGGAGCTTGAAAGAGATATACTCTATAAACATGTGCATCTATTGTTCCCAAGCCCATAGTTTAAAGCTTCTGTCATCAGTTTATTTTCTCCCACGGGTCTTCTCCAATTCAGTAGATGTCACTTCAGTGAAAACCACAACACAAAGCTGACATTTACTGAAGGCGGGCAGGGCCGCATGAACTCTACTGTGGCACTGCAGACGTATCTAAACATCACCCTTACTCACAAATTTCCATTCAGTTCAGTGAAAGCAGAATTGCCCCTGAAGTGTGGGAATAATAAAGAGAAAATTCTGCTTTCAGTTGCACCTAAGAACAGCCTTGCAGAGGCACTGGTAGGAAGCCTGCTGAAAACAAAAGGGCTGTGTGGGAGACAGGGAAAGCAGAATTTGCTTTCCATCACCTAGAAAAGGAGCATCTTTTCTACTGCACAAGTCACACCCACCTTTAGCACTGCTGCTTCTTAATTGCAGACCCACTCATTTGCAATTTTCTGGGCATCAATAAGCCAGTTCTATTCAAAGGGAGGGGTGGTACCGCTGCCAAGAGCTCAGGTCGGGGCTTGAGCCCATTTTTCTGTATTCCGTCATATAGGAAAAAAAACACAAAACAACTCTCAACAAGAAGAGAGAGAATCTGTTCAGTTTCATCACTCCACCGCCACCTCGTGAGGTTTTGTTTGCTTATTTGAACATATAATCAAACATAGATTCTACATGTGTCCAGATTCAAAAGTACTTCCCACAATAACACAAACTCCTGACAATCCCGCACGGAAACGTGCACCCACAGCTTGACAGGTACCAGGGGTGTTCAGATCTGGGTTCTCAGCTGATTAAGGAGAGGGATGGCGTCATATCGTGGGCATCCAGACCTTAACACTTCTGAAGTTCAAGAATATTTACATGTGGGCATTTCATGCCCTGACTCCTACATTTCTGAGATGGATTTCAAAATGTTTCTGGATTTCCTGGAGTTCACGGTTGGTAACAGCAGAGTAGATGCCAGGAAAGGCCACCAGAGACATTACAGAAGACTGCGCAAGCCCTGTATGAAATAATTTGTGTAGCCCTTTGAACACTGTTTCATAATGCCCCTTCTCCAAATGAAAGGGTTTTTTCACATTGGCTGTCATGGCCTATGTCTCCAGCAAGAACTGAACACAAACAATGTGGTTTTTTGCGTTCTGGGACACGGTTTTTAAAATGCAATTCCTGGATTTTGTTACACTCGTGAAGCTTACTGTCTGCCACGGTAATAACTGTGAGGAAAGAAATCGCTGCTTTTCCTACTGGGAGACAACACTTGGCACTTTCACGATGATTCACGGGGCTTTTGTACCAGGAAGAAACTAAAGGGACGTAAATCGCCTGGCAAAAACCCAACATTCCCTCACTTGGCAAAACCTCCCCAGCAGCAGCCTGGGACTCTGACCGACAGCAGCTCTCGCGCAGGCCTCAGCCCCCTCCATGGCTTCTGGGACGCCTTTTACCCCTCTTCTTCACCCCGGCTGGCGCCAGGCAATGCCTGGAACCATCCAAAACGTTTCACTTACAACAGAAGAAAAAACAAGCGAAGGAGAAGACAAATCCCAAGGGAAATAAATGACACAAGCAGGCCAAAGAAAACTGTGTTCCCTCTGGGAAAACGCCTGAGGACAACCCCCCCTGTTCCCTCCCTGTCCCGGCCCCCGGCCCCGACGCTCCCGCACCAACTGCCCCAAGGGACGGCGCTGCCGGCGGCTCCGGGCCGGGCCGGGCGGGGGGTGCCCGGGGTCCGCGTTCCCCCTTCGGCCCCGCAGCCCAGAGGCGGCGCCTTCCCCCACCTCTGGCCATGGCCGCCGCCGCGGGAGGGCGAGGCCCCCGCCGGCTGCCTGAGGGACGTCCGCTCCCCCGGCACCCTCGGGCGGTCCGGGCCTGCGGAGGGCCCGGCCGGCGGGCGGCTGGGCTCAGCCGAGGGGCGGTCGAGAGCCGGGGGGGCCGGCGCTCCCCGGCGGTGGCTGACAGGGGCGGGAAGCCGCCATCAACGGGCCCCTGAGGCTGCAGCCCCGACGGCCGCCCCAGGCGGCTGGTGGCCCCGCAAGCCCGCCCGGCAGCCCGCGGCCTCCGGAGAAGGAGCAGGGCTCGCTGGGCAGCGCTCTGGGCCTGGCGGAGAGCAGGCGAGGGCCGGGCTCGGCAGCGGCCTGGCCGAGGGCCCCCGCCCTGACGGGGCTTCGAGCGGGGAAGGCGCTGCCCGGGCGGGCGCTGCACAGGCCGCACCGCCCCTCCCGAGCCTCCGCCGGCCCCGGGTGGCGCCGGGGGGTCCCTCGGCAGCGTGTGGGGAAGCGGCGGGAAGAAGTCAGGAGGCTGTGCTGGATTTGAGAGGGGGAACAAGCAATAGAGTGGCATTCCAGACTTTGCAAGAAGAAAGACTGGGGCCCTATGGTGCTGCCTTCCCAGGAGTGCTCGGGGGGTGTCACATGGAGGCTGTCACTACGGGTTTAAAGCCCAGATTACTGTCCCCTGCTTTTCCATGTGGGCACCATGACACAATAAAGCAAGACCTAGGCAAGATCAAGCAGGACTTCAGAGCTGTGGGGGCACAAGTGAAAGGGACGGGTGCCCAAGTGATCTCTGTCTTGCCAGTTGGAGATGGGGCCAAAGAGATCTTCAGATACATGAGTAGTAAAGCAGAAGTGCAGGGGAGACATAGGTCCATTGCTAAACAAGGCAGGGAAACTAGTTGCTCACAAAGCCAACAAGGCAGAGGATGTCAATGCTGTCTTTGCCTCTGTCTTTACCAACACAGGCAGACCCCAGACCAGAGGATCAAAGTAGCAACACCACCACATGTGTTGACCCGCCAGTAGTGGAGGAAGGGCTGGTCTACAGCCTCTTGCAAGGTCTCAACCCACATAAATCTATGGGCCCACAGGGAATCTACCCCAGGGTGGTAAGAGAAGTGGCCAACATTGTCGCAAGGCCACCATCTGTAATATTTGGAAAGCCATGGATATTAGGGGATGACTAGAAGAGGGAAAACGTCATACCCATCTACAAGAAGGGCCCAAAAGAGGACCCAGGAAACTATAGGTCCGTTAGTCTTACTTCACTCCCTGGGAAAGTAATAGAACAAGTCCTTCTAGAAACCATTACTAATCAAATTAAGCAGGTGATTGGGAAAAGGTTTTGGCAACCTTTGGCAAAAGGTTTGCCAAAGGCAAATCATGCCAAAGTAACCTGATTAACTAACATTTTGTGTTACACGGCGAGAAAAGTGGGTGTTGTTTACCTGGACTTCAGCAAAGTGTTTGTCACTGTTTACCACAGCCTTCTCCTGGCCAAACTGGCAAGATACAGAGTGGATGGGTGGTCTGCAAGAAGGGTAGGAAGTTGGCTCACAGGCCATGCTCAGAGGGTGGTGATCAATGATTTTTACTCAGGCTGGCAGCCTGTCACAAATGAGGTCCCCTAGACATCGATACCAGGCTGCATGCTGTTCAACATCTTCATAAATGATCTGGGATCATTTACGACCATTCATAAATGATAGGATTGAAAGCATCCTCACCAAGTTTGGTGATGATGGGTATGATGATGGGTTTGATGTATGGTTTGATGTATATGATGTATTTGATATATGGGTTTGATGATGATGATTGGGTAGTAGGTGGACATGTTAGAAGGAAGAGCCATTTTACAGAGAAATCTGGACAGGCTAGAGAAGTGGGCTAGCAAGAACTGTATGAAGCTTAACAAAGACAAGTGCAGAGTCGTGCACCTGGCACATCATAACCAAAGCGCCCAGTACAGGCCAGGATCTGCATGGCTGGGCCTTGCTGAAAGGGACCTGAGGGTCCTGGTGGACAACAAGCTGAAGATGAGCCATCAGTGCACTGCTGCAGCAATGAAGGCAAGTCTGATCCTGGGCTGCCTCTGCAGGGCCATTACTAGCGGCGATAGGGACACAATTATCCCACTCTACTCAGTGCTTATCAGGCGGCACCTGAAGTACCATGTCCAGCTCTTGTCCCTGCAATTCAAAAAAGATGCAGACAGACTGGAGAGGCTCCAAAGGATGGCCATGAAGATGATCAAAGGGCTGGAGAGCCTGCTATATGAGGAATGACTGAAGGAGTTACGTCTTTTCTCCCTGGAGAAGACTCAGGGGGGACCTCATCACGGTACTCCAGTACTTAAAGGGCAGCTACAAAGAGGATGGAGGCTCTCTCTTCTCGAGGAGACACACGGGGCAGACAACGGATACAAGTTGCACCAGGAGAGGTTTCATCTTGATAGAAGAAATTTTTTTACAGAAGAACAATCAGTCACTGAAAGAACCTCCCCAGGGACTCAGTAGAGTTCCCGTCACTGGAGGTTTTCAAGATGCGACTGGACAAGGTGATGGATAATCTTATTTAGGCTCCCTTTCCCACAAAAGGTTCAACCAGATGATCTTTCAAGGTCTCTTCCAGCCTGGGCTGAAAAAAAAAAAATGAAATAAAACCCACCGTGCCTGTGGCGACAGCCTCGCTGTACCCACAGCAGAGCCAAGAAAGTGGCAGGCCTCTCCCACCCACCTAACCCTCCTCTAGTGAGGAGCTCCCCTGTGTGTTTTCTAAGATCACATTCTTCCCAAGAGAACGGTTAAGGGGAGGATAATAACAACAACCATTTTCCAGGTCTGTAAAAGAAGGCTTGACTTGTAATCTCTTGAAGCTTTTCTGGAGAAACCTATTTGTGGCATAGGCAGTATCCCTGGATTCAGGCCAAGATGTAGGCACAATAATTCGGAAGGAAATCGGAAGTTTAAAATTTGGCACCCTTAGAGGCTTTCAAAGAGCAATTCCAAATGGTCCATATCAAGGTTTCTTGAACTACTACCAGTTTCAGATGCAGATATAATCAGCCACAGCAGGATTCAGTTTCCCAGACTAGAACTGTAGATATAACTGATTATTATCTGAATACATGAACTTGCGGTGTCCTTTCAGTCTCAGATTAGAAGTTTCTAGCGTACTCAGCTTTAATAAGTACATTTTGAAATGCACCTTAAGATGCAGAAGTTTCAGCAGAGCTGAATAAGAAAAGCTGAAAAATTTATAATCTGCACAGCAGAAGCAAAACATTTTTTCTTTCTTTTGATTTCTTGTGAAAGAATCAAGTGATACAACCTTATTGGGTAATCATTGTGGATTTTGTAGCTATTTGGTTTAGGTGAAAACCATACAGTTCCCCCCTTATTGAAATTTGACATGAGAGCGTAATGTAATATCACAAGAAAACCTAGAGTCTCAGATTTCTAAATGTAATCAGTCTGTTCCTTCAATGTAAAAAGTCATATGAGCTAGTTCCAGATGGTGACATTTGTACAAGCAAAGTCATTAGAAATCATGAACCTCAGTGAAGCATGCTGCAACCTGGATTTAGATTGGTCTGTGCATGTATATGAACGCTAACGTACACATTGAACAAGTTTAGCTTAGAATCAAAATAGCTAAAAACCCCACAGCATTAGTCTTTACAGTGCTTTTGTCCCTTTCGAAACACCACCATTTAATCAAAGTTAAAAAAACATCCTACTGTAATAAATACATTTATAAAACTAGCAAGCTTTCAGAGGGCTTTATTAATTTGAGTGCAACGGTGATAACGTAACTAGAAGATACCTTCCAGCCTGAAGCCAGCTGAGGTCCATCCGCTTCAGAGCCAGCTCAAATAAGTGTGTGTGCAACTTTATAGATATTCACTAAGTCCACCAGCCACCCACAGAAGTTTCCTGTACAACTCCTCTAGACCTTTCCAAATCTCCTAGCCTGGCTGCTAGGAGTTGCAGCATCCATAGCCAGCATTCTAGCACATATCACATTTAATAGGCTTTGGCACATAAAAGTGTTTCTGTTTGCAATGCAGCAAGATGTGCTACAGTCCCAAAAGCAAATCCACTGCACAAATCCATTTTTCCTAAAATTTCACTAGCATCTCCACATTCACTGGTGAAGAACAAGAAATTTCTGGGCTCCTGTTTGAGGAAGCAGTTTCAAACTTCCCACACATTCACCTTTCTGAGGTTTTAGAACGTGGTGGCAATTTCAGTGGCTTCCCTCCCTCCCACTTTGTTTCCTCTGCAAGGAGGATCCAGACTATAAAGCTTTGTTTCATCTAATGTTCTAAATGCTGATGCATTTAGCTATGAAGTTTTAAAGAATATAAAACTCAGTGTTGTGAGGCAAGAAAAGTACCCTGAAACGGTGCAGGCCAGAAGTCTCAAATAGTAATTTAAATGTTGAAATATTTCAGAACACATGCTACTGGATTTTGCACTTGCCTTCTCCTGGTCTCAGACTTGGGCTCTGAACGCTACTAAATAGAAAAAGGAGCTTAAGGGCTTAAACATTTTAAGAAAAAAATGCTGTGCCACATTAACTAGAACTTTGAGTAACTCACAATATGTTTTGAGCTGGCAAACCAGAAGTCAGAGACATTAACCTCTGGGCAAACTTAAGTATTGCAGAAATGGGCAGAAATTAGTTATGCACGTCATCATCATGACTACGTTGTGCAACTGAACTCTGGGTCAAACAGAAAAATAATAGAGGACAATGACCAAACCTGAACATATGTCCTTCCATTTGGGAAAGCATACTGGAAAACAAAGCTTTAGAGATAAAATGTCTGAACTCAGCTGTTAAAAACGGAAGTTCTAACAGGATTTATAACTTACGCTTTTGTAAACAGGAATGTCCTTATTTCTTTTCTTTACAGAAGAAAATCAGCTGTATTTGCAAGGCTAAAAACTACAAGTTGAAGTAGCTCCATACGCAGTAGAGTAGTAGCATCCATGTTTGTCATCCCAATTGCTAAATTTCCTTTAAGTGAGTCCACTAACAAATGGCTTGCTCTGCAAATAGCAGGCGGGCATTGCAACGAACCTACATACTAACCATTTCATCTATGAGTGCATGGAAGAAAAGAGAGATCAAGCCCACACAAATTAGTTGGATTATTTTTAATGATTTCACAGGAAGCGGGTCCAGACTCCCCATCACACTCTAAAATCGTTAAAAGAATGACAAATGTCCTTAGTTTGCAGATGAAAACAAAGCAAGATCAAAATGTACTTTCTTGTTATAGCACCATTTGCTCCTTAAATGATGGTTTGTGATGGGAAGAATATTTAAACTTCATCCTTAGCAAAGTTGCTAAAAGATGCTAACTACTGACTGAGGAAGTTTCAGAAATCAGTCAAAACAAGCATCACACAACTCGATTCCAGCTTTCACCAACACTTTAAGTTAGCCTTGTGACCAAAAGAAGCAGTCCTATCCAACATAAGAAGCCCCCACAACTTGCTAGAGCAAGTCCAGAGGAGGGCCATGAAGATGATCAGAGGGCTGGAGCACCTCTCCTGCGAGGACAGGCTGAGGGAACTGGGGTTGTTTACCCTGCAGAAGAGAAGGCTCCAGGGAGACCTTATCACAGCCTTCCAGTACCTAAAGGGGGCCTACAGGAAAGATGAGGAGGGGCTCTTTATCAGGGAGTGGAGCGATAGGACGAGGGTTAAGGGTTTTAGACTGAGAGGGTAGATTTAGATTGGATATTAGGAAGAAATTCTTTACTGTGGGGGTGGTGAGACACTGCAACAGGTTGCCCAGAAAAGTTGTGGATGCCCCATCCCTGGAGGTGTTCAAGGCCAGGCTGGATGGGGCTTTGAGCAACCTGGTCTAGTGGAAGGTGTCACTGCCCACAGCAGGAGGGTTAGAATAAGATGATCTTTAAGGTCCCTTCCAACTCTAACCATTCTATGATTCTATGAGTCTATTCTTTCATCTTCCATTTATTTCCAAACCTGCACCAAGCTCTTCCTGACACTGGAAGAAAAGACAAGACACTGATTTTATCCAGGGTCATTTCCTAGCTCTGATGCTTTACCCAGATGCAGCACCATCTGCAGTGGCTGAAGGTGATGTGGATGCAGCTGGTTGGAGGGAGGTGGCAGAACTACTTCTTTCAACAGTTCCAGTGGCTTGAAACACCTTGAACTGCTCAGTTCTGACTTCTCTCAGTAGAGGGGGGAAAAAAAGCAATACACATAGTAGAACATCCACTGTCACATTTCAGATCACCCACTGCCAAATATTCCTGTTACTACAACAGGTAAACTAGAGGAATGAGAGAAAAGTTTTTAACTTTTGTGTTTGGTTTTTTTAAAACACCATTACTGATTGTTTTGAACCGCGTGAAATCTCCCTCCTGTGAAGCGCTTAGTTTGTAGATATTAACTATGTAATTTTTATTGCTTTTCTGACATTTTAACTATCTTCTTCAGATTTTATTTCCATTCAAATACCTTATGACACTTCTAGGCAACCAGTTCTTTCACAACCACCCCACACACACACTCAAAACCATAAAAAACCTTGATCAAAAAAATCCCTTTACAATGAAGAAAAAAAGAAGCAAAGAGAAGAAAAAAATGTTTGCTTGTTTGGTTTTTTTTTAATACATCCTTGAGAAACAAAAGGAGGATATACAACCATGTGTTGTCTTGACAACAGGAAAAAAGTATATCAGTAAGTACCTTTCTGTTAAAGTAGAAGGCTGGAACTTGTAGAGTGCTGGGAAATGAAACAAATTGTGGAGTGCTTCCACAGAAAAAAGTAGGTAATCAGTACTTCTCAGTGAGACATCAGTGCCTTGCTATCCTTATTATTGGGAGTGTTTAACTCACTCCTTTTGTCCATTTCAACCACTTTTCCTGTCTCTTCAAATGACTTATGTATTTGCAGACTGTTACACGTGTGACCCTCATTTTATCTTTTCCAGAGTATATCATCACTCATTTTACCTTTTTTTTCCCCCAAATAAGCATATTTTCTAGACCTCTAGATTGCAAAAGCATGGGGGAAGTGAGGGAAATCTTCAGATCTAGACGTTTACAAGTGCAATACAGTCATCTGACTCCCTTTATAGGCAATAGAAAGAAAATGGCACTTTTAGGGCATGATTCAGCTCAGCCTGAGACTGATGTCTAAAATAGGTCAGCTGAGCAACACCTTGCAAGAATCTGTTTCTCTACATTGATTATAAAGGAAGCCATAATTACCTCAGATGGGGAGATGCCTTAAATTAGGTGAAATCCTGCCCTGACCTGGTTTCACGTGCTGCTTGTACAGATTGTGTTTGAAGCTCTCTCCTTGAAAATAACTGGGCTGTGTAGAAACCACCAGTAGTATCATGTGAGGTCATACCTACAGCATAGGAGCCGCCTGACCTCACAAATACCTAATCTGCTGGAAAAAAAGTTCTTCTTGGAAAGGTTTTTCAGGCAGACTCGTTAGAAAGTTACCATGGAAACATTTTTTTTTCCATTGGTAGAGCACAGTTTGACAATTAGCTCTTGTGGGTGTGACTGTTTGGACTTGAATTTTGTAATACTAGTAAATGAGGCCTCCTGCGAATTTCTCCCAGGCACCTTTATTCCCTTGCTGAATACCAAAAAAAAAAAAAAGGGAAAGAATGTATGCTGCTATTCCACACAGGGATGAAATAGAGAGATCTTAAAAAAAAAAATAAAAAAAAAAATATATATATAAAATAAATCATTGAGTTGTGCACAGCTAAAGGAATGCCAGACTAGAAGTTCAACCTCCAATATGGGTGAGGTTTGTGTTTTCCCATTCACCAAAGGAACTGGCTTTAAAAATAACTGAATCCATAACCGTCACAGAGCAACAAACTGTCTCAGCCACATGTACCTGCCAGCTCTGATACGACAGCTTGGTCATAAAACTCTGCAATGCAGCAAATCAAATGATTCTCTAGCATGGGGGAAATGCAGTAGCTCCAGAGCACTTTATCAACAGGTACTTAAATTGATGGTGATACAATGGCATCCTCGCTCAGCCAAACAGCCACTCCTGTTACCTGGAAATACAAAAATGATGCAGCCATTACTCTACATCAGTACTAAAATAAAAAAATAGGTAATGCTTTGGGAGCGCAAGTCCTACTCTTAAAGATCACTGAGATGTAAGTCCTTACGTCTTACCTACACAAGATGTAAGTGCTTGTGTCACACCTGAAAGCAGAGCTTCAGCTCCCAGATCATTAGGAGCTTTCGCAAAAGTCATCTGTTATGAAGACAGAAAGGTGCTTTTCTGATAGCCATCAACAACAGCACACGTCTTTATGATTTTAGTGCAGTCAGGCTGTAAACAAGTTGTTCCTGAAGAACTGAGAGAGCTAGAGCCTTTGTATCCATAGCAAAGGTATCTTAGGCTACTGTAACAGGAACAATCAAAGGAAAAAAAAAAACCACCCAACCACAGTAATTTGCATTTGCCTTTTATTCCTCGTTGCCCTGGATTGTTTTCAACTGTCCTGTAATAACCCCCTGTACTGATACTGCCCAACATGTGCCACAAGACGGAACATAAGAGGTCACACAGTATTAGACTGATTTCCTCAACAGCAGCTATAGCCCAGCTGTGCATACTTGTCCAGCAGCCCCATTTTCCAATGCACAACCCAATGCCGTGGTAGGTTTTGTGGCTGGAGCGGAGCTACAGCACTGGAGCAAAACCTAAAAATACATTTTCCAGCTAGGATACTTGGAGTGAGGTGGGCTAGTACACTGCGCAGCGCCACAATTTCTCTCTTGTGCTCGCTGGCCCTGGCTCTTCCCTGGCACAGAGGTTCATAAAGGAGGGGAGATGTCACAGCAGCGTCATGCCCAAATGCAAGGCCTGGCCTTGCTGATGGGTGAGAGGTGGCCAGCTGTGCTTGAACACGAGCCAGCAACTTGCCTTAGCAGCAAAGGCAGCTAGCGGTATCTTGGGCTTGCTTCACTAGGAGGAGTGTTGCCAACAGGTCAAGGGAGGTGATCCTTCCCCTCTATGCAGCGCTGGTGAGGCCATACCTGGAGTGCTGGGTCTAGTTCCAGGCTTCCCAGTACAAGAGAGACATGGACATACTGGGGAGAGTACAAAGGCCAACAAGGATGATTAAGGGACTGGAGCACTTCATACATAAGGAAAGGCTAAGAGAGCTGGGACTCTGCAGCCTGGAGAAGAGAAAGCTGAGGAGGATCTCATCAGTGTGTAGACATACCTGAAAGGAAGGTGCAAAGAGGACAGAGCCAGGCTCTCTTCAGTGGTGCCCCGTGACAGGACCAGGGGCAATGTGCGCACACTGAAACACAAGGTTCCCTCTAAACATCAGGAAACACTTTTTCACTGTGAGGATGGCCAAGCAGTGGCACAGGTTGCTCAGAGAGGCTGGTGGAGCCTCTGTCCTTGGAGATATTCAAAATCCATCTGAACATGGTCCTGAGCAACTGCCTTTTGGTGGCCCTACTTGAGCAGGGATATTGGACAGGATGACCTCCAGACGTCCTTTCCAACCTCAACCCCTCTGTGATTCTGTGTGATTTCACCTTTTAACACATCTGCAAGCTGCACTGAGCAGATGGGCCTTCCTAGGAGCTCGGAGCATAGAAGCCTTTTGTGATCCTTCTAGATCTTCTAGATTTATTAGGTGGTTAGGACCTAGTTTTGGGACAGATGTCATCTTTCATTCTCAGCCTATGCAAAGATTGCAATACTGAACAGACTGGACTGCTTTCTATGGCAGTCTGTAAAGCCAAACATTTCGGGCTAGTCTCTTTACTAACAAAGATGCTATGCAATAAGAAAAGTGTCTGACAGAGATGAAATTTTTTTATTCCTTGAGCCTTAAAGATGGAGTCACTAAAATCATTCTGTGCAACAATGAACATCGTGGATAAATGCTACTATTCCTAATAATTAGTACTATTTTTCGTTAAAAAAAGTGACAGTCATTAGCTTGGACCACATACAAAAGACTTTCAGGTCCTGGGAAGCATGGCTGAGACAGTTAACTGTAGGTTAAACCAGCATTTCCTAGCAGTAGGCTCTGCCCACATTTTCTCTCACTGGGTTTATTCCAAAAGATAAATAGAGAAGATGACCCATTGCCTCTGATTTCAGCTGAGTGTATATCAGATGGGAGAGGAAATAGGCACTTCCGATTTTTCTTTCTCAAGAAAAGAACTCATTATTTTCTGTGTTTTTCATATTTTCCTTTCCATCATCCCATTTTAATTTTTAAGCTGTATGCACCTTTGGGATCATCACTCTGTCCACTCAGGTTTCCATCAGATATCTTCCTACGCATGGTCAGGTCATACTCAGCAGAGAATAGAAACATGTTGTGGGTTCTGGCTTGGTTACCAGCTCCTAGGAGAGTTCACTTTAGAGGAACTCCAAAACATGCAGTCTCTGGAAGCTTCATTCACAAAATATTTGGTTTTACAAGGCAACAATCCCATTGTTTTCAATAAGGAACAATTATACACCATTTCCTTTGCCCTTCTATTTCAGTCTGCAACCCCAGGGGGATCCAGGTTTAGCCCTCTGGCTGTGAGTGGGACTCGTGAGGAAGTTCCTCCGATGCCTGCTCGCCTTCCCTCCCCTGCCAACCACAGATCTCAGGCATCATCCAAGCCCGGAGGTGACCCAGAGCACAGCTAGATAGCACTTGAGGAGGTGTATGCCAGGAAGCCCACACCTTGTTCCACCTTTCCCTTGGGGGAGACTTACATCTACGTACTAATGTGTAATTTGCCCCATTCCTCTTTCCCTACATGTCACTCAAGTGTTTTCCAGTGAAATCAAAAAAGCCAATGGGTCAAAAGAGTGTAGGCAGGGAAGACAACTAAGTGTGAAAAGGCACCATATAAGTAACCCTCTCTTCTATTTGCTTAAATAAGCAAATAGATTTAAGCTTCCTTAAATCCCAGGTTCTCGCTGCCTTATACGTTTGGTCATTTATACCTCCGCTGAATTTGTGTACAATTGCTGCGTAGTTGCTTTATCTCCATCTGCTTCCATGAATTCACACAAATACACATACCTGTATTTAGAATGAGGCTTTGGAAATTCCTTTCTTTCCCCGAAACGTCAGCATTTCAGCTGCACGCTGACAGAAAGACAAGCAGAGGCAGACAGACCTGCTAGGTCTTTTAATTACAGGACAGATGACCATTGTATGTGCGATGCAGCGGAGTGGATTCATAACACAAGTACATCCATGGTAGTTCTGCCCAGAAAAAAAAGCACTTTACTGCTTTTTCATCTACCAACACTGGCAGGTTTGCATGGACAGCAGGCCAAGAAAGTCTAACCCTGGTTGCCTGTTCTGCATGTGAGAGAAGGATCATTACATTCTCTTTTTTGAAAAGACTTCACCATAATGCCTTCCCTTAGATGTTCATCAAATCAGCTTTAATCATCAGAGAAGCGTCCCTTCTCCCTCTTTTGTGCACTGCCTCAGGAACAGGAAAGACCGAATGTGAACAGCAAATCACTCAGGCTGCCCTGGTGCCATGCAGCTATTGTCATTTGTCCTTTGTCACAGCCTTCCTGCTACTTGTAGAGAAGAGAAATACACTGCACAAACTTTGCCCATTGCCCATGATACTTTCAAAAAACTCTGCAAGAGAAGCTTCAAACTAAAGACGGATGTGCCTAAATGCAACGTAAATGCATGTCTGTCTGTACAAATCCAAGCCTTGCTCCAACTGAAATAAGCAGAACCTTTTGTCATTCTTTTCAATGGGAGAATAAAATCCATTCACAATACGCAAAAAATAAGAAAGGAAGTAGAAAATGAAAGAAAAAATAATTTTAAATATCTGATTTTATTTTTTGCCTTATCTTAATCTGGAGAAGCTTTTCATTCACATATAGAATCACCAAACAACTTTGGTTGTGACCAACCTCCAAAGGTCATGAGGTCCCATTCTTGCTCAAAGTAAGGCTACCCAAAAGCACACATTGCTTGTGAGTTACAGGATGAAAATAAATATTTAAACTTTTCTTTCAGCTACAACTCTGTGCAGAATGGGTCCAGAAATATTGCAAAAGTGGAACAGCACTGGAAATGCTGTGACTTTCTGGCTTCCTTTGTTCACGGTCAGTTTGCAGATGTTGGTCAGATGTCACAAGATTCCCCATGTACTTTGGCACGATTACATGCACACCCCATATCCCCCCGCAGATATAAAGGATATTTAGACCTATTTCAGGACTGCATTCTGAGTGGCCAGGTAAGAAATACCACCCTGCAGCAATAAAACACCCTGCACTGCATAACCTTAAACCCAGGATATGAAAAGACCTTGTGCTTGAGAAAGCAAGCCAAGAGCAGGGCAGGACTGGTCTCCTCCAACTCGCGAAATCAAGTCTGATCTCTAATTAGCAAAACCTAGTGCTGCTCTGGCCCACCTGCCAGGCGGCACAGACAGGAAGGGTTTCTTACAAATAGAGAACAGCGTGTGCAAAAAGCTAAGGAAGATAATCCTGGTAAATAAACTTCTCCTTAATAGGCGACACAGGAAGTCAACCGTACAGTAATGTTACACCACTACATAAGCTGCCAGTGCAGATGTTAGGAGCACCGTCATGTGTCTCTCTCCTTTTCAGCTTGTCTGCTTGCTACCAGCTCACAGCAGAGGTGGACTGGTGACATGATCTCATCTGATATAATGGTCTTAAGCAATTGAAATTCAGGTCAATAAATAACGCTTCTGATTCATATAGAAACCACGTGCTGCTTCACAGTTCCCCATCATTGTCAATCTGCTGGTGAGTACCTGCAGGCGGCTCTTTTCAGAGTCCCCTTTGCTGCAGCTGGTCTCCAGTCGTGATGCAAAAGGGTTCACTCAAAGATGCCGTGTTTTTCAAAATAAAACAACCTCTTCCTTAACCTTTTTTCTTTTTGTGTCAGAGCATTTATCGCACTGCGCTTGAATACACACCCTTGGCGAAGGCTCTGGGCAAAACACTGACACTGGCTAATACATAATGTCAGTCTTAGTTCAAAAGTTACATATGGCTGTTCAATCAGAAAGATAAGCAAAGGAAAAATACTTTGTTTTATTCTGAAAGCCACTAAGTGAAACTCCTGAGAAAAGTTATTCTTTTTTCTTTTCATCAGTAATACTGTGAAAAGTGACTTAATTGCAGGTACCAGACAGACAGACAGACTGAACTGGGAAATAATAGGTGCCACGTGTCTCCTACATCTCCCAACAGACTCCTTGGTTTTTAAGGCACGTCCCTGATTCTGTATGGAAATTAAATAATCCCTTGGCTCTTTCTAAACACAGTGCTACTTCAGCTGCTTCAAGGGCAAGGAGGCCACGGTGAATGCCGAGTCTGTGCAAAACAGCAAACTCTTAATTTTCTGGCTGAAAATGGGATATAATTTAGGGCTTCGTGCTTGGAAGCCAGGAGGTGGTCGTCTGCTCATCAGGACAAAACAGCTGTGGTCTCTTTGTGCACCAGAAGCTATCTGCCAGCCCTATGAATGCACGGCAGAAAGTATCCATACCTTCAAGGAGCTATATGACGACTGTATAAGGCCTCCTGCCTCAATACATGTGATGCTGTAGATACAACGTAGAAAGGTTTAAACCCGTGCTCCTTTATGCTGTCTTACAGCAGTAGTTCACTGCAGAGGAAGGAGTTTGACTACATTTTACTGAGTAGTTCTGGGACGACCCCTCTCATTTTTTCAGATGTATCCCAGGAAGAGGCAGGAGGCATGACAAATACATGGATACCTCACTGGAAGCATCTGCCCATATTACTGAAAGGTACTGGGAACACAGCACTCTCAAAACCCACAAAAACACTACTTCATAAATGTATTGGGCGTAGCACTTAAGAGCTATATGACTGATCTCCTGAAGCAAAGTATCTTTGATATTTTAAAAGTTATTATTACGAACAAGTCTAATTTGGCAGCTCTTACAGTAGTAAGTACTCTTAATTTATTGCAATGGGACTAATCACATAGAAATGCATGACTGAGCTCAAAATACTTCTCGGTTACTGCCTTCACTGATTTTCTTTGGTTCTGCGATGCTCCTTTACAGAATCTTCTCACATGCTATCTTTTAAAAAGTATTTAACAGTATCATCTCTAACTTTTCTCTTTCAGGTTGGTTTTTTAGGGGGTTTTGTGGGTTTTGCTTTGGTTTTAAAGAAAGTCTTTAGTCAGGAAATCCAAATGCATGTTTTGTAAACCTCATGCCTCATCATAACCGCTTTATCCTTACACTTCAGCAGGTCAAGGGAGGTGATTCTGCCCCTCTACTCTGCTCCGGTGAGACCCCTCCTGGTGCACTACGTCCAGCTCTGGAGCCCTCAGCACAGGAAAGACATGGACCTGTTGGAGCAGGTCCAGAGGAGGGCCACAGAAATGCTCAGAGGGCTGGAGCACCTCTCCTATGAGGACAGGCTGAGAGAGTTGGGGTTGTTCAGCCTGGAGAAGAGAAGGCTCCAGGGAGACCTTATTGTGGCCTTTCAGTACTTAAAGGA
The DNA here is from genome assembly GCF_963924245.1 of Chroicocephalus ridibundus. Lineage (NCBI taxonomy): Eukaryota > Metazoa > Chordata > Aves > Charadriiformes > Laridae > Chroicocephalus > Chroicocephalus ridibundus. Next base: position 54,478,258 of record NC_086285.1, on the reverse strand, counting down.
GGCCTATAAGAAAGATGGGGACAAGCTTTTCGGTAGGGTCTGTTGTGATAGGACAAGGGGTAATGGTTTTAAACTAAGAAAGGGTAGACTTACACTAGATATAAGGAAGAAATTTTTTTCAGTTAGGATGGTGAGAGGTGGTGGAGGCCCCATCCCTGGAAACGTTCAAGGTCAGGTTGGATGGGGCTCTGAGCAACCTGATCTAGTTGAAGATGTCCCTGCTTATTGCAGGAGGTTGGACTAGATGACCTTTAAAGGTCCCTTCCAACCCAAACTATTCTATGAATATCTGTACCTTCTGCAACTGTAAATCTAATTTATTTTTCACTCACTGCTTTGTTCATCCATGTCCCGCAATTTCCGTGATCAAAGAATGCCTTACAATGGCATGAATTGCATCAATAGAAGATTGGAGAAGAGAGAATAAGACCAGAAATTGTTCCCCACTTCAGATCACTGAATTCCAAGGAGAAGTAAAATTACCAGATTAGACACTTCACCTGGAAGTATTGTGGCACATGACCCTCCAGACACAAGGAAGTGTAAAGCAAATCCTTAATCCTATCTTAACTATTCCTGCTTCTCACTGCTAGTTTTCTTTAACAGTTTTGGAACTGCTGCGGTTTTGTTCTTCAGCAGTCATACTAAGAGTATGCTTCTTTTTCCAATTCTAATCCCTCCTGCAGTTTATAGCAGTTTAACAAATACAAAAGTATGTATACAAGTACAGACCTTAGATAGACTGAAAGGCAATACAAGACAAAAGAAAATTCAAAGTATTACAAAAATTATTTCTTTTTAGCTATCAGATATTATTTGATGGCAAGGACACACAATGTTAAAAGATTCTGTTTGTTCTTTTTTGAGTGTCCAAAGGTACCAAATATGACTTCATATGGCTGTCATAAATGTCTTAGCCATTTGAATGCTTAGTGACTTCAGCAATCAGCTTATTGCAAACAAGAACAAACAGATAGTTTGTAGTGATGATGACAAACATGGCGTGTGCTGTCTGCATAGGCAGTTTACTGGATATGATAAATCCACTAAATACATCAAGCTAATCTTAAAATTGAAAAGGAATATTTTGAATGAAGTAAGACTCATTTTTGTGTGTCCAGAGTTTTCCCTGTGCTTCATTCTGGAGTAGACTCCTTTCTTTTCATAAATTCCCCACACATTTTCCAGCTTGCATCATTTGGATTTAGGAGTTCAAGGTCCGTAAGGTAGGGTATCATTTTCTTTAGAACAGATTAGTCTTAGCAAAGCCATTGAGAGAGATTCTGGCACCCAAAGCATGTCCTCTCTTCCCTTCTTCCTCCAAGTTCCTTTGAAAGATTCTCAATGCCAAAAAAACTCCATCCCCTCCTCTTGGTTAGCAGCAGTGCCAGCAAGCGGCAGGGCTCCGGCATCTTACTGCCAAACAGTGGATAGGATTATGGGGGCTGGGGAAAGACGTGCAACCCCACGTCTAAAATCTTCCCCCCCTCCTTCCAGTGTAACACTCATTTCACCAACACGGAAACATCCTCTTCTTCCCAATTCAAAAAGATGTTTGTAACAGCACTCATGCATTACAGGCAAAATTTCCCAAAGTGCTCAAAGGCCAAATTTCCTTTGCCTCTTGCTTTAGGGACCCAAAGATACAGGCGTTGTCTGAGAAGGCCTATCCGAAGCATCTGAACAGATTAGTGCTTAATAAACACTGAAATAATCACAGCTAAAAACTTCCCAAAAGGACATAAAGCTTGCTTGCCACAAACAACATAAGAGAGATCAAATGCAAGTGACTGAATACAACACGTAAACACACAACCAGCTGGGAACACATCCCAGAGGTTTCATTTAAGTATCAGTGCAGAGCTAGAGGAAAATAATTATGCACGTAAAGTGTTACTGTAAATGACAGTTAATAAAACAGAAGGCTCAAATTATTGTTGCTGCTTCAGAGGGCACGGAAGCAAACACAATCAGAAAGTAAATGACAAGTCGCTGCGCAGAATTTCACTTCAAAAATGGCACTTCACTTAAATGGCACAATGAATTCTAATTAATAGGAAGCATTAGACTGGAACATAAGGCAGCAAACATCACTAAAGAATAAACATATTCTCCCATGAAGGAAGATTTACGTTGATCATGTTGTCAAGCTGACAGGAGCATCTTCCAGGAGCAAGTGGATCCAAGTTATCAGCGGTGCTGTAATTGCCATTCTCAGTACTTGCACTTCCCCTGACTCAAGAACAATTAAGCCTTAAGCATTAGCCACGGAGACAGGAATCATATCATGAAGCCACCTAGCAACTGTAATAATAACAACAACCTGTTGATACCTTGGGAATGGCGGAGTGCTGGGGAGCACTAGCAGACTGGACTGACAGTTGAGGCATTTGTTTAAGTTACAGGATCTAACACCAGCTGACGTGGATCCATATTCAAGTCGCAGCTTCAGCCTGTCCGAGTGAAACTCGTGTACAACGCTCAACAACAGCCAGGATCCCCTGATTTCCCCAGGCTGCTGGGATGACTCCCAGGTGACATTTTAAACAGCAATGGCTTGTAAGGGTTCCTCCAGCTGTTCGTCTCGTGTCTCTCTCAGAGGCTGCTTCTGCAGCTAAGAGGAAAGGACTTAACTTTATAGCCAGATGAATTAAAGTTCCCGGCAGTCAGTGTCTGCTCTCTGCGGCAAAGTGGGTTGCAAACTGCGGTCACGGAGGAGCTGCTGCACCCCCCCCCTTCAACCAGATCCTGGGATAATCATCATTCAAGTATGCCAGGCTCCAGCACCAACACACATCAGCATGCTGTGGCTTGGCACTGCGAGGCAGGAGGTTTCCGTGTAATCGTTTCTATCTATATTTAATAGGGAGAAGAGGTAAAACAACTACCTTAACATCCACCTTTCTCACAACCAAAAATTCACAGCATGGAAAAATCAGTCGTTTTTGCAGAAGAAACAGGCACCCAAATGTCATTAGACATTTTCAGCTCAAATTATGCCTTGAATTATGCTTGTGAAAACTCAGAATTCATTCCGTTGAAGTGAAGCGAGATGCTCATTATCAGGTGATCTATATATGCTGCATAATTTATGAAAAGCACACAATCAACTAAAAGCCAAGGTTAGCAGCAGTCATTAGGGCTTAGGTATTTCCTGCCGGAATTCTATTTAAGTGTTGAGGTTACCAGAAAGAAATTAACTCTTTATCTTCAAAGGAACTTTCAAAAGTAGCACAGGATGTCCTGTTCTGGACTTTCTAAAGTTATCCATTGATTTTTGTTACAGCAGAGTTAGCCAGCAGCTGGGGCTCTGGAAAATCCTGCTGCCTTTGTTGTTTGAGGAGCCATGAAATGAGATTCTGTAAATTAATGCTGAAAAATCATTTATGTTCCTAGGAGCAGCAGTAGAATCTGCCACGGTCCCTTGTGCTCCATAACAGTTATATACACATTCAACACTTTTTTTATTATACACCATATATACAGTACATGGACCATAAAATATAGATCACCCTCCCTATGATTCAGATCGAAATCAGCTTTGGTTATCAAGTTCTATTTTAATATTCCAAATTTTGGCAAGGAAGAAGCCCACAGCTTTGCCAGAGTTTTCTTAGATTTGCTCATATGGCAGTTTTAAGAAAAATAGTACACGCTGCAGGCCAAATTATGTTTTGAGTTACTAGAGTTGCATAAGAGTCCGAACATAATTTGGCCTGCAAGATCTGTAATTCTGAATTAAGATAATGTTCAAGGCAGAAAGAACATAGATTGTCTTTAAACCAAGGGCCAGCGGTTGGGAGAAAAGACCATCTCCCTCCTGTAGACTAATATGATGTGGTAAAATGCCACCAAGTAAGAGCAAGTAAAGAAGTCTGAGCATCCTAAAGATGCCGTTTTCAGAGTACATTTCAAGGGAAATAGCGATTATTAACAGTATACATGTCTGGTAATAATCACAGCTTTGGGAGTGGGGGATGAAATCAATATACACTAAATGGGCTTATTATTCTGTTATTCACATCACACTCAGCAGCGTATAAAACATCCTGTCCTGCACAACGCAAGTTTTAATGGGAGAGGAAAACAACACTTTGCACTTGGAGCACAGCTGACAGTAGCACCTATAAATTTCAGGGAGTCCTTTCCTTTCACGCGTTTTCATTCTTTGCTCACTTCCTAGAGCGTTACAATTGCAATTGTACCCACTTGGTGTTGGATGAAAATGACAGTTGGTCTCGTTTAATCACGGAGTGCACTTTTATCACTACACAACAGAGCTCCTCAGCCTGCAACTAACTGAGGACCACTTGTTTGAAAAACCCTGTGACTTCAGCAAGGTTTCATGTGCGCATCCAACAGCGGAATCACAGCCTGAATGAAAAACTCCTGTGAGCTTTCTCTTAAGGGTATCTGTCTGGTATCTGTAAGTCATTCGTCTTTATCTATAGGGATCATAAAAAAACCAAAACTCAAACTCAGTATTCTAAGCAGAAGAACATTTTGCTGAAAGTAGTTTCAGAGAAAGTTAACATATTTATAATTTTTACTTCAAGTCTATTTCCAAAGTGGTTTAATAATTTGCTATAGTTGAACTAGCAATAAAAAAAAAATTACCTGGAAGTTTTCTGTGTGTACTTAGCTGTGTGGTGGGACTTGAGCAAGAAAACCTAGTTTTCAGTTGACTTGATTCAAACTAAATCACACTGGCATTCATGAAGCACAAAATAAAAGAGGAAAAAGGGTAAAGCATAAAGAGGAAAACACTAGTACAAATTTTGGGGACTCGATCCACTAGTGCAGTTCAAGAGTACAAGACGCAGAAATGGAAAGAAAAAGAATGTGAAAAAGTGAGTCCATAAAAAGCAATCGGCATGCCACGTGGGGGAACTGCAAGGACTTCAGCTACCCACATACATGGGGAAGAAACTAGTAAAATTTGATTTTGGAAAGCTTTCACTCCTAATAAGCATTCATTGTCAATACTAAAAGAGAATGAACCCGAAAGCAAACAGTGTTCCTTATCCTCACCTCCAAGGAGTACAAACTGAACGTAGAAGAGGCACTTGGAGTTGAAACTGAGTTAAGTGGTACTGTCTGAGCAAGTTGTCTACCCTCTCCCCTTTCCCAAGAACACACCATTTGACAGGACTCATTGATCTGCATCACTGTGAGAAGGGGGCAGGGGGGAGGAGGTGGAAAGGGCACTAAATCAACAGGAATAAGACGTAGCATTGTGCAGCAACAAGAGACCAAGCACCATGCACTGCCATTTAATAAGAGAGAGATGATGTTTGCAGTCTTCCTGAGGGAAATTTTCAGGGGGCTGATTGCAGCTGCTATGACAACAAGAGGGAGGATGTGATGTCACACAACGACCCAAGCGACTGCTGTCACATTGTCCCAGCACACAGCTCGACTCACCAGCTGGGAAGCCAGTAGAGACCTCATTAAGTGCGTCTGTTCAGTAATTACTACAACTTTCCCCCCATCACGCTTCCAACTTTGCACACAGCCATAGCGCGAAGCTATTGATGTAGTCACGAGGGTTAAGTTCCCAGGCCTGAAAATTTCGAGCCTGTAGCTATTAGAAATCTGGGGTCGAGTTTCAGCAGGATCATTAGATACAACCTCTGACACCAGGCAGGGAGAAGCAGGGAGGAAAATCGCATCAGCATAATCTTGATGGAGTCTTGGAAGCAAGCTGTGGAAAAGCTGTGTAATTTACCTTCCTTGTCCATAGGGCAGCTTCTTCTCTAACCTACAGCAGCGATCTCTCTCACTGGAAAAGGCTGTCCGGGACAGATCCTTTGCCCATTTAAATCACCGCAGTTCTCACAACTGCAGTGGAGTGATGCAGATTTACCACTTGCCAGGATCCTGCCTCTTGACTTCATTTGCCCTAGTACGCAAATAAGTGCAGGCTACGTCCAGGAGCCTTTTTGCTTTCTTAGTCATGCAGAGCTATGGAACTTGGAAAAGTGAGCTTACATTTACACTGCATCAGGAAAACAGACCAATTAGTACAGCACAAGGGTTTAAAACAGAAGATCTGCAGCAGAAATGCAAGTCCCCAAAGGCAGTGAGGTTTGAAAGCTCCCAGACTCTGGTCCTTACTGCTGTACGAGGAGGAGGATGCAGACCTCTGGCTTTCGACGTGGGAGAGGGAGCCGGCTGGGGCTGCGAACGAGGGAAGGCTGCTCTGGGTCACAGCCCGCGGGCTCAGGAGCAGGCCTGGCTGCCTGCCTAAAACTGAGCTCAGAAAGCACAAAAGAGTTCATGCCTGTTTAATTCTTTTGAACTTTGGGCATTCTAGAAAATCCGAAATTTGTAATTAATCTCGCTGCATCAATTCAGAAGGCATTTGGAGGAGGAGTAGTTGGCCAAAGACCAGCAAGAAAACAAAAGCAGGGAAAATGCTATTTCTTGCCATGGTAAGATGAGGCCCCTCCTGGTAGGGAGCAGCCATCATTTGTCGTCTCTAGAAGAGGACTGACTGTGCTTCCTTCCCCACAGGAGATGAGCAAGGGGACAAACAGCACAGTGGGTCTGGCATCTGGCACAAAGGGAACAAGAGTCCCCATCTCCAGCCAGGTGTGTCCACCTTCTGCCCTATTTGCACCTTGTGTTGGGGGCCCTGTTGCTCCACAAGCCCCGTTTTCATAGCTATTTCCCACTAGGGAATCTTATTCCCAACACATTGCAGGGGGTTTAGACGGTTTGGTGACATTAGTCCTGAAGCTACATTCAGAGGTGACTGAGCACCAAGACCTGGACATACATAATTCACCAACCTTAAAAAAAAAAATATCACGTGACGTAATTAAAGGAACACTTCCTGACAGTGATGATATTGGTTTTATCTATTAACATCTCTCCTCACCTGCGGGTTGTTTTCCCATGTATGGAACTGTGCTTCAGAGAACAGGGATTCCCATTCATTCACATCAAAATATGCTGCAAAGGTTTTACTGTTCACAGCTTCCCTGAGAAATAAAAGCAAGAGGAGGGATAAAAACAGCGCTTTTGCTGTGACCCTGCTACGGGGACCTGCAATCTGACTCCGATCCTTTGTGAGCTGCTGATGAACCTGATGTGCAACCCTGCATGGCAACCTCTCACTCAAAACACCTCTGACACAGAAGGGGGCAGCCCCAAACACTAGCTGCGTTTCTGGATGCCAAGATACAGGCAGCAGAGCACAGCTGTGAACAGCAGGTAGCAGTGATAAGGCAGACCATGCACAGAAGCAAGTGAGCTTCATGAAAACGTTGCCAGGCTTTTTGCCAGACAAGAACTAGCGCCGCAGTCTTTTCAAAGATTGCTTACTTCGCTTACAGCAGTCCACCCCTGCAACATCAAAGATGTCAGTGCAAGACCCCAGAGATGCCACAGAAATCACCCTCTCCACCCCTGGACAGCTACAGGTCAAGTACCAACAGCAGGAATTCCTGCTGCCCATCACTCCGGGCATCCACCGCCAGCCACCCCACACAAAGGGCCAGCTGGGTGTCTCACCCACAGGCATGCCAACTAGGCAGACTCTTTTCAGGTGTCTTTTCAGGCAGAGCAGACAGCGACCAGATAGGTTTGAAGCTAAAACACAACTTTGTTGTGGAGGGAGCGGAAAAAGCTCTCATAACTTGAGAGTTTTATTTCAGAATCTATTTGCGGACGGCTTGCTTTATGTGAATTTGTTGAGGGTAGGACTACGTTAGAAGAGGTTTTTATTCTCTGTAGTCTATTATAACTACATTAGACTTCCTTAAATTACATTAAAAATGTCACATGCTTTGTATTATATTAGTAAACTTATATTTCCCAGTTCCTAGATTTCAGATGACAAAATTTTCCACTGTTTACACAGAAATCATCAATGGTTCCTACCAGCTCCTATTGAGAGAGCATTCTCACAGTAAGGTCTATCAGGAGAGAGAAAGAAGGATGGGAAAGAAAAGCAAAGTTTTGGGGGTTTTGTTGTCATTTTTGAAATCTTTCGTACTATGTCATAACAAAGAAAATGATACAGAGTTTAGAAACAAAGACAAGGAGATGCCATAGTCCACAGCAGGAGCGGTGGTTAGGCATCGCCCCTGCACCTTTTTGCCAGGCAGGGTTCTCTTGCACAGGCAGAGAGATCTTCTCCCCTCCCTAAAAGCGGACTGACCTCACATACAGACATTGCTCCCAGACCTCCTTTGAAGGAAGGCTACGAGTGATGCACGTGTAGAATTAGCGAGAGATTTGTCAGCACCTTATAATTACAGTGTGCCTTCAGTCAGAATGACATTTTTTTATTATAAGCAACTAAGGGCTGAATTAAATGTAAATCTCCGTGAAAGTGAACCGCACACAGGCCTACAGATGTCTTCTGCTGAAACCTGCCTCTTTTGTGGGTTACAAAGGCGCCATTGCCCTCCGATGAATGACAAACTCTAATAAGGCTGAAAATCAGTACACAAGAACAAAACAGTTCACTTAATTGCTATAATGTACACAGTTCTCTGGCCAAAATACAGTACAAAGAATGAAACTGCTCTTATTTCTCTGTTTTCTTTCTAGAATCATTTAAAAAACCCATTCCTATCTATTCCACTCCTAATGGACAACCTTTCAAGAGAGAATAGCAGAAAATCCACAGCAGCATTTTCTTTAAAAGTTAAGCACGCGACACAGAGCTGAAGGTATTTTTCCTTGTCCTAATAAAGCCCAGTTCAATATTTAGTTTGCTTCCACTCTTCCCCACCCCAGCTCAGACCAACACAGCGCACGCACCTCCTCAAGCAACGTTTTCTTTGACCAAAACACAGAAGACATTGCTGAAGTGATTTGTCAGAGGGACCATCAAGAACTACTTTGGCTGTTCTACCTCTGATGTTGAAAGGCATGTTGAAATGGGTTTCAAGTAGTGAACGGTAACATGAAATACTTCAGCAACATTAATAAAACCACATTTTTAAAGAATTATTTCAAAATAGGGACCAAAAGCACCAATTGAGCAAACCCCAGACCTTCTGTAAATACTTGGAGGGAGAGCTTTTGCATGCAAAATGGAGACAGCGTCCTCCTAAAGAAACTTTTCTGCAAGATTTAGAAACACCTGCTGTGAGGCAAACTGTGTTTCAGTGCTACATCCTTCCTCTCCAATAACACCTGAGTTACAGCAGAACTCCCCATCACTTCAATTCATTCTAACCTATAAAAATAAATTTATAAGATACGTTGGACAGGACAAAACAGTGTTGCCAGGTGCTTCTGGATATGAAAAGCAGAGTGTGGGAGCTTTAATGAAGTTAGCTCTTAGTCATAGGAAGGTGATAAATGCAGAAAGAAAATATCCCTTTGTTAATGTTTGTGTTTATCATTTGTCCAGGTTTAAAGACAGCGGCTGTTTCTCTGTCTTGCACCTTTAGTCAGTCAATTATAGCAGCAAAGTCAGTAAATAACACACTGGTTTTCTGATTTAATAGCATTTCACTTGCACAGGAGTGATGAGACAAGGCACAGGATGAGACAGGGCATAGGACAAAAAAAAATGCCTTAACTCTTAATTTCTTTTCCTTTAAACTCAGCTGCCATTCTGTTATGTTTTACTTTTAGTGGAGGAAAATTTTGCCAAAGTTAAACAAAAGCTCAAGTACAATAATTTGTATATACAAAACCTTCACGGACTCTGAAATTTGCTGATGTAGACCATGGCAAATAAAGATCTTGAAGCCTTCACCTGAGATACATCAAACTTTGTAGAACAAACTAAATTGCATGATTCCTGTCTTGAATGCTCCTGCTAAATGGCTCGCTCTGTGGCTCCGCTATAGTCCATTGTGCCACCAGTGCAAAAAGGCTGTAAAAGTAGAATATCCAAAACTGCACATTAATCCTCACTGGGCACAGAGCAGCACACCTCAGTCCTCCTCAGGGTCTCTGCTGAAAGGGTGGTGTCTGGAGCAAAGGGACTTGCAACTGCCTCGTGTCTTTGTAGAGAAGAAAGCTATCAAGTATTAGCATACATTTGTCTTTCTGGGTATGGGCAGACCAGATTCTTCCACAGGGATCTGTGAAGTCCTTTGGAAGTGCTGAGTTCCCACAGTTCTCCTGTCCCACCGCCAGCGCTGTAAGCAACCAAGGTGAAAATTAGAGCAGTCAAGAAGCTGCTCTAGGCTGCGCTGAGCATCTCCAGAGACACGAGGCTATCTAACTGCAAGCCATCAGCAAGGAGCTGCTCTTGCACCCGCCTTCTTCCATGCCCACATACTTTTGCATTTGACATTGGGCCCAGGCCTTTCTTGAAAATTTTCATTAAGTCTCACTGTAAGCAATCATTTTTCAAAACTCTGTGAAGATCATACTTTCTTAGCAGATAGAATAGGGGTGAATCAATGCAAAATATTTTTTTTTTTTCACAGAAATGGAAACTCTTTTGTCTTAACTTGATATTACTGTGTTCCTCAAGAGTATCAGCCTTTTCTCCCAGCTGACGCTTCAATAGCGGATGCAGAAGCTCAGCATTTCCCAAGATCTTCTCAAGAATTTGCCATACCTGAAACTAGATACCTACACAGGAGTCTCATCTGATGGAAAAAAATAAGTTTAAGCCCATCCCTGACAGTCTAAAGTTGCTGTGGAATCTTTTGGATACACTAATTTTCTTCAGTATAAAGATTAACAAATACATGAATCGTTCAGGTCTGTGTGCCACACAGCGCTGGTGATACTAGATAGCATGTTTACAGAGTTTTCACGGTTAAGTGAGTCAATCCAATGCACATTTGCCCAGATATAAAAAGAAATGTTATATAATGCACAGTTCACAGAATCGATACGCTGGCTGTGCGCACCAAACACAGAAGAAGAAAATAGCACAGGAACTCCTATGCAACAACTGTCCTAAAGAAGCTGAAGAAGCTGCAATTCTAAACCTGAGTCATTTGATCCAAAATTTGGTCTAGTTGTTTTGTGAGCACGAGTAGCAATAAAGACAGCAGAGCAATGAACACAGCAGTGCTGTTGGTTTGTTCATAAACAAACAAAACGATTAGACACAGTCATAAATGTTCCGTATCTTCAGATAGTATTCTCTCCTGCCTAGGGTCAAAAAGGAAATGTTCATCCTCCAGACTGACACGAACTGAGGAAATAACACTATTAGTAACGATGCTGCAAGGGGGAGGGATTAAGATAGGGAGTTCAAAAGGGAGCATGTCACACCTTAACCTGTGGAGGGACTACCACCTTCCCATCAGAGAAGGAGATCTGAAAAGTAGCATTTTCCTGGCCGTTTCACCTTTAAAATGCTACATGCACAGTAACAGAAGATATTTTAATGAAACGTAAGTTTCCATCCTCAATTTTTTTTCATCGTGTAATGTTTGCATGATGTTAATGGTTGCAAACCAAGTTTTCGATAAAGAAGAGAAATAGATAAATAGGTACTTCCGCCCACACCAGTCAAAAGCTTGTATCCATCATTATTATACGAAATAGTGACCCAATCACACTAGTACAAATCAGAAAAAACTTTCCTGATTTCCTAACTGCAAGGAAGTAGAACCTCTATCATCTTAAAGGTATTCCAGGGGAATTTGTATTGATTATAACATGTAAATTATCCACCTATTTTCACTTGGATTTCAACTAGAAATTAAAATGGGATGTAAGCTTGCTTTGTGTCCAACATCTATAGGGATGGACGGAATGGAGCCCAGGGAGACAGGCAGTTGGGGCAGAGCAGTCTGCTCAGGGAATCCTCCCATTTTCACTTGGGCACAGCAAGGCTCGTGGAAAAACACACAGACACCTGTCGCTTTGACAAGCCTCACTTTGCCCTTAGAAAGTGCACACAAACAAGAAACTGCACTCTTCAAACAGCTACAACAACCAGTCCTAAAATTCCTGATCTCTCCCCACACCTTTCCCTGCCCCAGCAATTTGCCTTTTTGTCTTTCAGAGGCAACGAGAAACGTTACATACATCTGTACACAAACTGAGAAGCAGCAAAAGGTCACAGGATTTGGAAACACTTGCTAAGTGAACAAAGAAATATTGGAAACAAAGCCAAGGTTCCCAAGGGTTATTTTCGGGGCTCATCGGAAAGAAATGCAGGTAGCAAGTTGGAAACCTGCAATCCTGAAGCCCAGGCTTTCCTGAGATAAGGCTCCAAAACAAAAGTTCTGCAAATGCGTCGGTGAACTTGTGCCAAAACCCGGTGAAAGGATTGAGAGTGGCTGCATATCAAAAGCAAGTTTCTCGGGCAGAAGAAAATACAGAAGGCAGAATGGAAAACAAACCCAAACAAGAGCTGCAGGGCATCTATATGTTTTAAAGGCATATAAAGGCTAAAGACAGTTGTGAACAGCTGTCGTTTCCCTGTACTTACTGGAGCTGTAACAAGAGGAAAGGAGGAGTAGAGAGCTAAGGAAGGAAAGAAGAGGAATTAAATTAGGCTCACCGATTGTAAAGCTATAGCCATCAATGCTGAAAGTAGCACTCCGGCATTTTTTAAATCCTTCCTTTCTGCTGCTTGGCTCTGTCATGATCCTGCCAGCTTGTACGTTCAGCAGCAGCCTTTCTCTCCCCGCTGGAAGCAGAGCGCTCGAGCTCACTCTTAGCTGCCCTTGAGCATCTGCCGGTGGCAGCACGCACACCCAACTTCACACATCTCCCGGCGCGGGGAGCAGAATCCGAGAGGCATGCACCCAGCAGCTCTCTCCTCCCCCAGACACTCTCGCTGGCATGTCACCGACGTGCCTGCTCCGAGTTTAACAACTGGTTGAGGGCTCCGGTATCTAAACCGGCAGTCAATTAGTGCGAGACTACCCCGTCAATAAGCCAGCTATATCTGTCAGATCTCTGTGTAGGAGTTCAGCACACAATTCATCTTTTGTTAAAGGTTAGATTTTGCTGTGATCTACCCACTGACGCTCCTTGTATTCCCTGCCATGCTGCAGCCCCTGCTTCTGTGGCTCCCCTTGCTCACGGGGATTTCTGACTTGCAGCAAATTGTGCTCGGATTCCAGCCCTTCAAATGCAAGCAGCATGTTTTAATCATTCGAGGTATAATGAATCAACCCAAGATTACAGTACACCATCAATCATCTACAACTTATACTAACGGCAAGTCTCTGGAAACACAACTGACAGCAGAATGCAAGAGATTATCAGCAAGTAAGAGCGTAAGTGACTGTGGGAAAACAACAAAAGTAATTTATCAGTAATGATGATAAACTGAGCAAAATGTACACGCACACACAAAGAAAGTGTTCCGAGCTCTTCCTCCTCCTGGTGGTTCATCATGTGGTTTGTAAACTCCTCTCTGCAGTTTTTTTACCCAATGATATTTAAAAGTGTGATTCAGAGTGCTTGCAGCAATCCGCTGAAAAAGGCCGGCCAATCATCCCTATCCTATGAACAGACAAAATTTAGAGTCAAGGCTAGCAAAGTTTTCACAGAAGGCCAGCAGCAAGCCAAGGTTTTATAAATAGGTATCGAAGAAAACACTGTCAATGTCTTAATGATTCCAGTTCATATAAATCTGTGCGATCCTTATCTTTTTTCTGCTGTATGTGTTAATTTAGAAACATGCTACTAAAGCGCTAGTTTTTTAGGTTCCCAAGCATAAAAGTAAACTCCAGGTAAATTAATCAGGTTTTGCACTGTTCTGGGTGGGTACGACATGGAAACACCGAGTTTTAGGAAGACTGACATCAAAATAATAACTGAGACACAGTTTGCTAAAAGCTTGCCCAATGCACACCAAAAGGTTTACAAAATACCGGCAAACCTAGTCTGTGTTTAAGGTATAAACCTCAAGCCTACCTTGGTTTCTCAACAAAAGCTTAAGTCAGAAATATTGCACTTTTAAAACCCCCTCTCTTTAAAGGGCTGCGAAGAGTCACTGCTGAACTCCAGCAGTTCATTTAAATTCCACTTAGTTTTAGCCCAGTGAAGAGCCTCAGCCAAACAGACCTTTTCTGTTAGCAATTTTTTAAATTATTTGGATGCTCAGTAATACAAGGCAAGTTCATTAAGAAAAAGGCTGTTAGTAGTGAGGGTTGTTTTTTGTTTTTTTTTTTTTTTTTTTTTTACAAGACGAGGATCTGGCCTTCCAGGTTTCTCAGCCTTTCAAGACGGAAGTGTGAAATAATAACAACTACTTAGATATAACATTTCCATCACCTGCAATTATTTTTGACCTCAGAAGGAGAGGCACAGCTCAGTAATTTAAGAGAGGTGCTGCTGTAAAGGCAGCCACCACAATGAAGAATTCTCAAGCAGTTCACCAGACTCCATCATGTAGCTGCGTCTCCTGAACAACGCAGAAAAACAGTCTGACTATAAAGTGTTTCTAAGGGATCATTTTCTCTGTCACTGGTTATATAGGTCACACACCTACGTAAGCACTAAGGCTCTGCCTAAGAAAGCAAAGGCACAGAGAATTACTCACGCTGTATCTAGAAAGCACAAAGTTAGATGTTATCTAGAGGAAAGGTAAATATTAGAACTGTCAGGGTTTGGGGATTTTTAAAAATTTATTTATTTGATGACACCATTTTTTTCCTTAAGCCATAACGCACTGATTCATGAAGAAAAATTGTGGGATGACACCAGTGATGATCGTGAAGTTTCAGTCAAGTTTCTTAGTTCCAGGAGAAACTTGCTTCCATAAAAGACAGGCAGACAGTCTCGCTTGCTCCCTCGCTTGGAAGCAGAAGAGTTTTATTAGAGTTTCTTCTCTCAGGAGGATATCCAGGTCACCAAGCTACTGCCACGTTCTTTATCCCTGATCTCCTTCACTGGGGCTCTGGCCACTTTGTACAGCTTGCCAGAGAGAAGAGGGCCTGGCCGTTCAGCAGCTATGTGCAGATGAGTTACCTTGCAACGATACCTTGTTCAAGCCCCAACTAATACTAACTCAAATAATTGTAATGATTTGATATGCTTCTTTAGGTCAAAGCGAACAGTCCCCCCAGGAAGGGCAAATTCAGTGGTCACTCATCAGGGCGAAAGGATCAAATAAGGCTATAAATGGGATCTCCCGCATCCCCGGAGGGGGTCGTAAACTGGCTGTTTGCAGCAGGATGCTCTCTCCCTTCAAAACTGCAGAGGTGCTCACCTCGGGGTGAAAAGGGAAATGTTTTGACCTGCAAGTTTTTCAAGAAGGAAAGAGTTTCTTCCCAGCTCTAGTAAAAATTTAATCCGGCTGCTCAAAGAATTACCAAATCGTACCAGTAACGTGATACCTGATCCTATCTGATTCTTTGCATTTTGCTCTTGGCTAGATTTCAGCTCTGCCATTTACATTCTGCTTTCCCAAACAATCCCTACAGATGCACTCGGGGTACAGTACATTTTCTACCTTCCACTGCCTGGCAGCACCAATATAGGTGGGTTAGGCAGTTCTTGTGGCTGCAGTTCAGTGTCGTGTGGAGCAATCCATGTATGTCATTTGTAAACCACCTGGGAATCCTTTGAGATGAAAAGCACAGTGTGAATTGAAAATATTTATTATTATTGCTGTAAACAGACCAGGGTATCCATGGTAACATTTAATTTGTCAACACATAAAACAGCAGTTACTTTAATATTTTTCCCTTTACTTTTCAATGTGTAGAAGAGTTTGCATGTTTTCAGGAAGTCTGTTTTAACCAGAGACCATATCAAATTAAACCAATGATCCATCCAATCTGCCATCCTCCAACATACATGCTAGAGGAAGCTGTGAAAGAAAGCCACCTATAATGAACAAATATGTAACACCATCCTTCCTATCCCTAGGTCATCTCTTTCTGCCCTGCAGTATAAAAAGGCATATTATTTATGTAAATTTGTCTCAGCAAGACTGAAAGATTTTTAATTGCAGTTTCCACCCAAATGCTTTCCCAAGCATAAACTTTGAAGATCAATTGCATGGAGAAATACTTCTATGTATCAGCTCAAAGGCATGAGATCTGTTATTTCAGTCCTGAATCCCCTGGATCTTGTAGCGTGAGAAAGGGAAAACAAAAACATTAAGTAAAGTCCTAGCCCCATGGAAGTCAAGGGCAAGACTTTCCCTCACTTCAGCAGAGCCGGAGCTCTGTCCTCCTGGTTTTCCATACCTGTGCTCCTGTTGACCTGGTTCCTAACACAATCAAGTTCCACCAAGCAGTGATGAATTTAGACCTCAGGCATCCACATGCTTTTGTAGTACCTGTCACTGAAGTCAGCAGAATTAGCACCTCTGAATTTTTAAACTTTTCAGAAGCGTCCCAGGTACCATAAACCAACTGAAAATTTGACTATTAAAAACAGAAATGCAGCCCTACTGGGTCAGACCAAAGGTGCATGAAGGCCAGTGTCCTATATCCAGCTCTGTATCTTACCTCCATCACTGCCCCAAAATAGATGCTAACAGAATTATAAAGATGCTAAAAATGATCAAGAACAAGGCAGGCTGTGGTGATACTAAATATCCAGCCATCTCCAGCTCAGGTACCTCCTGAGCCAGCTGTTTTTCTGTATGTTCATAAACAGACAAAAGTTTTCTGTTCAATCAGCTTAAGCCTTCAGCACCCTCAGCATTCTTTGGCAGGATTAACTAACATAGAACAAAGACATTTTGCTTTTCTTTGCTTTAAACCTTTCTTTTTCTAGCTACATGGTTGCTCTTTACCCTAATACTCACTTTGATAACAATATCGATTCTGATAGCCTTCTGTCTGTGATTCCAAAGGTGAGGGGCGGTTGTGTGAAAGGCAGAGGGGTCCTCCAGCATTCAGGATTTCTAGTGGCAAGGAACCCCTGAAACCGTGGGTTCTGGTGAGAGTGGACCACAGAAGCACCAGGCAGGTCCTGCCTTTGAAAACATTGTTTGGAACACCTTATTTCCACAAACTTCAACTGAATCAATTTTACAAGCAGATATTTTTCAGAGCAGTTTTAGAGGGCTCTCTCATCACTGGTGTCAGTGTCACCTGAAAACATTTAACATCCCAAAGAAGAGTTCAGCACTTTTCAGGGCTGGGCAATGATGCACCAAGAACTGATAAATCTCTTAAGAAAATGTTCTTCCAGCTTCAGAGAGGAAATTAAGCTGAAATCCCCTGAGGTGCTTGGTATATTTCTCACAAGCAACAATGCAGTTATGTACTGCAGGTTGTTTATGGGGAGATGGCATTCTTCCCTGAAAGCTTCTTTGTTTTACTGTTTCCTAGAAGTACTCCATCTGCAGGTTGTGACGATTTTATCAGATATCGTCACTGTCAGGAATATCCACTACATTTAAGTTATTTTTAGGCATGACAGCCAGAAGGCAATATGACTTTTTAATGCTTAGCTGTTCTGATGCTTTCTGCTTGCTTCAAGCTTTACCATTTTCCTCCTTACCAAAAACTCACAAGGAACAGTCACCAGTGTGCTGGAGTATTGTCTTGGTTTATGCTATTTTCTGTTTGCAATATACACTCATTTTGTCTTAAAGTGACTTCACACCATGCATGAATATCCAAATGCATCCAATAAATTCCGGGCACAGGAAAGGAAAAAAAAAAGTAATATTATTTTGAGCTTGTGCTTTATCTTAACTATTTCAAGCACGTCTGCAACTCAGAGGAAATGTGTTGTTTTCTTTAGAAACACAGGAGGAATCTATACCATCTAATTTTAGGTACCTAGCTGAGATGCCTAAATGAGGAACCCTGAGGCTCCCCCTGCAGTGAGCAGGCAACCCCAAAGGTGAGTTAGAGCTCCTAAAATCTGAATTGCTCTTTGGAGAAGCTCTTTCTCTCCTTGGAGGACCGAGAGAGCCTGAGGCATCTCAGATCTGGAAGAGGTAGCTTAGTGAGGAGACTAAAGTTGAGCAGCGGGATCCCTGGCAATACCTTATACTTTTTCCAGATTGCTGCAGACGGTAACATGGTAAATCATGATCCTCTTCCAACTAGACACAATCCGCTAACAGGGGCGAGGTCCATCTTTTGTGATGTGTCCAGGGAAAATGCAATATTAACAAACTACTGTATCATATACCTTCCCAGTGCAACTCGTAGTCAGGTAAGACTAGGGGGCAAAGGAACATCTGGTCTGGACATTTGCAAAGTTAAATGATTGAGGAAAGGCTGTAGCAGGAAAGGAAAGTGTGAAGGCTTTGAAAGATCCCCTGTAAATGCACCTATCCCCACGTATTTCCTTCACATGCTAACTTGTAGTCCCTAGCTCCATGAAAGCCAAAAAGATTCCTGCCTCTGGGTGTAGTTCCACTTTTTAAATGAGGTTTTTCTCCTTGTTTGTTTGATTGGGGTTCGTTTTTTTTTTAAATAAGTAATAGAATTTCAACAGCAAAACATTTTTAATGCTCTAATTCCGCTCTTGTCCAAACCGTGTTGCTGATCACATTTCAGTTTGCCTTTATGTTTTAATTTGATTTTCTGGTCTCATTTTGCACGCTACTGAAGTATGATTCTACAGTGTAATGTGATTCTCCATATTACAGAAGCCATTCTTGAAAGCAATTCAAGCAAAATCAGAACCAATAAAAATTATACCATCATACAACGAAATGAAGCTTGGGGTAACAGTGTTAAAAACCGGCTGCAAAAGAATTAACGCTACACGATTTTGCCATATACATGTGATGATGACAGACTTCTGCTTCCCACAACATTCCCGGGACTATCCCACAAGCGAAGCAATACTGAAAGATTTTCCTTTCCATCTTGTCAGAGAGAAATTTCTGATCCTCATGGTACTTGCACCAAAATTTGTTGGTGGATTTGCCGTTGTTCCTTCCCACTACCCCTCTTGAAAAGTAAGCACATAGTGGAACAGCCGCAACCAGTTAGCGCATGCACCCAAATCATTGCATCCCATTTGATTCCCTGGCAGGCATCATTCTCCCTGATGATTTGGGCTGTGGCCAGCCAAATCGTGAAAGCCATTATTTTGCTTTCCAACTCACTCATTATACTGCTAGTGAGTTGTTCCCCTCCTTGGATTTCTCTTCTCTTCTCCCTCTTCTGCAAAGTTAAAGATACTTCGTTGTGCTAAAGTAATCCACAGACATGCCTTATCTGCAACGTGAAAACATTGAGGGCATGCTACAATAGACGAGCGAGGAAGTAGATCTTTGGATGGTGCAAACCAGTGCAATTTTGCCAGATGCAAAGCTGCCCAAGCTCTTAAGATCAAGATCCGCTCCTTCCCCTCGAGCCTGGAAGGGAAACTGAGCTGCATTGCTTGAACAGCTTCTTATCAGCCAGTGTCCTCAACGCCAGCTCCCCCATATCAGTATTTGGCTTTTAACGTACTGTCGTTCCACATGATAATGCTAGATTCACTACTTACCCTCCTGAAGGAGCCAAGAGCATTACTTTTCCTGGTTTTTATATACGTTGTATATATACCTGCTTTTACGTATATTGCATGTGGCTAGATTTTACGCTTTATCCTTTCCAGACCACAATTTAAATTAAAGTGTTTGAGTTATCACTAGAGCACCATTCTTCAAGTTACCTAAATTTAAAAGCACCTAGGTAAAACTGACAACCTAACACCCTGTGTGTGTTCCAAAGCACTCCCTCCCTGAGCCAGCTGCTCCTTCTTCAGTTGTACCAACACGAATAAGTAAAATAAGCAACAACTCCAACTTCTCTTAGCAGGTATCCAAAATTAGACTGCCTGCTACAGCCACACAGTTGCTTAGACCCGAGTTTTTTTGGCCAGATCAAAGTGTCCTTGATGCTAAATGAACATAGCTATGCCTTATTTGCAGAACTGGCTGTTTTCCTTGTTGATACAGCTACGCTTGAACAAATGGAAATTAAGCTGCAGAAGGGTGGGTTGAAACGTACACACAACACACACCCACACACACCATGCAAGCACACACACACAAACACCTTTTTATGCCATGCGCAATACGTAGGTGATTGTTCTACCCTACCTCTTGAGAGAAGGGCAGTGAGAAGCTGCCTTGTCCCCGAAAGAATTAAATCAGCAAATACTACTTTGAAAGGGAAGGGAGAAGGGGAAGGGGTTTCCACACTATCTGCTTCAGGCGTATAACAGTAAATGCCGAATTTAAGTGCACAGTCCCTGTACAGTTAATGGCAGGATGGAAGCCATGCCACAGGGCACGAGCGACAGAGCTACCATCACTATGTATGTAGCAGATTTATATTTCAGAACTAACCAGTTCAATTGTTCTGATCAAACTGCTGAATCATTAAAAAATAGGTTCCCATAATGAATACTTTAATCATCAGCATACTTAAGCTAGTGAAGAGAAGCAGCTTCCTTTGAATTATATACAGTGTAAGCTATTATTTTATTTTTAATCAAAAGTCAGAGATTCAACAAGCATATTTTTCATGGTTAGAATTCCGTTGTTGTCTAAAGCTATAATGCTTATGAGATTTCCATTTATCTTATTGCTTTAATCTGAATTTTTATGATTATATGAAAAATGAGTGCACTGAGAATTGCCAGCTAGGTGGTTTGGGTTTTTTTTGTTTGTTTGTTTTTAATATATATAAAGTCAAATATTCCTAAAACATCAGAAGCAGCAAAACTATTTCAGATGTGTCACATGCTATTTTAAGTATAGGAGATCCAACACAGAATCACAGAATCACGGAATCTTCAGAGTTGGAAGGGACCTCTAGAGATCATCTAGTCCAACTCCCCTTCTACAGCAGGATTGCCTAAAGCACATCCCTCAGGGCTGCATCCAGGCGGGTCTTGAAAGTCTCCAGAGAAGGGGACTCCACAACCTCCCTGGGCAGCCTGTTCCAGTGCTCTGTCACCCTCACTGTAAAGAAGTTTTTCCGTGTATTTGAACGGAACTTCCTGTGTTCTAACTTGTGCCCATTGCCCCTTGTCCTGTCGCTGGGAACCATTGAAAAGAGCCTGGCTCCGTCCTCCTTAAACCCACCCTTTAGATACTTGTAAACATTAATCAGGTCCCCCCTCAACCTTCTCTTCTCCAGGCTAAAGAGTGCCAGCTCTTTCAGCCTTTCCTCATAAGGGAGGTGCTCCAGTCCCATAATCATCTTGGTTGCCCTTCGCTGGACTCGCTCCAGCAGTTCCCTGTCCCTCTTGAACTGGGGAGCCCAAAACTGGACACAGTACTCCAGTTGTGGCCTCACCAGTGCAGAGTAGAGGGGGAAAATGACCTCCCTCGACCTACCGGCCACAGTCTTCCCTATGCAGCCCAGGAGGCCATTGGCCTTCTTGGCGACAAGGGCACACTGTTGGCTCATGGATAATTTGCTGTCTACCAGGACCCCCAGGTCCTTCTCCTCAGAGCTGCTTCCCAGCATGTCCGCCCCTAACATATACTGGTGTTTGGCATTCTTCCTCCCCAGGTGCAGGACCCTACATTTGCTTTTGTTGAACCTCATTAGGTTCAATTTATCCCATTTGGCAGCCATCTGCCCTTTACTTCCTACTGACCTATTCTGGGCTAAATCTCCATACTGCAACTGGCAGTTTTCATCCTGAGACCTTGAGCTGTTAGCAAACTACCTTTGCAAAAAGTGGGAAGCCTAGAAAGCAGTTCATTCCATTTAAATTCCAGCCATTTGAAAAGCAGGCCTCCAGCCTCAGCTAATTAGGCACACCGCTCCTCCCGCATTCCCCCCCCCAAGATGGGGTCATTCTACAGTGAATTTTAGTTTAAGTACAGGGGGAGCCTAACTAGCTAACTTGTGCGTTTGCTTAAATACTGGGTCTGTGGCCTTAGAGGAACTGAATGCTGCCCTGAATGGTTAAGTACCAGGAGAGATCCAACTAATTGATTCACTTGCAGGTTGGACATAGTAAGTACCACTCTGCTGGCTCCCTCAGGATTGCTGCCCCAGCGACCAGGTTGGAGCTTGGGGTGGTCCGTGCCTACGTAGCAAGGGCCATCCCATAGTAGCTTGCCCATCCATAGTCTGGCAATGTCAAGTCAAATGGACTTCCAAGTCAAATGGCCTCCATAAACCTGCTTCCTATGGGCATCTTGTTCCCAGCCCACCCAGAAAGGCCAAGAGCAGAACAAGTATTGCCCAAGAGCCACCTAAACCACCGAATACCTTCGGCCATGCAAATTGTTCTCTTTGCCTTAGGGCATACTAACAGCACAAAAACTAGAAGAGGTTCCCTGTTATGGCCAGTCTCATGCAGATACCAAGCTGTGACTGAACAGAACTGGTCCCATGAGACTGTCACTACAACACTCTTAACAGAAAAGCATTTACCCGCATGCAACCAAGCCATCAGATATCTGCACACGTGCCTCGTCCCAGTAACCTGGATGACTTCAGAAGGAGACAAGGGGAATCAAACTAGTGGATGGGCAAAGAAATAGAAATCTTGGGCTGTGGAGGGAGCAGCGTGTCAGGAGCACTTCTCCCTCATTGTACCTACACACACACAAACACGTGGTGGTATTACTAGAGTTTGGGGCAGGGGAGTAAGAAAGTAGGCTGATTTTAAAAAAAAAAAAAATTTAGAAGTCTATGTTTCATTATGCACATGAACATAATAATGCAGTCTGGCTCCTTCATGCACAACCCCATCACAATTCATTCTTTATTAAAATGATGCTTTACCATTTTTCCACCCATATGATCAATTTCAGTGCTAAGGGTACCCAGACCACATAGTTGTGCAGCAATATGTGGACTGGGTAAGGATCATCAGATCCACGACCTCACAATCAGAGGCAGAAAAGAAAAAAAAGACATTTAGTTCATGAGACTTCTGCCTCTCTAACTCTGCACACCCCAGGTCACTAAACAATGTCACACCCCAAATTAAGCCACAGGCCTTCAGTGAGCAATGCAGCAGAGAAGAACAGTGACAGAGACCACAGGCAGGACACCCAAGGCAGCAGCAATACTTTAGGTCCCTGCACCAGTAGGAACTTTGAAAGGTGAAAATTCGCAGAAGATTCAAGTAAGCAGGCGCCGCCTCTCCGCATTTTACGGCAAGGTGAAAAACAAACAGGCAAGCAAGTAGACAAGCACGGCAATGGTCCTCACTAATCTTACCCAAGGGAAAATTCTTCCTGACCCCCAGCTCTGGGTATGGGTTTAAACACAGAACACAAAGCAGCAGAGAGATTTTTCCATTATCGTTAGGGAACTGTTATCTCAGTTTAATTGTACCTATGTTTACAGCAAGTATCCAGAAACAAACTTGCGTCTTAAGAAAAGCAGAATTCATAGCAACTAAGTACACATTTCAGAGAGGTGATACACGAGGCAATTTGCCTTGGCGATTAGCTAGGGAGGGAGATTTTTATGTTATGTTTATATAAGTACTCGGCACATATTATTGCCGATTAGAAGACGGGATCCTGAGCAATCTCTTTCGACAGCCCCTGCCTGATAGCAGAATACCAATAGCAAGTGCTCACACAGAGCCAGCGGACTGTGAAAAGTAGTGCAGGAAGGAATTAGTTTCCTTCAGATTCATGCAGCCTTTGCACACCTTTGGCAAAGCAGGCGATTTGGGCCAAGACAACAGTTGTTTGTACCCTCTCAGTTTGAAATGGAACCTTTATTTCATATTTATTTTTTTTTCAGTACACATCTGCAGTCATTTCAAGAGGACAATGTACAACACGTCACCAAGTCTAGCAAAGGAGGGAAGACTAAATACCCAACTGTGAATTGTTGACATTTGAACATGCATGCAAGGATTTATTTTACGTTCACGTGTCTTTTCTAATGTCGTTTTGTCATTGTTTGGGCCACATTTTTTAAGAACTGCGTGACACTGCATTCACTTCCATATAGTACTAATATTCCCTCCCAACTATGAACAGAGTCATAAAAATATTCTTTTGTATGAAGAATCAGCTCCTCACAGTAATAACTTCAGGAAGTTAAAAGAATCTGCAGAAAAAGACTGACAATGACTGACTGACAGACCTCCATCTTCATGAAAGTGAAGGTGGAAGAGGCCAATTCAATGGAGTGAGGGTGAGCGAGCACAACTGGCTTTCAGAAGCAGCCAGGTCAGCCACAGGCACCACAGGGAGGGGCTCTCCACCCTTGCCCATTCCCCTCCCTGCTGCACTGTCCCATCCTCTGCCTTGGTGCAGCAAATTCATTTCATTTTCACAGCAAAGACCTGTTTAGAGATCAGCCAGATGAGCAGCAGAGCTCAGGGAAGGCAGTGAAAATTTGGCTGTGATGTTGCCAATATTCAGACTTGAACACATCGATTTACTTATTCTTAATACGGATACCCCAATGTAAAATTAAAGTTGCCTTGCACCAAGAGGAAGCAAGAAGGATGCAAGGTGATATGGGATAATGCAAGACCGTCTCCTTTCAGCAGTAGAAGGCTGGAAGACCAGATCAGCTGACCCAACCACATCCTTACCTAAATCAGCATTGCATTCACATTGTGGCTTTGGAGTGTCTTCCCTGTATGAAAACTCCTGAAGGACAATCCACCCAGACCTGTGTAGTCCTCTCAAGGAGTCCCCAAAACACCCAAGACACAGCCTCGTGTCTGAAGCCAGGCTCCTCCTGGCACTTCAGCTCAGAGGAGCCCTTAGTCTGAGGTCCACGGTACCTTGCTGTGTATCTCATTACATTACTACAGGAGAGTTAACATTGCTTGTCAGAAATAATCAATCAACTTGAATGCCTCTAACAAGTCCAAAATTTAGTAATCAGATGATAAATGCATTTTCCATCTATCACCATAAAACCTAGCAAGGCCTGTCTTCCTCAGGAGACAAAGTCACTGGAAGCTGCAAAGATTTCAGCTTTAGCAAGCTCAAAGGACTGCCTGCACCCAGAGCTCATGAAGGTATGGAGGCCTAGTGAAGTTGCAGAGCACCAGGACCCTGGGGGCACTAAAAAGTCTTAACAGCCCTGACCAGCTTCACCTGGGACCTTCCCCTACATACTCTGCCCAAGGCCCCAGCCTGAGCTTTGTTATAGGTGGCCTGGCTCTCTAGTCCTACCTCTTGGATGAGCCTCAGCCCTACACTCTAGGTAGGTCATCTCCTGAATGGACACCTTAATTCCAGCTCATCTCCAGCCCTGTCTCCCAGACAGATGTGGGACCTCTGCTACAGCCTTCTCTCCAGCTGCATCATCTGCTGACCCCCACCAGACCTAGACCAGGCTCATCTCCTCACTCATTACCAGCCCCTGGTTCTGCTCAGCTGGTTCAGACCCAGCAGGACAGCACCCCATGGGTGAGCGCACAGCCTGTGCCAGGGTCACCCACGGCTCCTGCTCTGCCTGCCCTTAGGGAGCAGCCAGCCCTCACTGCTCCCTGGCACAGAAACAGAGTCTTGTGCAAGCACCTACACTATAGAGATAATACACGTGACAGGAGAGCGCTTGAGATCTTCAAGGTAGGAAGAAGAGGAAGAAATGCTAGACTCCTTTTTAATGGTCTGTCATACAGATGCAGTACATCCATTTTCCTTGCAGTCCAGATGACCCTACTAATGCCACAGCTACACTTTCTTTTCACAGTAATTATCACATTTGTCACGCCATCAGATGTGTTAAGAGAAAGGCCACGGCCTGAGCCAATTAGGCTTAGAGCTACCACAGGACAGAAGACTGCAGAGACATTCAATCCATCTCAGCTTTTCCTATGAGCTTTGCTCCTCTTCTTGCAAGAGACTAAAAAATCATGCAGGCAGAGAGATAAAAATCCAAAACGTTTTTTGTAAAGTTCAAGTGAGCTTTTGCAATTGCCAGAGAACAAATTCACTGCCTTATTTTTCATGTGTAAAAATTCTAGGCCCACTATTTAGGGAAACCATAACAAGCCAATAAAGAAACAGTTTCATAACAGTAAACAAACTATTAAAAGACAAAACTAATAAACACACACAAAACCCACAGATCCCTGCGGCATAAGTTCTGAACCTCTTTGAGACCCAAGCACGCACAAAAGCACATGTAAAGGTAAGATTTCTGCTAATGGATTAACCAGCATTAAGATAGAAAATGGGGTTTATTCCCTTTTTCTCATGCATTCACAAAAGCCTTCTGCTTTGGAACTTGCTAAAATACTCTTAGTCACAAAAATACACTTTTGGAAAAAAAAAAACACTGAATCTAATTACTCCAAGAATTGTTATAATATGAAGCACTAGAATGTGTTAAGTAAATATTTCAGCCCTCTATTAGATTAATAACGTGCTCCAGTCTTGACTTCAGGACAGATATTTTGATCAGAAATGTGACTAAGAAATCTGAGCTAAGAGACCACAAACTCATGAAATATGTGTTTTGAATATTAGGGAAAAAAATAAACATTGTGACCAATTTACTTGAAAAAGTGATTGAGAAATAGTAAAATCCTGAAAGTTAGTGGAATCAAGTCTCATATTTCTGTAGCTTGACAAATCTTTGCAGTGATTCATGATAAAACATCGTTATTTAAGAGACATCCTGGTCTCGCTTTGATGCTTTTCATAGTAAGTAATTATTCTGTATGCTTTGCTGTACGACCCTGTTCAAAGCAGAAAGTAAGATCTCCCACAAAGAACAGTGTATTTCCTTCAACTACTTATAATTATGACAGAATACAATTCGCAGCGTTTCCCCCAGTCAAGGCTCCTAACGAAACTGCTTTCTAGCCCAGTACACCTGAATACTTTGCCACAAACATTCAATTCAGATCTCTCAAGTTTCTTTCCAACACCCTCCTGTTGGGCTCTGTGGACTCCCAGGTGCATCAGGTGGCATGACGAGGGAGAGCCTGCGGAATGTGGCTTTTGGTGAAAAGTGCCTCCCAGCAGCATCATTTTAAGCTCTGGGCCCCACTAAGCAAGGTGGCCCTAGGACAGCCCCTTTCTCCCCCTTCACGACTCCAGGCACCAGCTGCAACTGGCCAAGGGGTCACAGGTCCTGCTTCCTCCCAATGCATGAGAGCAGAAGAGTAAAGAAAGGCTGAGGTGCTGAGCTGCACGCGCAGGAGGGATAAGTCCCTCCCTGCAAGGAACATGATGCAGGAAATTCAACAGCTTGGCATGACATCAGCATCTTTTTTTTGTGCAACAGTGCACAGATAACCCTTAAAATAACACATACCGGCTAGGGAACATGTTTCATGAAGAGCAGCACCCAGATCCGCTCACCCATGTGTCATAAATCCTATACTGCTTATGGTAAAATGGAAAAGTAATTTTCCTTATGGCTTAAGCAATAGTGATTAACTATTATAGTGTTTCAGATGTTTCATGATTATATTATAGTGTTTCAGATTTACTGCATTTTCTTCCCATGCCCTTGAGCCAGGTGCGTGCAGCTGAAAAGCCACATTTCCCTCTCTTGCCACCCAGCAGCTCCTGGGGGCAAAGGAGTACCTGGTAAAGTAAGCTGACCAAGGTATTTATCTGACAAGTGTTGTGATACATTTGCCCTTGGTTCACCCAACTTGCAGAACCAGAGGAACACTCATAGGCCTCTGAATTTCAGGGGTGTTCTGCATTGCGCAACAAGGAGCGGGCAGCACTCATTTGCCACAGATTCGTAGCAGTATGAACATTTCTCATTACTAACGCCCTGCCAGCCAGCGCCTTCCATTCCCATCTCCTGAAGCCCTTCCTGGTTGCCAAGTCAACTTGTTCAGCTCGGAGAACTCTGAAACGGGGAACACTGAATGATTGCCACTGCAAGCACAAATAGGAAGGTTTAAAAAGAAAAACAGTCTTTGAATCACTGAAAGACAGACAAGTGAATGGCAAATTGATTTCTGACAGTTCCATTTAGGGATGCTCAGGCTCCTGACTCCACACAAAGTGCGAGAAGGGAAAGAGGTGAGAAATCAAAGTATTTGATAATAAGCTAGCACAGTTCATCTGTAAGGAGCCTTCAAGAATTCAGCTCCTGTTTTTTCAGGAATGTGAATGATTCATGTTTTTTCTTACAAAGATGTCCTTGGCTAACAGCCATACTAAATCAGACCTACACCTACAATACCCACACATACAGAATAGGAACATTATACATGCCATCTGAGTGGCTCTCACACACCTCTTAACATTTCACTGGCAGACAGAACTGGTTTTAACAGTATAGCCATTTCCAGCAGAAAAATCTTCAAGCATGCAAGAATTAACTAACTAAAAAAACCTAGTCCGGTACCATAAAAACATTTAAATGAGATTTATGAGTTTGCTTACCATTTGATGGGAGCAAAAGAGGCCATAGTTGTGCTGGGAGGGGGAGGGTATTTTTTGCTTCTACAAACACCTAGATGATTCTGCCTAAAACCATTTGATTTAACAGGCAAAATTGTATATACAAGTGTTACACACACTGCAGGCTTAAGGTAAAAGGAAATGACTGCCAGTCAGAAAGTGTATATCAGGGTATCTGAAGGACATAAACATACCTGAACATCTTCTCATAGAAAGAGCAACAGGCAAGTTGATGACTACAGCGTCCTGCTTCCCATGCCCAGGCACTACTCCTTCAGTACAGCTTTTGGAGTTCAACTTTTTAATCTGACTTTGTGCCAATTAAGAGTCCTCCAATTTCCCATTCTTTGGACTGCTCCTGTGATTTAAAGATAAATTCCCACGATCAAGTGATCAATTTACTCTGGTCTAAGAAGTAGGTGTATGTTATCAGACCCATGGTAACTCTCAGTGGAGGTCACTTAGTGAAGTACAGAGGGCAGCAGCGAAGCCTTGCAACCCTCATTCCAGTTCTCAGGCTCAGCTGTCTGACCTAAGGCCCAGCTGTGTGAAACCCAGTGGCATGACCTTGGCTCAGCTTTACTGGGAAAAAAAACAAAACAAAACAACCCACAAAAAAAAAAGTGTTTCTGCACTGTAAAGGAGAGAGCACAAACCAAAGCCAGGAAGATAAGGAGAGTAAAAACAAAGAAATTGTGGAGCTGGTCCAGGGCTCAAGAAAAAAAAAATAAGATACAAGCAAGAAAAGGTGTAAGACTCAGAGAAGGGGAAGGGGGTCAAGCAGATGGATACCTGGCAAGGTCAGACAATGGCAGGCAGCATGTCCCTGCCTGACTGAGGACAGCCTGGCCAGCAAAGACTCACCATGTGCCTTCATTGGGGTGGTGAGCACATTCATGCTTAGCCTAGTAGCATATTACTCTCAGCTGTTTGCTCTGTCCATTACCCAAATTGCAAAAGTGTCTGCCCATGGTAAAAGATGTGTCTGTCTGCCCCACTCCTCCCTCCCCAATATGTCTTCCGAAGAGAAGATACACTGAGAGAAGGAGGAATTACATTTATAATGCAGTTGAGTACTAAAACAATCTAAAGCAGATCCTTAGGCAACTGCCACAGGGGTTTTCGGGAGAAGTACAGGTATGACTGAGCTGTTAAAGTCATCAAGAGAAGAATGTGGCAAAACAACACCGGAAAAAGCAGATGAGGCATCAAAATTTAAGAATTAGGTGTCTAAGGAACAGAATCAGCAATAACAGGCTCAACAGCGTGATTCTGCTGCAAGAGACTGGTGTTTGGCACCTCAGATGCAACACGGCCAGGCAGAATGCAACACCCAAAGTTATTCTTGGACCATTAGACATGCAGATGTCTGACCTGGGCCAGACTTAAGAAAAAGGTTACACAGGCCAGGCGTATTTTCATGGCAGCACAAAAGTATGAAACTAAAGGAAAGGGAAAGATGGACCTTTTGAGCCACTCAGTGAAGATGCACACACAGAGATGGGCCACCCCTGTGGAATGAACAGGGCAGCAGAGAAAGGCCACCATCTCCTGGCCAAGGCAGGAGCCAGAGGTCAGGCTTTGAAAGGTCAGGCTGGGAAAGGGTATTGTAGTGGGCAGGATACGTGGGCTACCCTGAGACACAGACTTCACCAGTGGTAGAAAAGATACGCGCATAATATGGTTTTGAAAGTGTTGATGACCAAAGGAAATAGAACGTAATTGCTTGGGATGGGGTGCCCACCAGTACCCTCATGCAAGAGGTGGCTGAACTGACGAGGCAGTGAATGTGAGGCAATGCCGGATCCAGGCCAGTCAGCGCAGCTCCCTGCATGATGGAGCACAGCTCCTCAGCTCCCCAGACCCCCAGTGTATCACCTTTGGGGAGACAGCAGTGTTCAGGACGAAAACACAAAGCCTTCAAATGTCTTGCAAGAGCTCTGGGGTTTGAAGTTAGAAGTTCAGTCAACCACTTAGTCTCAAGTCAGTTCACTGTCACAAATCAGTCCATCTCATCTATGCAGAGACCAGCTGGGGAGTTCCTGACCTGCCCAGGGAATCAATCATTAATTACACTGGGGAAGCACACAGGCACAGCCCTGACATCCAGCTACACCAGAACCGTAATTTTAGGAGATATTTTAATTTAAACCTAATATCGCAATTATGCTGTAAATAGCATAGATCTTGCCACAGTTCTTCCAGAATGGTGTCTAGGGATAAGAGAAGACACTCACTCAAACATTGGTAGATAAGTGTTTGCCACAAGCGTTAATCAATTGCACACACACACACACAAATTAAAAACAGAGCTCTTTGCCAACAGAAAAAGACATATCCAGGACAAGAGTCCAAATATACTTCATTAGTCCGTTACCTACAAACAATAAGAGGGGTGAACATTTTAAGGTCATGGTAGGTCTTTAGTAAAGGAATAAAAGATACTTCCTATCAAAAGTGTTTCTGCAGAGATTAAAGCTTTTAAAAGGTTCAGTAGTGTTTTCTCCTGGTATGAGAACCTGATATAAAGGGTCTACTAAGGAAAGCATAGTAAGGAAATAATTTTAGGAAATGGTGTTTTCACATAGAATTCTGCATCATCCTAATGACTCAGTGCTTTTTTCCTGCTGCACCTGGATTTTTAACTTATGTGGCAATGACCACTTAACCTCAGCAGTGGTGGATTGACACTGACATACCAGATGAATAGCAGCCACTTGGGGTATTAACTAGGCTGGTGTTTGCATACACTGTGGTACTGGATTTTGATTTGAGCACTGCCATTAAGACTGCAAACCCTGCTGCAGCCCACTAGGCAGAGATGTAAGTGGAGGCTCAGCTTGATGCCAGACCCTAATATGAACAAAGCGATGACATCAAACCATCAAAGATGGAAACTAACTCATAGCCCAGTCCTTTGAGGCTCATCAGAATGTTGAGGCTTGACTGTGACCTTGGCTTGACTTTATTCAGGAAAAACTTCTTGTAAATGGAGCCCAAACTAAAGTCACCACGATAAGTAAGCGAAAAAAATCACCAAAAAAAATTGTGGAGTCAGAAATAGTCACTCAGGGATGCAGAAAGAGCGTCACCAAGACATATAAAACTCTCAGAGGAAAGCAGGTGGTCAGAACATGGACACCTGGTAAGATCAAGGATCAGCCTACTTCAAGAGACAACAGTGGGCAGCACCTCCCTGCCTCACTAACAACTGCCTGGCCAGCAAATACTCATCACATACCTGCATTGGGCTGGTGAGCAGATTTCATGCTTAGCCTAGCAGCATGTTCGTCCCAGCTGTCCACTCTGCAGCTTAGCCAGTAGAGAAGATAATTGTCACGGTCATAAACTGTGTATACTCCTGCTTTACAGTGTCTACACATGGTTAAAGATGTCCGTTAAAAGTGACCTGAAGAGCTGAGGTTTCTGGCCACAAAGTATTCCTGCTCCCACAGGTCTTTCCCACCTCTGTGCCAGAGCTTACCACCTCCTACAGCTGTGCTTTGTCACAACAGGGAAGTGATCCATATTTTAAAAAGCTGCAAGAAAATTTGGGGAAGAGTAGTCATCAGTGAGGGTCCTGTCCCTCATCTATTTTACCCGTAGGTCTACCAGCATGTAGAACAGGGAGGCAAACCAAAGCAGGAAACATTGGTTAGATGTCAAAAGGATGGTCACTTCTTCCATCAGTCTATCAGATGTGACCATAGCAGTCTATCTCAAGAGGTTATAAATTGTCTGTCCTTGATCCTGCTCCGACAAACACCAGTGGAAGCAGTAGCGTGCTATATTGAAATCACAGTTCAACTTGTGAGCACAAGTTTATAGCAGCAGTAGACTTTCTTATAGTGCTTTCATTCATTTCTCTTTCAATCCCCAAACTACCTCTGCTGAAGGAGTGCTGAGTTCTAAAGTGAGCCAGCCAAATAACCTCGACAGCGTGATCATTGAATACTCAAGACTGCAGCTTCAAAGCTGCAAATTCACTTGCTGTCTGCTTTGCTGACTGCTTCATCCACCAGAAGTGCACGGTATTTTGAAGCTGGCAAAGTAGTTATACTTCAGCTGCAGGCTGTAATGGTCTCACGCCCCCCCAAAAAAATAATCTGCAGGAGGAGGGGTGAGGGAGAGAAATAAGATTTTTCAGAACTGCTTCAGGGATTTTTGGGACCTACTTATCCAAATGCAACTTACTTTGATAGATAATAGGATCCCAAGAAGTAATTTTGGAGGAAAAAAAAAAAAAAAAAAAAGAAAAAAGAGTGAAGCATCCAGTTCCCATTAACTTTTCGAGGACTTGCTGTTCTGCCTATCATTGAATATCTACCCCAAATATCTACAAGTTGGAGGGTTTTGTTTGTTTGTTTTCTTTAAATAAGTGTCTCAGCTTCTCTACTCCCCAGAAAACTTACAGTATTTTTTCCAAAGTCTCCAATGAATATGCACTTAACTTGTTTATATCGGTAATTCTAAGCTTTAAGCTTACACGCCAAGGTTTGTAAGCCAAAGGGTCCATAGCAGCATCTCCTTCCTCCTCCATAAATTGTTCTCATTATAAGATAATGAACATTGAGCTTTACAAAACCTGTTATATAAGTTACCTGAAGGTAAATACCTGATATTACTTTAACCCATGCAACCCTAAAGGGATTCTGATGTTCTAAATATTCATTGTCACTTAATTCACATCCTCACAGTTCAAACACTTCACAGCTCCATTCTCCCACCATTCTTCAAGCCCAATCTCTAGAATTACTTGAGCACACGGAAAACACATCCCACTGCAACCTGAGCTGGCCTTCCAGTCCCACAAATGCGTGGCATAACAACAGGATTCGCAAGCACTTACACAATGCAGATATTGTTAATACATAATAGCCTTGGGAAACTACAACAAACAAATAACAGAGTGTTGAACAAAAGGTTAAAAGATATTTTTTTTTAAACACAGAAGAGTCATTGGCATTTTATTTTACCTTCACATACAGAGAAAGGATTATCTGAAATCATTAAAAACTAAGTTACTCAATTATTTTTTTTTGTTGTTCAACATGTTTTTATACCCTGCAGCTGAAATGGTAATCTGAAAATAAAAGGAAATAATGCATTGCTCACTTCTCCTTGCAACCTCAATTTCACAATTTCCTCCAGTTCCACTTAAAAGCCTGAACAATAAGTTGACCCAACCCCAGCCCACACTACCTCCTACCACTCTTTCAAAGATGGATCTGTGTCCAGCTTTTATTACACTGAAATATGTCAAAGTAGTTTTTGAAGGAGAAAAGAAAGAGAGGGAGGGATGAGGGGGGAAAGAAAAAAAAAAAAAAGATATCCCCCCTCCTAAAAACTGACTATTGAAAAAAATACCGTGAGCAAATATAACTGTTTCAACTAGTCTTTCCCATCCTAAATGCTACTTTTATTTTAAGATTTTGCAGAAGCTGGCTACATCTACAGCATGTTTGTGCTGGATTTTTGCTGTGGAATCATAATATGAAAAAGCTTTCTAGCCACTCACAGCAGGGCAGGTGGCTGGGCTGTGTTGGCAGCCCATGGAGTCCAGAGCTGGTCTGGCACACAGCGGGTGCGCAGGGCTGCAAGGAATGACCCTGAAGCAATAGTAGCGGTCACTGTCACAAATGTCATATTAAACCTGACTCCGCATCCCCTTTTTCCTCTCAAAAAGGGTAAAGACTATACTAATCTCCAAAGTTGCTAGGAATGTCATTTCTGAAAACCACACAATCACAGAATGGTTTGGGTTGGAAGGGACCTTTAAAGGTCATCTAGTTCAACCCCCCTGCCACGGACAGAGACATCTTTCACTAGACCAGGTTTCTCAAAGCCCCATCAAACTGGCCTGGAACACTTCCAGGGATGGGGCATCCACAGCTTCTCTGGACAACCTGTTCCAGTGCCTCACCACCCTCACAGTAAAGAATTTCTTCCTAATATCCAATCTAAATCTACCCTCTTTCGCTTTAAAATGATTGCCCTTTGTCTTGTTACTACAGGCTTTGGTAAAAAGCCTCTCAGTCTTTCTTAAAAAGCCCCCTCCCCCCCCACCCCCTTAAGTACTGGTAGGCCACTATAAGGTCTCCCTGGAGCCTTCTCTTCTCCAGGTTGAACAACCCCAACTCTCTCAGCCTGTCCTCATAGGAGAGGTGCTCCAGCCCTCTGATCGTTTTTGTGGCCCTCCTCTGGACTCACTCCAACGGGTCCATGTTTTTCTGTGATGGGGGCTGCACAGCTGGACGCAGTACTGCAGGCAGGGTCTCACCAGACCAGAGTAGAGGGGCAGAATCGCCTCCCTTCACACTTCTTTTTATGCAGCCGACAGCTCCCAAACCAGCTCAGCTAACACAGTATAAATACTAAAAAGTATTTTAATATAGACATGAAGCTCTGGAGTTTTCCTTACCTGGAGCTAGTCCACACAAACCCTGGCTGAGGGGATAACGAGAGCTGACCTTAACTAGCCGCAGTGATAACAAAACCACATCTGCTTCCTCTCCACTGTGATATTTCACCAAAGCAGTTACAACAGAGATCATTTCAAGGTAAAACTAAGCTATAGCTTTGCACTGTCCTCCCATGCCATACTGGGTCTGACTGGGCTGGAGTTAACTTTACCCATAGCAGCCCACATTTGTGGGCTTCATATTTGTAGCTAGAACAGTGTTGATAAACCCACCAACGCTTTGGCTCTCACTTAGCAGCACTCACACAGCATCAAGGCTGACTCCAACACACCAACACACCCCCAAAGGCCAGTAAGGCTGGGGATGGGCAAGTGGTTGGGAGGGGACACAGCCAGGACAGCTGACCTAAACTGACCAAAGGGATACCCCATACCATATGACTTCATGCTCAACAATAACAGCTA
This sequence comes from Chroicocephalus ridibundus, assembly GCF_963924245.1. Lineage (NCBI taxonomy): Eukaryota > Metazoa > Chordata > Aves > Charadriiformes > Laridae > Chroicocephalus > Chroicocephalus ridibundus. The sequence goes on along the minus strand of NC_086285.1, from coordinate 54,443,219 downwards.
AGAGAAAGGAGGAGGAAGAGGAGGGAGCATTCATTATTAGGATGTTTACCTTTCAAAGCAACCATTACACATACTGAGGTACTACTTCCCACTAGCAAGCGACGTCCAGCCACATTGTGGAAAGTAAAGAGTAATGATTTTTTTTTTTTTTCTTCTTTTTGCACTTTTCTTCTGTGCACAGTCTTTGCTTTTTTCATTAAATCGCTTTTATCTCAAGCCATGAGGTGGTTTTTTTAGTCTTATTTTCTCCCCCTGTCCTGCTGAGGAGGGGGAGCGAGACAGCAGCTGGGTGGGCATCTGGCAGCCAGCCAAGGTCACCCCAGAACACGTGCACAAAGTTGTAATGCACAAATCAAGGTTTCACGCAAGTTTTACTTGCTTGATTTTGGTAGCTTCATATGGTTTTGATGCAATTTGTCACCTTTTTTTGAAAAGTATAAGTAAGCATAGAAACCTGCCTTAAGAGCTGAATGTTTTATCGTTCTTCTGTTTCGTTATCTGTGGTATTCTGACACAGAAGTTAAAGAAAATATTTAGACAAGGACATCTTTTATTTCCTATGTCAGAGTTTATTCACGCAGTAAGTGCAAGGGTTGCAAAGGGAGCTACAGATTTTAAAACCCCCTACTTCACAGATGTATATTTGAAATGTATTAAATTCATGCAAAGATTCTGGTTAAATTGTTTCTTACAACAAATAAATGAAAAACTGTAGACGATGACCCAGCAGAGCTATACACATTTACAGACCTTCAGTTCCATTACCTTGACAAAACTGAGACATCACATCCACAAATTCAATTCTGCAACACAACGCATATTGAAGTGCAGTGCCTGGTTTTATGCAATTGACTTCCACAGCTACGTCTATTAATCACAGATGAGGAAAAAAAAAACCTTCCTAGCAACAGCCCAAACAACTGAATCGCTAAGACTTCTGAAGCAGAAGAGAACAGAAAACAAGAGATACTTCCAATTTCACAGAAAGCATACACTTCACTACTTCAAAGAAGAACGTTACTTTTCTTGTGATTTGGTGCACACTATAAAGGTGACAGTGAACATTATCTTTAATTAACAGATAAAAATATATACTGGTAGGAGTGAAGTATCTCAGCATTTCTCAGGTTCATGATTTCCCTGAGAGAAAATAAATAAATCAGTCGATCAGAACATAACCACTTTCTCTTGCTCTCTATTCTGTGCTGTAGATGATACAAGAATAAAGCAACAACTTCCGAACTTAACCTTCCATGCATCTGTCATGCTGCAAATAGTGTCAGGTACAAACAACCCAGTAATTCTCTCAACGGCACAAACATCTCTGTGATAAAAGGCACAGAAAGCCAAATTTAGTTAAGATGCCCTAGGGAAGAATGTGGTCCAGAGGCTGACAAACCAGCCCGGTATGAGGACCACAGAGCTTTTATATAAGACTATTGGACTGATGAAAACAGTAGGAACTCTTCTGCCTTTAGTTGAGACTCGTCATTCCTACCAGCATCAATTGCAGCTGTGAATATATACGAAGGAGAGAACAGACCCCACCACATGCCAGGCTTCCTTCATTGTTATGAAAGTACTAAAATGGGAATACGGTGGCACCCTAAGAGTTTTAGATCTCAGATTGTTAGCGCTGCGTTGCATAAGGTTCATTAAAGGAAGACGCCACCCTGTTGTAACCAAAGGAGATGGATATGACCATACGCAGAGTCTGCTTGCAGCCCTATTGATAACAACTTACTACTGTTCACACCTTCGTCTATTGTGCCACAGTACTATGTCATTTTCCATTACATTTAATGTTCAGGAAAAATTTGGATTTTAACGGGTTAAAGGCAGCTTTGATCTACCATATTTATTTTCTGATCAAAGGGGGTGCAGAGCACACACACAGTCAGCTCATTCACATTGTCCTGCAAAACCTGATAGACAACCTCATCAGGTTCCTCACTGACCCCAAGTAAAGTTTCTGCTGTAATGACTCCAGTTCACACCATGCAACAGATTTGAAACAGAGCACAGAGAACTTGATTTTCAGTTTTAAAACGCACTATCCTCAAAAGAGAAAAGAACAGTTGCTGTTGGGGTGGCAGGGTGGAGGAATGTGACCGTTTCATTTGCTGCAGGGAATAACAGGCCATAATATGCAAGACTTGCAGCAGTTTCGTTGTTTTGACCACTTCTAGGACAGAGGTTCAGTCCAAACTCTTTACATAGTCAAAGCTGGACTTAAGCCCTGTTTCCTTGTCCAGGCTTCTCTGCTTTGAACTGATATCCCAACTATAAGCACTGCCAATGTAGCTGTATCACTGCCAAAGCTTTACCATCAGCCTGCGTAGACCTGCCATGGCCACCACTTAAGCATAGGCCAACGCATAGAGTTCCTCATGGTTTGTCTGCATGCAAAAAAACTTTTACTCTACTGATAGGGGAAGCTGTAGATGATCTTTTGCTTGTATATTGAGTTTCTAAACGTAGGCCTGTTGAAACAGAACTGGTGCTCATGAGACAACTTTATCAAGAAATAAGGACAAGATGACTTAAAAATAGGAGGAGTTCACTGTCCTGCTGAATATATGTGTGCTGGTAAAGCCTCCCCTGTGTTAACCAACGTATGCTTGAAAAAAGGCAATTATCCCATATGTAGTACAGCAGCAATATTATGAGAAAGTAGCTCTCAAGAGAACCATCTGTCAAGATCCCACCTCCCACCAAAGAGGACAGAGGACAGCTAGGGACTTGTTTGATTTGGTGAATCAGCAAGCAGGAATACTAATCACTGATGTAAGGTAGCAAAGCATAATAAGCTGTCAGGGGGTTGGTTTACTTTTATATAATGTATGCTCAATCTAGTTTTCTAGTGTCCTTCCTTCTGTCCTATGCAGTCATCTTAACTCCACAACACAGTTGCTATCATAGAAGTATTATTTAATCCTCAGTGCACAAAACAGCAAGCACGTTTGGTATATTATGGGCAACACAATGTTTATCTATGATATCTACCTGGACCGAGGCAGCTCAGGGTTTCTTCAGTGACTGTAACTGGTTTTGGTGCCTGCAGAGCTGTATCCACTAATGCTTGCCCACCCCACTAGTCTTCTGGGAAGACTCGGTTGCAGTTCTAGCTAAAAAGTGTCAAAGAATTAATTCAGGGAACTTGCCTTTCAGGATTTCAGCCTGGGGGAAGGTCTTCACTGCAAAAGAATTTCATGGCAAAATTCATTGAGAGCTTTTCAGTTCATCAGAATGGGCATCGCTTTGCATGACTATGATGCAAACTCACAACTGTTTCCATGGATTTTTTTTTTCTGATTTCCTATGCCATTACTGGCTAATGTTTAATTTGCAAGTCAGGGACATCATATTATCATGAGAAAGGTAGCAGGTTACAGTTGGCAGCAAGTGGGAGCATGAATGATTTGGTTCTGAAGTGCTCTTGTCAGATATTTAAGCTACGTTAAGACACTTTCCATTATAATAATTTCTCTCTCATACATTTAGCAACATGATTTTCTAACACAATACCAGAATAATAAAAGTAATTTTTATGAAATATTCCCTCCCACAAATGGCATGCAAGTTTGGCTCCTCTTTTTACAAAGATCTATTACTGTCTATTTCAGAACCTAAAGGCTTCCTTACACTGATATTGATGTCAGTAGTGTCTGGAGAGCGAATAATTTGTGGAGTAGTAGGAAAGAAAGCCTACTAAGGAGATCTAGAATCATCTTCCCTTGGAATGTATTTGTTTGTATTGTATCTCTGCAGCCCAATGCATTTCAAAAACAAGATAAATATTCCCTAGAGTTATCCTCATATGGGTATAAATGCCAGGAGTAGAAAAGGTGATTTAAAAGTATTGTTAAGAGCTCCTCCAGCACAATCTTCATTTTCAATACTGAAGGCCAAATTCAGAAACTTCACTGAAACCAGTAACTTCACATCATGTACTTTTTAACATCTGAACTGTTTATCTGCAAGCTTAATGTTCTTAACTTTCCGTAACATTAACCATCCAGGAGCTTTGCTGAAGAGTTCATGAGTGCAAAGTCTCCCTGGGTGCCTCCCGCCTCCCCTACTCCAACATCCAGCCTTCCTTGCTCCAGCACACCAGTGGCTTGTCATTCCTCATTCCCGTCCCACCGGGAAGGACCACAGTGCCTCCTTCCTTCCCACACTCCCTGGTTTCATCTGGTTTCCACTGTGCCAGGAGCCCTGTTGGGTGCTGCCCTCTTCTGAGCCCCTTTCACGCCTTCATCCTGCACACCCCTTGTCCTCACCCTTCTTTCTGCTTGGGAAGGAAATTCGCTGGGGGGTAGCAAAAGAAGGGCTCAATGAAGAGGTTTTTCTCAGCCACTTTGCCCCATCTCTCTCCCTCCTTGTTCCCTCAGTGAAGGTTACCAGCCTCTGAGCTGCACCAGTTCAGCTGCTTTTGATAGGAAGGAAAGAAGAAAGGGAGGAAAATTCCCTGGCTTTTATTTCAGACCATTTCACTTTTTTTTTTTTTAAATAACAGAACCTCACAAAAGTGGTTGAACAAGCTGACAAAAATCATACTGCTGCCCAGTGGGCTGTGGTGGCATGTGCTTAGCTACGTGGGGCTGGTGGGCAGAACAAACAGAAATCAGTCCCTGTAAAACACCTTTTGGCAGCCGGTAACTAGCATTTTGCTTCAGGGTAGCAACAAAGATAAAGGCTACTTAGTCTCTCAGCAACATGTTCGAGATCCCTAGCCTCCAAATTTCAGGTTTTCAGTAGCTTTCTGCTCCCTGGTCAAAATAAGCACCTACTAGCAGAGAAACACTAACATCTAGTTATATGCTTTATCCATACCACATGCTCTCAGCAGAAAGTACCATCATCCACCGTTCAGGTGCTGGTATTACACAGCAGCCACCGATTCTCACCATTTTTACCTAAATGCTGGCGGTTTTTCCTCCCTGATAAATCCTTCCTTTGTTGTAGCAGTCCAAGACTAACACCTCTTGGCAGCTGATCTTTAGCATCTGGAAGAGACGAGCAGCTTTTCCTAACAAACATGGAACACCAGTGGGCAGGCTGGTGCAGCGGTGGCCAGGAGACTCAATAGGAAGGCAAAGTGACCATGGTGCTACCAAACACGGCAGTGCAAGACGGCAGCATTGCTCCTGCAACTTCTGCACAGGGGTCTCGAGGCTCAGCTCTTTGGTTTTTACATCATTTTTACTGGCATCAAGATAAGGCAACTTTTCAGCAATGGGTATTTACATCAATCCATTTGCCTGCTAGAGGAGGAAACAAACTCGAGTCTGACGTTTCTTATCCTTGGCTTGTTTTCTAGATCACTAGCTCAATATCCCAGGTCATTTTTACCCATTTTGGTAGTATTGGTCAACCTAGTATGATATATATATATATATGCAAAGCATCTCTAATATTTTTCTTAGCTAAAGCTGCTATGCTTATCATTTTTACATCAGCTTTGACCGAGTTGCATGTAAAGCAATCCAAATTCAGAAGACATTGTTTTGCTTTACTCCCCGTTCTCCCAATAAGGTCGGAAGTTTTAAAGTTATGATTTTATTTCTTCTTTTCAACATTTGATTTTTATTAACTCTTAAGGACTTCTAAGCACTGAATAATAGTGTACGGAAAAATAGTACCAAAAATGCAAAGACCCTGAGTGTAGGAGGTAAAACTTACTCCTGAAACCATGCTTAGTTATTAACCAGTAATGAAAAACAGTGTAAAACCTAAAAAACAGAAAAAAAACTGGCTGCTTATGTAATAGTTCCATCAGGAAACTAACTTCAGCTTATACTTAATCCAGTTTTCCTTAGAAAATGTTCTTTGACCAACCGCCTTTCCTGTTACCAGTCTCCATTTCTGGAGCTTCCCAGTGATGCACAATGGAAACAGCTCCACAGTCTGAGGATCTTAACCCTGGGCCTCAACCTCCATCAGCAACAGCCAGCCTGATCCTGAGGGATCCAAGGAGGATCCACAGATCTTCAAGGGACCAAGAGCCTGAGATGTAAACTGGTTCAATAGTTGTCTTGCTCTGCCTCAAGGTTGTTACAAACAGGTAACATCCTTAGCTGTTGCTGGGTCAATACCAGCTGAAACTTGCCACATGTTTTTGGTTTTTTTTTTTGGTTTCTTTTGTTCTGAATGAAGACAAGAAAGTAGAGACCTCACCTACAATCTGCCAGTGGGTTTTTTCCCGGACAAAACATTAGGGCTCCCTGGGCAGCCCACACTGTCTTCTAGCTTGTTAACTACAGCATGGATGAGCCTGACCCAGGCCTGGTCATGATTTTTTTTTCCAAAAGTCTCACAAAGTAGGTGGGTGGAATTTGCGGGGTGGGGTCGTAGTGTTTCAGGGTTTTTTTTTGTTCTGTCTTCTCACAAATTTTCATGACTCAAATCCCACATGCCCTTTTTTTCTTTTTCTTAAAGCGTATTTTCTAGCCTTTTCTGGTGCTAAAAAATGCTTGGATAATCATAGAATCATAGAATTGTCAGGGTTGGAAGGGACCTTAAAGATCATCTAGTTCCAACCCCCCTGCCATGGGCAGGGACACCTCCCACTAGATCAGGTTGCTCAGAGCCCCATCCAGCCTGGCCTTGAACACTTCCAGGGATGGGGCTTCCACTGTGTCTCTGGGTAACCTGTTCCAGTGTCTCACCACCCTCATGGTGAAGAAGTTCTTCCTAACGTCCAATCAACGTCCAAACCCAAAGAGCTCAAAAAAAAAAAAAAGAGTCAGACAAAAGGAACCACTGGTTCCAAATTTCATATCTAAACTGGCCTTGTTATCTTGGGTATGGTTTCTAGCTGTTGACTGGCTAAGGTTGATGTTAAGCGGTGGCAGCAGGCATCAGCAAGGTTTCCAGGAGAATCAGCAGCATGGCCATTGTGCAGGGCTTCAAGAGAAAATCCTGCTGCCCTGTGATATCAGCACTGCCTCAGGCAGACCTGTGATGAGACACACAACTGTGGACAGAACGGTCCCCTAAATCTGCTAGCTTGCAAAACACTGGGCAAAGATCACATGCTGTTTTCCATCAGATAATGAATAACTCAGTGGAAGAGCCTACACTGACAAACATCCAAGCTTTACCAGTCAAGTCCACTGACAAACTGGGAGAGGGAGTTTATATGGGTCTAATCTACCCTGTAATTCTCTTGCCAGCTCCCCAGATGGACCAGATTATACCAAAGGGATCTTTCCTCCCTCCCTCTTCCAATATAACTGTGTCCATTTAAGAACTTTTACCAACATAGCTCTCTTCATTAATGATGTGGGAGGTTGTTTTGGTTTTTAGCATATTTCCAGCTGACAGCTAATCTAACAAAACATTTTAAGCACAGACCAAATCAAGACATCAGCTAAAGAACAACACACCAGCCTCACATAATTCAACTGCATTTGCCTTCGCCCCCAAGCAGAACTGCTTTATATGCATCTGCTCCTTAACTTTGCTAACGGACTTCTCTCATTGCTGAAACCTGGGTGCAATCAAGCCTGCTGCGGTTTGAAGTGGGAGGCAATTCTTGCAAAAGTTTGCAATAAACAAGCAGAACCAATGCAAAGAGCAAGACAAAAGAAACCAGCCTCCTTGTCCATGACACTGAACTGCGCCACCGTTTATCTCTGTGGCAAAGCCGATACTAGTCTGGGTTAAATGCCTTTTCTCTGTGGTGATAGAAACTATTGCTCCGTATGCAACGCAGTAGAGATTGAGGACTCTAGGGTTTACTCACACAATAAACGCTATGGAAATGAAGAAGGTTTGTAGAAAGTTTGTGGGAACAGCTTCTATTAAACCAAAAATTAATTTGAAATTAGGGTGACATAGGACCACAAACACAAAAAAGTAGCTTTACCTTTGTGCTTATCTTCAGTTGATGAAGAATTCATCATACCTTTACCACCTGGAGTTTTCCAGAAACCTACAGTTTTATATTCTCTGCCCTGTTTTAACTGATGCCCAGATTTTTCAAACTGTGAACTCCCCTGTGGCATCACAATTTGGGCACTCTGAAGTTCACGTTTTTCCTGTTTCCTGAAAGCTCACAATGACACAAAAAGGCAGTCTTACTCGAAACAGATTGCTCTCCTCATTACTAGTCTGTTATTTCTGCAGCATATGTTGTCACACAAGATACAAAACAACATCAAGGTAAACTGCAAATAAACACAGATAATAGGGTACAATTACAGATGACCATCACTGACATCAATTAACAATTAATTGATGCTACAAAAAACTCAGAAGATACAGTAAATTCTTGCAACATATTTCTCCTAAACAAGATTATCCTTCATCTTACTGATGGTTAGGTGGAAAGACCATGCAAAACCAGACAGGACCACGGTGAATCTCAATTTTGCCCCCATCTTTCCTTCCCAATGAAAGACCCTGGGATGGATTCTTCTCTACCTAGGCCATTGATATGAACTATGTTTCAGCTATTGTAAAGCAAATGAGTATTTCAATAAGAATATTGAAGAACTGATTAAATCTGAAATGGTTTGTCTGAACCACATTGTTAGCAATACCCTAGTTTTAGGTGTTCAAAGAGTCATGAGAGAGATTGCAGAATCAAAAGCTTCTTTAAATGTAAATAGAACAAGGAGGGGAAGGGCCTTTTACTTTTCTTCCCATCTTTTAAGACTTTTGGATTACTTGATAGTTTAGCACATTACAAGCAAATGAAATCTTGTAGCATAACAACTAAAAAAAATATTCTTCCTCAATTTAAATGAAATCCAGGAAGTAGCGACAAAAGAATTGTGTATTTCAAATATTATCACAGAATCATAGAATGGTTGGAAGGGACCTTAAAGATCATCTTGTTCCAACCCCCCTGATATGGGCAGGGACCCCACCCACTAGACCAGGTAATCAATAACACAATAATAAAATAAATAAATACAATGAGGGTCAGCAACATCTGTCTGGTGAAGAAGACCTGCAAACCATCTGGGAAGAGGTAATATGAAGACTGGTTTTGAGTTAAGTTTGTAAGCAAACAAAAAGACCCCATAAACATTTACGTATAGGAACCATAGTGTGGCTAATTTACTCCATTTGTATTCATGAATATGCAATTACTGAGCCAGATTTTGCCTGCTTAAGAAGAACAAACTACAGTAAGCCATGTCCACCCATACTTGAGCAGAATTTGACTAGCTACATTTCTCTTAGATGTATAGAGAGTTTGGTACTCGACCATCTCATTGTCATTGTTGCCTTGGATACAAGAACTGCTCTAAATCAATTTAATAATTAAAGATTTGATCTTGGAAGATGCTGTGCATTCTGGCTTCCATCCAGCAAAGCACTTATCCACCTGCGTACCTTTAATCACTCAAATGGTTTCAATAAAGTGGGACGACTTACATCCTTAAAGTTAAATTACATGCTTAAATCTTCCTGGATTACAGCCAGAGCACTCAACACCTCGCAAGAACAAATACCAAGCAAGAATGGTCATTATGAAAGTGAGTAGCATAAATGTGGTACATTTTGTTGCTAAGTTTTTGTAACAGGAAAAAGGTCCATAGTATTTGCTTCTTAATTTACTCCAGATTTTTATCTTTTAGGAAATTTGATACATGATTATTTATTCAATGCATAAAATCAAAGTTAATTCAGAGTCCAACAGCATATGATATGTGAATAATCTAACCTAAGCAGGTATCCGATTGTCTCACGACCCATTAAAAAGTATAAGGCATTAGCAGGAAGAGACGCTTGCTGGCTTCTGCAGAGTAAGTCTGTGGTCTTCGGTGTCACGGTGTGTTAAGGGCTGCTGAGTTTACCAACAAAGTTTATATATTATATAATATATATACATATATATTATATATATATAAAAAATAAATTAAAAGATCCGACTCAAACTGACTGCAGATTTTGATGTGAAGCAGGACCTCTCTCCCATACCTTTGCCTTCAGATTGTTTGACCCTGTCCCTTACAGTGGAAGCCGAACACAATGAACACAAACGAGCCGTTGTTATCAAGATAGAAGTCCCCAAGGTCAAGTTTACATATAGGGCTTTTTTTTTTTGCTAAACAGAATTAAACTGTAACCTTGGCAACGAGGAAAGGGGAAAAAAAAATAATCAAATCACAGTAGGAGAGGACTATTACTGGAAGTTCTTACACCTCTCTGGAGAGGAACGAGCAGGTTAGGTTCTCCATGCTCACACTGCTCCCTTTCCTTGAACCCAGGGCTGATGTTCCCTTCACAGCAGAAGTGCCTCACTCTGCACAGGGCCCTCCACAGGTACAAAAGGCAGTGAGTAACCAGCTGAAGGGGTCTAAAGTGCTGCTGGGAGTGAAACTCAGGGGTGCGGACTACTGAGTTTTCCAGTATGAACACTGTCTATCCATCCTTCACAAGCAACAGACCTGGCTTCCCACCTAGGGTTGAGTATAAGGATATAAAGATTGGTGTCAAGAGCCCTAGGTTTTCTTCCCAGATGAGATGGACAAAAGCTAAAAGCAGAGCCAGCGGAAGAAGGAATTAGGGTTTCATCACATTTGTCACACCAGCATAGCAAATCCCCATACCACACTGCGCGCTCATGGCCAGATGAGAATGGATATTCTCATATATCCATGAGGAAGACTATCCACTGCCCAGCCTCCAGCCTCTCCTCTTCTCCACTCCTTAAAATCACCATTGAATCATCCAGACGACCTTTCTGGGTGCAATTCTTCTCTGCCTTAAACCATGTAATTGACTTTCTGGAAGCGTTACCGTTCTTTTTGAGAGCATTTCAAATGAATAGGCACAAGTGAAAGGGCTCTGCAACTCTCAACAGAGCAAAAATTCAAGGGTCTGCAGACTGTAGAGTCTACTCTGACATATAGGCCTTACCCGCACAACAGGGATAAGAATGCTTTCCCAGGGCTGGGTTGAGGCGGGGGGGTGTTATGCTGTGCGTATTTGGAATAGGATCCAAGACCCCAGCAGGTAAGATAAGCAAGTTTAAAAAAAAGTACTTCTAGACAAAGCGATAACCGTGTTTCCTTTCCCTCTTAATCTCCACCAAATCAGGTTTCAAACCCAGTTCTTACTCTATCCTTGCATTTCTTGTACTTTAACTCCATTGTTCTCTGCAGAGCACAGAAAACCCTGACCTATGGGAAAAACAAGAACACGTAAAGATATGGTGTAGCCCATCTAACTTCACCCCTCCCTCACCATCTTCCCTCCAAACTAAGTAAAGCCAGGAGAATAACACCAATTAAACCCAATAAGACCAATTAAACTCAATAGGCTGAAGCTGCTCACAAGGGAATAGTCACAGTCTAAGCAAACAAATCCTTTCCGACACTCTCAAGGACCGTTAGCAAAAGGTCACTTTCAAGTTTTACCATTCCCTCTTCAGCTGTTCGATTGCAACACACCAAAATACCACTGCCCGCTAAAAGAAAGACGTTTAAACAGGTCAAACTGGAATTACTAATTAATTTGCAAATGTGGGCAGGGGGGATGTTCAGAGTGGGTGACTGTAGCTAGATGAGGAATCATAAGAGCCTGAATGCTCAACTCCGCTGACCCCTCACTCCTCCCCAAGACCAGCTGGGTTAACTAAGAAAGCCCAGATATTTTTTGTGAGGCACCTAAACACCTTTTAAACCTCCAGCATCCACATTGCACGATTTTGGTTGTACTCTCTTCTCGGAAAAAGGCCTTAGTTTGCCTCTTCTGACTTTCCCCAACATATTTTCCTCTCCTCAAGTGAGGTGCCAGCGCAGGCATCCCTCCTCTCGGCAGCTGCCAGCTGCGCTGTCACAGCTCCCCAGCTCAGACAGGGGCCAGCTCATGCCCATGGAGTGGGGACAGCCCTGGCTCATGTCCATGGAGCAGGGACAGCCCCGGTCCATGGTTGCTGACCTACCTGCGCAGACGCTCCCTCCTGCACCCGCTTCATCCCCAAAGACCAGCCACACCACAGGCTTGCCCGGCTTGTATTAAGCAGGCATAGATCTCCCCAGAGCATCAGGAGTCTACCAACAGGCTTTATGTACATAAATATTTAAAAAAAAAAAACACAAAAAAATAACCCAGCTAACAAGGGAAAGGGGTGGAGGAGGAGATCAGACATTGACCGGGCTGCATGGAGAAACCTTACAGTTTCTATCCCATTCTGTTCTTAGTTTCCTGCAATGTTGGTTATTACTTCCTAGTGCTGAGGAATCTTCTTTAACCTTTTAATTACTTCTTCATTTTGCACAATATCGAGAGAGAGGAATGGGACAGCTGGTAGCAAGTAGTACTATTCAGAGCACCAGCTGTCCTGCAAACACTTACCAGACTTTCTTCATTAATGACTAATACATTCAGGTAGTAGCAAACGACAACATTTTTGCTTTTTGCCAACAACATGGATATTTAACATAGTAGGAAGTCTTGCCTGTTTATGAGCACCAATAGGAAGAAAAACAGTAGAACAGCTGGTATTGGGGGAATGATCATGATTTAATGATCTTGGTTTATGAATTTGACTATTTTTTTTTTTTTTTTTCCCCCCAAAAAGAGGGACTAACTACAGTGAAGGAATGGGGAGAGAAAAAGAGCAAAATTGTAGTTTAAATCATTCATGTGATAGTTTTCCCTTGAAATCACATGTATCTGAGACACGAGTGACAAGCTGATCAGAGATCGCTACCAGTTATTACCTGGCCTGTGAGCTGCTTCTAATCGAAAGTCATACTGCGAAGATTCAGGCACTTGGACAAGGAAGGAATTTAGTAGTTGACTTGGCTTTTACTTTAAAAGACTAAAGACCACAGCACCTACAACACCCAACACACCATGAAACAGCAGCGTTGTTACCAGTTTGCCAGTCTTGCAGTGTGTTTAAAGACAGAAGTTTTTGCTGACGCAACCAATAACCTCCCTGTGTGACTGTACTACTGCGAGACTAGGACTGATTCCCTCCTTGGTAGTACAGTGTAAATCCAAAGTAACTGTATGGAAATCAGAATTCTTTTCCCTGCTGTTTTAAATGCGTGTAAGAGAATCCTTCACTTCTGTTTCACCTACTCTGAAAGGGAAACAGTGTTTGAAGACAGCATAGCACAACTGCAAGTAGGCAAATTCATTAGAAGAATCCTCTTTAAGCACAGCTAGTGTAGATACTTCTGTCTTGATATGAGGTGATGATCAGATGCCTCAGACCTTGTAAGAATCAGGAAAGAATGAAGATTTTTTTTTTTTTTTAAATAAGAAAATGAGGTGCTTAAGGCAATACAAGTAGCTGCAACCTGCCATACATGACTGGATGCTGCGATGCCACGTCAGCAAAGCATTCACGACTCCACACTTGCCTCCTCTATGAACGAATCACATCATTGTATAGCCCCTGTTAATCACCATATTGCCAAGGAGACCTGAGACCTCTTGGTTACTTCCATTTCTTGGCATATTTATAATGACGGACAGGACCATCTTGCCTGAGACATGAGGCAGCCACCGGGGAGGGAGGAGCAACAACCAAAAGTGTGTCAAACATGCTCCTGTTACACAGACACCTGAATATCCCATTATCGCTGCATAACAGAAAGAGCATGATGCTGTCCACGATGCTTCATAGATGAAAGGGTAGCAGATGGTTCATTAATGCAAATGGTCCCCAGGGAGACTGATCTTATTTGGTTATTACATATCAGACCTTTCCCTGTAGCACCCCAAACCATGGTTTTAAGAACAGTTTTGTATGCTTTATTTCAGAGCGAACAACACAAAAGCAGTCCACACAGAAGTAACTTCACCTCATACTCTACAGTGGTGCTTGCTAAGGTGATTACTGTAGCTTGAAATGAGTGAAGCATTCAACTCCTTCTACTGCAAGCAAAGGCTATTCCATGTGCTATTTTAATCCCTATTCAGAACATCTTCCTTTCCTCCTCCACAAAACCTGAGGCTAAAGGGCTCAGCCTCAATGCTTACAGTTTCCCTAGTTGTCAAGTGCAACCATGACCAGATGCCACAATTCAACTGGCCGATCAGGAAAACGAGATGAGGGATGAAGAAAAATACGACCTGGAGTTCCCTCACAGTGGCTTTTGTGCAAAAAAAAAAAAAAACCAAACAAAAAAAAACAACAAAAAAACCCCAAAAAAACCCAAACCACGACATCCTATCAATGTAGGTTCACTTTTGCTCCAGGATAGTAGGACCATAGCATTAGGACTTGCACAGATCAGCATATAAGAGACTGAAGCAACAAAGATGTTCCTGTCACTGCTTCCAGACGAGGTGGTGCTACAACAGCCCTGCTACGGTCACAGCTATTTAGGACACAACTGGATTTGCCACAGCGTTGTCTGCAACCAACAGCAGAAGTGTCAAACTTGGGCTTGTTCTCCTAGATTCCAAAAACAAGTCAAGATGAAACACCGTAGGCTTGTTAGTTTTCAGTAATGACAGCAGGCAATGACATGCCTGTGGAAGAGAATAATTGAGGTTGGAAGGGACTTCTGGAGGTCATTTAGTTAAGCAGTTTCAATATCCCCTTTCAGCTTGCTCGAAGTTGGATCAATTTTGATGTTAGATCCAACTTCATATTTAGATACAATTGGTTATGGACTTGCCCAGATGATTTTTTTATTATCTGCAGGGACGGAGATACCACACTTCTCTAGGCCCCAATTCTAGTGTTTGTCCTCCCTCACAGTGAAAGAGTTTCTTACAGCCTCATTGGGATTTCCCACATTGCAGCTTCTGTCCTTTGCCTTTCACCCTATCACTGTGCGGCTCTAAGGGGAGCCTGGCTCCATCTTCTCTGTAATCTCTCGTTATGTAGCTGAAAGCAGTCAGATCCCACTTGAGCTTTCTGCTCTTAGGACTGAGCAAACCCAGCTCTCAGAGCCTCTTCTTACGACCCATGCTCCCCTGCGCTGATCATTGCAGTAGCTGGACTCACTCCAGTTTGTCAGTAGTTTTCTGCCACCGAGGAGCCCAAAATTGGACGCATTGCTACAAATACAGCCTCACAAGTGCTAGAGAGGTGTGTAAACACTTCCTTCAAGCCTGCTGGCTACACACTTGATAACATAGCCTAATACGTGGTTAGCATTGTGTGTGAAGAGCAAGAAGGGAAAACAGCAGACTGTGGCCCAGCTTGAGGGGTTCTCAGCCCAGGCTTGAGAAAATCCTGTGATCGAACTGATAGAATAATTTTGATAAGTTTTACGCTTGAGGCATATCATAATGTTTCACCCAACAAGGTTTCACAAAAATGACAGCATCTTCCATTCTGAAAATGTAGCCTCCTGACTGCTCCAAAAAGCACAGTTGTAGCTGTCTTGACATGGCCAAGTGACTAGCTAGCAGACAGTGTTAAAAGAAAGTATTAAGGAGGAGGGAACTGTTTATGTTTTTCAAAATAGGTAACACATGTGGGAAAGAAAGCCTCATTCCATCTGTGCCCCAGTTGTCTCACTATATGGACCATCTTGAGTTTTTGGCCATCTCCAGCTCTGCCTGTCTGCAGGCTGTGGGCGGGTGAGGTGTTAAAAGCGTAGGGTGGGCCTGTCATCTCACAGCTCTGCTGTGTTGCTACAAAAATTTTGAAGTCCAGATTTACTCAGATTTTACTTGTATTCCTGGAGAAAAGTTAGTCATGGGTTATTCTTTTACACAGCAGTGGAAGAAAACACTTACTCATTGTACCTTTCTTCTTGAGAAATCTTTGTATTTGTAGAACTACTGGGGGATGTTTAAAAATACAGCCAGTTTCTAAACAGTTTTTGATGCAAAGCACTTGGATAAACACCTTTTTTTTTTTTTAACCTGTATGTAAATTTTCACATTCTACACTCATCTTCTCTGCTGTTATCCTTTTCATATTCCCTTGTTTCTCCCTAGCACCTCTAGAAACAAACCACCATAACAGGACAAAAGTCAGCCAAAAAACCTGGCTGCTGTAGTCAACACACATTTATAAAGTGATCAGTGCTATAATATTGTTCCAATTATTTTCTGCTGGGTTACCATCTATTACATATTTATAGAAACTGTTAAAAACACTATTTCTTGTGATTAAAACAAATTAGGAGATATGGGCTCCCTTTTGAAATTCAGAAGTGTAAATTTAATCCAAAAGTTTGCTTACTTTGTTCCTGAACCTTGCAATGCAAGTATGAAGAGGAAAAAAATGAAAGTATTAAGAACAGAAATATAAGTTTTACAAGAGCACTTTATGTGGGAACAGGAGACACCAGCTTAAAGAAACAAAGTTCATGGATATGTCCTTTCATCAATGACAAAGATATGCTCACAATGCACAAGCTAGACTATATTACACACACAGAAGTGTGTGCGTGTTCTCAATCATTTCTGTTTTTAGAGGCTTTTGATCAGTGGCATCATGCTTTCTGTGTTAAAGAGCACAATTTAAGGTAATGAGAACCACCTCCTGGTAATTCTGGCACACATCCCTTACCAAGGAGTGATAAAAATCTGTACAACACAGAACAAGTTTGTCATCCTAACCAAAGACAAATGAAGTGTGAGAACCTACCACCACTACTCTCCAACATAAATCCCAGATTTTTCTAGGACTGCTGCCCCACTGAATGCAATGAAACAATTCCTGAGGACAGGTTACTTCGGTGCAGGGTTTCTCTCTTCCATTGCTGCTTCTACTACCAGTCCCTGTAAGAGGCAGCGTGTGCGTCTACAGAGTGGGAAGGAGGAAGGCATGCTGCTGCAGCAGACACAATGCCATTATATTCCTGTAAGAAGACAAAGCAGACAAACCCAGCAGTGGCTTTTAATATAGGCATCATATACAAGGAGTATGTCCTTACTGGTGGCAGTTTCACACTTGAAGCATAACAGTGATTTCTGACAAGCCATGTAAACTTCTTTCACTTGGAACAATTACTGGCTGCACGCTAAAGTGATTACCTCATTCATCATTTAACAGTTCCTCAAAGTCTACTAATAGTCTTCTGTTTTAAGCAGTTATGGATGTATCAAACAAAGGCTGTCAAGCAAAACAACAAAAAAATAAGACCAAAGCAAAATGGACAAGCCTATGGAAGATTTCTTCCTAGGTTCTTTCACTACAGTGCTTCTGACTGTCTCAGTCAATGGCACAAACATTTGAAGAAATTATTGAAAGGGTACAGAGATATCACATTTCAGATAGTACTTGATAACCATATATGTTCTGCACACTTTACTTATGGAATTATGTTGCATTTATCACAGCAGAGAAGCTCACAAGCACCCACATTAACAGTGAACCAGGTGATTTTTGTCCCTGGTAACTCTCGATTCCCCCATCCACATCTTGCTCTCCCACAAAATTTTTGTTTGTTTGCTTATCCAGGCCCTGGGGTTATGTTCATCATGGATATTTATTTCCTTCTGTAACCACAGAAGATCTCATCATCCATACAGATACATAACCACTGTGGTTTACTGTAGCAAGGAGTTACATACCATAGCTATTCATCATGGCAAAATAAGCTTTTTATAGCAGTCAGGTAGGTTAAAGTACTTTATATTGCAAAAACATTGCACAGTGTTTAGTTACAGGTCACTTGGAGAGGATTTGGTCTCTAAAGTCCATGGCACAAGTCTATTTCTTCCAATACATCAAGCTCCATCGCACTCTAAAGCGTAAAGCATCAATTGGGAATCTAAAACCCAGGCACATACACACATGCACGCTGCTCTGGTAGATACGTTAACCTTTGAATATGCTTGACCCTGCCTGATGAAACACAACCAGGAGGTCCTCTGAAGAATATTTCCAGTCATTATTGACTCTCTTTTAATTAATTTAAGCATTAAACTGTAGCGTTCCCTGCAATCCATGATCCCACTGACTTTAGTAGGTTTAGGGGCAATTTTCAACATTCTGCAAATGCTATGAGTTTACGTTGCATGTGGTATGAGAGGATCCTTTCGGACTGGATAAGAAGGAGGTGTACCAGGAACACTCATCTCTAAGCTTCCTCTTCATCATCCTGCCTTGCAGGCTGCCTGTGAGAAACTCCCAGCTCTAATGAGCCTCCCACTGCCCCAGGAAAAGTATCCACCTGTTTCCTGCTTCCACCCCTGCTTCTTCCGAGGGGAAAAGGATGCTCCTTTTCCATTCCCCCTGCCCCAATGCATACTTTAAATGTAAGGATCTCACAACAGTGTCCCACTTAAGTATTAGATCTATCAGCCAAGCAAGGACCCAGCCACCGTAATTTAAAGTCAGTCACACTTTTGCTAATTTGATTGCTCAAGACAACTTTCAGGTTTCCACAAATACAGTTCTTGAACACACCTAGCACTCTCTCCTATAAAACTGCTTGCATCAATTATGCTATAAATAATCCTTTAGTGCAGCAAGGAGATTTCATTCAAAGTTACTACCTAGTATAATTTTCAAAATATTTCTCAAAGAATAGATTACTATTTATCTGTGTAGGATCTGTGCTCAAGATTTAAAGATCATCCTCTTCTACAGGAGACAAACACTGAGCTTTTTGCTGTTCTGAAGATGAGTGTGAGCCACTGGATATTTTCCAGACAGTAAAATTTGTTATTTCCAAAAAAATCATGTCTCCAGATGACAGGCTTTTCTCCAGATATGCACTGATTTCCCTATATGCATATGGAACCAAGACCACACATAAGAAAACAAGCAAATGAGAAACTATGCTAGCTCCTATGGTGCTATGCAGTGATTCAGCCTAGTGAGCCATGCAGGGAAGTATCAAAAAAAAAAAAAAAAATCAGCTACCTGTATGGTTTTGTGAAGCAGAAAGGCAAAGGTTTCAGTAAGTGGAGAGCAATCTAAAGTTATTTGGATGATGGTGCCAAGAAATACTATATTGTAGGTTATGGACACATCAGCATTTTCTTATTAAATAATCCGAGGGAAGGTATGTATGCATTTTCTAACCAAAGAAGTTTGAGAAACTTCTAAAGGTTGAGATACTCAGGGGTGTAGAATTAGTTAGTGCAATGAAGGATAAAGAAAGCTACAAGGTACCCAAAGCAAAGAAAAATAGATGTCTGATCACGTTAACTTGACAGAAGTAACAGTGCAAATGTGGCGACATGGCTCCAGCACAGGTTAGTGACATTTAGCAGGGAGCCTAGAGAGCTGCTCCACTGACAACAGCATGTGTCGGGACTCAATTTCCCACATTTGCAACTGTAGCATCATCCACACTACGATGGATCCATAGCCACCATTGATTACAGAATGAAAACACCCTGTAGCAAGTAGAGAGTCTCCCTTAAAAGGCCAGGTCCCTAGAATTGGGAGTATCTGTGCCGAGGACTGCAGAAACATTCCTATCCCTGCTGCAACAAAGTGTTCGGATTGATTCTCAACAGTTTTGAAGTCTGAGAATAGGCTGAGACCAAAATTCAATGGCAGCGGTAGCGGCTGTGCCTGGAGCAGCTGGGCACACTGCAGTGTGATGACCGCTGCTGTGCCTGCTCTGCAGTTTCGAAAGGGACAGGTCGCTCCAGTTGACATTTCTGAAGGGCTCGGCGAGGTGAACAGAGATTTCTGTCAAGTCTCGCACAAAATGTTCTGTTTGCGTCAAACAATAAGCCCGTTAACTCAGTTCACCAGAGGATGCTCATGGTTGAAAATTAATCCTTCACTCTAAGAACTGTCATTTCCCAGAATAACAGATAATAATATCAAGTATATTCAAAATGCAGAAGTCTCCAGCTGGTAGTTCTGGATAGGTGATCTTTGCAGGATGAGCTGTCGCCTTAAAAGTAAAACAGCGGTAGGGAATGTTTTAATAGAGACTATTTGTTCTGCTACACCCAGAATTACTGGGCTGATAAGTAACACACCAACAATATCAAAAATGTTAAGTCTTCCATACGTGAAGCTGAGCGTATACATAAAGCTGCATATTTACAAAGCTGCATGGGATTTTATTGCAGTATTCAGTTAAATACTTCAAAACAAGTAACTTATTTCTGTGTAGGCTTTTCTGAAATGGAAAGAAATAGACAATGAAATCATTCTGGATTGATGCCACAGAAATATTTAAGCTATGAGAAGATGTGGTACAGGATCAAACAGAGAAGAGGAAAAATATCACAAAAAAACCTCGAATGTCACAAAATTTCATTAGCATGGAAAACAATGCACACTTTTCAGTCTAAATTTCTGTATTTATTTGCTATGAACTGTTTGTACACGATAATTCTGAAACAGGCTCCCATTCTTGGGTCCGCCTGAAAGTAAGCGGGTTGTTTCCACATGGAGAGACCCTCTTAGAAATCAAAGCGTTCCAGAAAAGCATAGGGTCTAACAAGCAACTAGGGACTTGCTTTAATGAACACTGAATCTAAACATTAACTCATTTGAAAACAGAGAAAAGGAATACCCCGGCTATTATTCATTACTAGACTGTAGCAGTATAAATGTTAACTTTCCCTCTTTGATTTTTTTTTTTTTTTAAATCATACTGAGAACTTGTTTACCCCAGGAAATAACAGATATAATTATACTCCTATAATTATGTAAAAATTCTCAGTAATGGGAAAGCTTACTCCAGAAGGGTAGTAGCTTTTTCCATTTTAGCTTATTTTGCTTCGAAGACAACGCACTGCAGAAAATTCAGCCACTGCTTTAAAATTATCAGTCCTTCCAAAGGTAAAGGAAGGATTCTGTTTGGTTTTGTAACTCAGGATTACAAATTACAGCTACGGATTGATCTACAAATTAGCCTATTAGCCAACAATTTTGAATGATTGTCCCATGCAGATGCAGGACACGTGTGCAGTACAGCAGGAACAGTCGCCTACGTCTGCTAGACAAATTCAGGTATGCCTGCTCAGCCCCCCGTGTGGCTGCTGCTTCAACTAAATGTTGTATTCAAGAACGAAGCCAAATCAAACAGTTTGACCCCAGTTACGACTTTGCCAAATCCAGTTTTCTACCAACAGGAATTTTGCATGCATGAAGCCAAAAAAAAAAATAAAATAATCCATCTAGTAAGGAGCAAACGGAAGAAAAGCAGCCTGATTTTATAGACCCTAAGCTACCAATGTGTCATCTCCTACTCGAAGGCCACTGCTCCTGCATCCCCATCATGCCATGAGGAGTGCGTGGCCACCCCGGCGGGTGGGGGCATGGACCTGGCATGGGGCCACTGATGGAGCCAAGACACTAGGGAGCTGCGACTGGCTCCAGCGTTGCCTCAGAGGGTTCCCCCCACATGCAGGAGGCACAGACCCCTTCTGAGCAGGGAATGGAATGTCCTCACCCTATCATTTCATCTGGGGGCGAAGCTGGCTCGGGTGCATCTGCAGAACTAGTTATGTCAGTGCTAATGGAAAAAATATATAATGACTATTTTGTTAATCAAACCTTCTCAAACTTTAGAGGTATGTAATGGGAAAAGCACTACCATGGAACAGCCAAGGGTTTAAATTAGCTATAGAATGCCCCCAAAACACACACACACAGTGCTAGTAGTTTCACTTTCTGTCTTTTGCCCCCTTCCCCCACCACCACCTTTTTTTGTTTTTTTCCAACATTTGAAGCAGCATAGGCACTTTGGAGTTGCTACTTTATTTCCTTCACTACCACCACAGTCCAGTTGCGACATTTTCTTCCAGTTAGAGATCATATACCTGCACCAGGCAGCACAGACTGGCCAAGAGCACAGACGCATCGAACCAGTGATATCAACCTGCCTGTGCACCATAAGCCACAAACAGGAACAGGAGCAACGACTGTAGCATCTGTATCAATTTTTCTGTGTTTATAACATAACAAACTAAACTACATCAGTAAACAGAACAATCTCATATTTAAAGAGATTTGAGGTCTTTTCTGAAGAAAAAAAAAGCACGTTTGGAATACCTTCTTCCTGAGAGCTTTCAGTAGAAAAATTAACATTTACCATATTTAATTATTTCTATGCATAATAGAGCATGGTAGAAATATGAATTCTAATGCAATTATTTTCAGGAAGAGAAGAAGTATCCCTAGACATTTGCTATATGTTTTTAATAGAAGAGATGGAAAGTACATGCTGCAAAGCATACAGCCATCACTAAGTGGTCTAGTTAAGAAAAAAGCTTCACATCTGTACAATTGCTCAATAACTGTTCTCAGAGGGATTTTGTGCCCTTCGCAGAAACGCAAGCTTCCAGTCACTTGCAAATTCAAAGTACTGACCTGAGTGAACTACAGTAATTCCCAAATTACTTCCCAAGGGCAAATTAATACCTATTAAGGAAGCTGCAGGTAATTTCCAGAAGTCACCAAGGAAGTTCCATCTTCCCTTTTGCTCATCACACCCAGCTGCCTTGTCATGGAGGATTGGCTTATCTGGGGCAGAGGAGCAAATCTGGGCTTTTATTTATTTTCTAACATGAACAAAACCTACTTAGAGATTTAGAGCTCCAAAAAAGTCATTTCTGTATTGCTATCCAGGTAGTACTTCCTCTATCTCTACCTCCAGTACCACCAACACAAGAGCACCCCATCGTTCTCTTTCACACACACGCTTGAGAAGCTTGTTGCAGAGACAAACCCCTGCAGATTAGTAACACCTCAACTTCTCTTGGAAATAGATCCATCGAGCAGTCTTGCCATCCAGACCATTCTCATCACATGCCTCCTAACAGCTCTTCAAACACACCAGCAGAAATCCTACTTCTTGTTTCTGACACAGCCATCCACAAACACCTAGTTCTGACTCCATCAATACATACACCATAAATACACTAACACGATTTGGGTCCAAAGAAGCAACTGAAGAAGCCTGGGACTTCAGGACCGTGAGATGAGGTTGAGTAGGGCATAAATACACACTGTCTTTTCCACCTTCTATTTCAAATTTAAGATAAACCCACAAGGAGAGATCTCTAGTCTATTCAGTCCTTCTCCCCGCCGCCCGATCCAACTTACAACAGCCATCTCCTGTGCTCAGACACTGGAAATCTCCACTCCTGCGTTCCTAGATTAAAGGTCCAACTCAGATAGGTAAATCAATTCTCTGCTTAAAATAAATTCACCTGTAAAGACTCATATCAGCTTAGAATCTAAGTCAAACATACACTTGTGAGAGAAAATGGGAACATAGATAAAAGAACAGTTTTAAATAAGTTTATAGGTAATTAATTGAGAGAGAATGAGCAGAAGTTTGTTTCCAAGATTACAACACAGCTATATATGTTGTCTAACAACATTGGATATTGCTAATTAGATGTTTCCCACACCACTTTACAGTAGTTACATGAAGTCAGTAGAGAGTGCCAGCTTTCCCATCAGCAGAAATATGCTGTATGACCCTTGCAATGGACATAGTCATGTCAATAAGACATGTAGGTTTTGTATGCTTAGAGCTTGTGCTCACTTCTTACTGGTTTAAGGCAGCTTTATGTCAATATGACTACTACAGAATGAGGACATGACTTCAGAAAAAAATGTCAATTAATGAAAGTGGCACAATACTTGTATCACCTAGGAGCACCGCAGCTGTGATTCTTCCCTGTTGCTAACTCTACACCAGGTGTAACAGGCTGTAGCAGAGTCTTCCAGCCCCAGATGGGAACAGAAGAGACCCACCAGCCTGCAGCTGTAGGGAAACACAGACATTCATGCCAGCAGACAGTTCTCTGTCAAGTCAGCAGCTGCCTGACCAAAGCTAGGCTGACCTAGGAACTTGCACACAAAAACGCATTTCAGTTGGGTTCCTTGGCTGCCCTTGTGTGGCCTGTAATTGGCCACTGTGTCCAAGATGACACTCTTGTCGGGAGTAGGACATTTCAGAGATCAGATGAGGCTTGTCAGTGACAAGTGCAGTTTAACCAAATATGAGAAAAAAAATCCCCCAGCCAGACAACAGACCCCTAAAGGGGGATTACTTCAAACAGAGGCGGCGGCAGCGGAGACTCGGCCTCTTTTGCAAAGACACCAGGTGGAATGCAGAGACTTGAGCTGTGGTTATGAGCATCAATACAATCCTCAAATATCCTAGTTCGTCTTATAACTGCATGACTTCGATAAACTTTAAAGTCAAATATTTTGAGACATGATCAATCAGTACTTCAGAAGCACACACAAATGACTTTCAAAAGTATTAATTTTTTTCCCCTTAGACGGGGTAGTGTCAACAAACAGGGAGACATCAATTCTCGAGTAAATAACCAATCTCATAGTTATTTCACTTCAGTCATATCTGTGGTGGTGTGTACTCAGATGCTGTGTCCAAGATGCAGTTTTCATATTCAAGTGTAATGCGTTCTTCTAATATATCTGTGAGCACAGTTTACTTTTTATATATTTCCATAACTATAGAATTGACATATTTGTGAACTGTTCAGCAAAAACTCATTTTAGTAACAAGGGGGTAGTAGATAGGCCATAGGAAAATTTGTTAAATAATGTAAAAGAAAATCGCCATCTAGAACTATATATTCCTCAGTACCTTTTGAGAAGGGTATTATTTTCTAAAGTGCCCGAGAGATTTGACAACAGGAGTACATGCAATTTTAGTAGGTAACTCAACCGATCAGTTTAACCACTCTTCTGTTTCTATCCTCTACACCACCTCCCCATAGGACTGACATCTCTTCTGATTTTAGACGTGTAAGAGTCGACATGTCTTTTTTAACTTTAGGAAGCTACAGACACTCCTCAGAAGCAATTTATCCCACTTGTTCTCATACTGATCTCAGGACATCTGTGGCTGGGCAAAAATTCCCTTTTCTAAACCTATTTATGTACACAGCAGATGTGAAATTTAACTGGACACGTTTACCCTCCTCATTTCAGAGAGACCAAAAGTAATTTAACAACCATTTGAATAAAGGTTAATTACATATGTATTTCATATAAGTACAGCTGTTCTCCATTGCATCCAGTACATCATTTCTGCTGCTGTTTTCAGTCTTTCCTACGAGATGTTGGGGAGGAGAGCCAGACGTGTTAGCTTCCCCTGTAATCACAATTGCTTTTACACTCACCTGAGACCTTTTGCAACAGCGCACCTCCCTCTGATTGCAGGGTACATTCGTGTTACACTCACATCTATGCCTGGATCATAAATCCTCTCCAAAAGCATAACACGCCACTCCATGCTGTTCAGCTCCTATTCCAGAGTTTGGAATGCAGAACAGCACCAAACAGCTATAACTAATGTAAACCTTTTTGACTTTAAAAGGCTTTTGGTTTAAGAAAAACTCCATCCCTTAACAGGGAGTGGCCTATTACTAAAGTTCCAATACACTCCCCTTAAGCCACTTCCCCATTCTTCTGCTGGTATATATTGAATTTTATTCCACCTGCTGATTCCTGTACAGCCCCTCCAACTAATCTGGGCAGACAACTTCATTAACCTGTACACAGCAGCCTGCTCAGTAACCGTCAAGTCGGGATACTGTTGGACTTTGGAAAAAGTCAGCTACTGCTCAAAGGTCCCTAACAACCTGCACGATCTCTCTGAAAGGGAGGAGGGAATTTTCTGCAGCATCTTGATGTATTGCCATTGAACGTTAATTTACTTTGTGACCTGTAAGGCATCTGGAAACAGAATACAATTACTGAGATGAGAGACCCTAATGCAATATATCCATCACTATTTGTTGCTGTGGTTACGGTTATCAAAGACCATAATAAGACATGTTATACCAGATTAGGGGGGGAAAAAGAAACTAATGATTGCCCTATCATTTTCCTATCTTCCACAAAAGAGTTCAAACTGGTTTGAAAATTAGTGTTATTAGACCTGACTTCAAAGGCAAGAAGCATTTTATCACTCAGCACTGTTATCAATGAGAGAGCAGAGAGAGAGTATAGCAAAGCTCAATGGGGAGGAAAAAATTCTTAAGAGCAGAGACACTTTCATTCAATTTAAAACTTAGTTATTCCTACGCATAGAGTAGCCAATAGACATTGGCCAAAAAACTCACCTTGCATCTTTTAATGCATAAAGGCCGCATCATGCACTGAAGGCCGCCCTGCAATCAGACAATTACAGATGGTGACTTGAACCATTAAACACCAGGGAGTCAGGTTGGGTAGATGGTCTCAGACCTCTCTTCTCCCACCTCTGCCAAACTAGTACTGCAACAGGTGGACCCACTTGGCAGGTCAACAGCCCTGCTGAGAGCCTGCATCCACCACCTCCCTCCAGGATGCCAGAAAGAGTCTAGTGATTCAATAGATGCCCCCAACCTCAGCGCAGCACAAGGGAGAAGTCAAATGTGCAAAATCCTGCTCAACATGCAGCCTTGACCAAGTCTGCAAGAGCAAGGAATGAATCTACCTGTGAACTCCAGAATCATCTGCTATTTGACAGGGAAACAACATCAATGACTCAGAAGTCGTGTTGTCAAGCAACAAGAGGAAGAAAGTGGTTGACTGAAGAAAAACCTCTGGCATTTTGTGTTTCCCTAAAACGTTATTTGTTTTTCCAGGTCATGACTGAGATGTGGCCTCTCCTTCCACATTCAATCCCTCTAAAAAAAATAAAACAATATGTCTGTCTCATACAGCAAGGGTCTTCTACAATTTATGTTTATTTCCATGTGCCAGGATAAGACAGAATGAATGACAGGCTCCATCCACTGTCAGATTTTCATGTGTTATTTCACAGTTAACACATATACCAAGCTTCTGTAAACCTGTTTGACATAAGTGTACAGAGGTTTATTTTTCAGCCTGCCTAAAATACTCTTTCTGATGTTTTGCATTAGTCATATACAGTATAGAATTCAGTATTTAAGATTTTAAATCTTTGTGAAATTGTGTTGCTGATTGAAGTCTGACAAGAAAGACATTTCAGGTTAACATTTTGAACAAAATTAATCTTAGAATCATTTATATAAAACAGTATCAATAACAGAAAAGCATGCAAGATTGGAAGGGAAAAGTGAGCCTCAAATAAAGGTGACTGCCAAGATTTAGCAATGACCTTAAAGTTTCAATGCAGCAGGAGAAAATAACCAGAGCATATAATGCCCTGCCACACCTTCACCTTCTGCTAGACACTATAGGAAGGAAAAATAATCCTGGAAGATCCTGCCAATGGCTCTCCAGCCCTTTACACAGTCAATGCAATACAAAAGTCTAGAAAACAGGGGGTCTTCTATACAAATATTTATTCATAGGCATTCTGCTTTTTTCTGTTCTGCTGCTAACCTCAGTGTTAAGCTAAAAATGCTTTCTGGAGTATTTATCTATAAGAATGCACACCTGTTTGCAATATCCCCAGTAAAAATGTCTGAGCTATTCGTGACAGCTCAAGTCAAAACTCGACCCAGCTCATTGGGAGCCTTAGAAGCTCACCATGTCTGAGGACCATCCTCTGATGTTACTGTAACAGAAGATTTGCTCTCCTCCCAGGTGGAGCAAGAAATCACCACCACTTTCCAGGAAAAGAAAAGCCACAGAAAGTGGCAGGAGGAGGAGTGCCAAAACGCTTACCCAGAAGCTACAGTGCAGCTGCTTGGGCAAGTGCACTGCATCAAGGCAGATGTAGACACATCCATATGCAGATGGATGATATGCAGATGTATCTTGTGATACAAGCTGTCTACTGCAAGCCATTCCTGATGGAAGTGTTCAAGGCCAGGCTGGATGGGGCTTTGAGCAACCTCATCTAGTGGGAGGTGTCCATGTCCATGGCAGGGGAGTTGAACTAGATGATCTTTAAGGTCCCTTCCAACCCAAACCATTCTGGGATTCTATGTCAGGATGACATGGAGGAATTTGCAGGCATTTGCATCTCCCAGAGTTTCTGCCTGCAGCTGCCTTAAACTGAAGCAGACCCCGGAGTCACCCATACTACGTTTTCCAGATTTATTTATAAGTAGGCAGTTTAGAGCTTTCAGTTTCCATTAAAAAAGGAAATTCTCTTTCTCAAGTCTCCTGATAGGAAACTGTTTCCAGGTTTAAAACGGGATCAAAAGTTTATAGTGGTATTTGGGGCCAAAAATCTGGGTGTCAGGAACGCAGTCAAAAACTGCATTCCCAGAACACTCTGGTAAACTGCTGCAGCAGTAAGAAATGGGGTGCCCTGTAACACAGCTGGCTAACACCATGCTGCTCTCCACCTGCGAAGCCCATCTCCATCTGCCACACTGCAGAATAAGCACGGGCTCACCTCGGCGTTTCCAAGAGGGCTTCCAAGGCCACCGTGGTCCAGAGACCAGGAATTTTTCTCCACCGCATCCCACTCCCTGTCATCCCATAGGTGTTTGTAGGCACACTTAACTAATGTGGGCAACTAATAGTTTGACTCCGGGCCTGAGCTGAGCACAATGGCCACTAGATGGAGATAAAAGAAAGAAAAGGCTACAGCTCGGTGAAAGGACAAGGTGGGGGGGGGGGGGCGTGCTTCTTCAGGAACTTCAAAGGATAAGGGAAGTCTTGCTTCGTTGAAATTATGCATTTTTTCTCCTGACAGACGCTGTTTTTATCTACAGGGTTCCAGGGAAGTGACATTAAGAAAACCTCTCAGCAGGGGAGGATTTCACCATGCAGAGAAAGTGAGGGATTTCGCAAATAAATAAATAAATAAATAAATAAATCTCACACTTTCTTTGTTTCTTTTTTCTATGACACCTCTGTAACAGAGGCTGTCAGCATACTGTGTGCTGCACTCATCCAGCAGCGCTAACCTGTCCTTTCCTGGCAACCTCTGTACACGGCCCGGCTGCTAACACTCCTGGGGGCCACAACAAGAGCCATGCAATTAAGCATCATTTGCTGCTTGGGCGTTCTTTTGAAGAGTGTGGCTGTTTTGAGTCATTAACGCTAAACATTTGGCGCGTGTTATTTTTGCACATGGCTCAGTGAAACAAAAGAAACCGCGGAAGTAAAAAAAATAAAATACAATAAAATCACATGCACATTTCTTCCACATTGCTACTGATTGCTTCCACATGTCAAATCTAAACATCACTGCGTTTGTTTTTAGGAGATGCATTTGGACAGCTGAAAAAGTTACTCCAACTTTTTTGATGCCGCCCCCACAGTTTGAGTGCAAGAAGATTTTATCCATGTAAATCTTATTTGCATACATAAACAACATTAATGTCGCTTCAGTCAGTGTTTGTCCTTCTCCAGATCATCACAAGATGGGGGGTTCTGTTTGTTTGTAATACAACACTCATTACATTCAGAGGGCAGCTGTGTCCAACTAAACACTTCAGACCCTGCCCAAACAAGAACCTACATAGCAAGGTGGGCAGGTTGGAGTTACAACACAATCCTGCTGGTAGTCCTGCCAGAAAGATTGATTACTAATACTATCAAAAAAAAACCCAGACAGCTGTGTATTTCAAGCCCTTAAAGGCTGTAACTCACTGCTTCTGTTGTTTCTGTGGTAACAAGATAAAATTGTATTAATAATGTAATTTAATGGCTAAATAACAGCAGTATTCCAGCTAATATGCTAGCCGTGTCCCCATTAGCTAGAAATCATGGTGTACTAAAAGCTCATTCAAATTTGGGCAATCATTTGTAAATATTATTCTAGCTTCAAATGACGTCAGAGATTATTAGTGATCTAGTTGCAGGGCTACAGCTGATGGAGGAGAATTTCTTATTCTTCATTAGAAAAGAGTAATCGATCCCATCAGTTTTATAACATTGCATCAAGTCTCGTTGGGATTAAGTTAATTTTCTTTATAGCAGTTTGTATGAGAAACAGTAAGATGCAGTTACTGGTTGAGTAAGGCAAAACATTGGACGCAGAAAACATTACTGACAGTGCCATTTTGGAGGTGCAATACTCATATTGGAGAGCCTGTATAGGTGCAGAGGACTCCAAAATCATAGAATCATAGAATTGTCTAGGTTGGAAGGGACCTTTCAGATCATCAAGTCCAAACATTAACCTAACTCTGACAAAAACATCACTAAACCATGTCACTAAGCACTATGTCTACCCATCTTTTAAATACCTCGTAGGACGGTGATTCCATCATGTTCCTCATGCGCAGTTCTCTTTGAGCACACGATCCAGAGCCATCCATTCAGGCCCTCAACCAGTACCCAGGGCCCCAGCAAGTTTTAAGACAGCCCCAACATCGCTGATTACCTCAGGCCCCTGCACAGGCATGGCTCCTTGCCGAGTTCCTGCTATGTACGTAAGCCTGCAATGCCCTACACCGTTTCTGACGAACATGACAATTTTTCAGCAATAAGGTGCATGCAAAAAAGCATATGTGAGCATTTGCAGGAATCACTTGGGGGTTTTTTTTGTTTTGTTTTGCTTTTTGGTGCCAAGCTTAACATCCAACAGGATGTTTCACACTGCTGTAACTAGAAGTGGGGAGGCCAAGCCCAGGCTGCCGTATCACAACAGCTGACTCAGCTTACCGCAGGCAGAGCCTGACGCTGTCACTTACATTGATCGGAGTTCCAAAAGTGCAGGAGGCAGTAACTCAAGTAAATAAAATCAAGATTCCACCCCGGGATCCACATTTAAATATACAGATGCCCAGAGCGCTCCTACACTATACACAGTGAAAACTGGCCTACTTCCACGTATTGAAATAGTTAAGATGAAGTGCTGACAGCACCTTTCTATTATAACATCTTTCCAAATCAATGTCACAATACAGATGTGGATAGAGAGTTATAATCTACAACAAGATATAAGCTAGTGCTTCTCCTTCCCTCCTTATTTTTGTTTAAAATAAAAAGAAACGTGGACTTAGCCTTTCAGAAGGAAAACCACTTGCCAACTACCCTTGACAGTATTTTCCACTTCCTTTGGACCTCATTTATCTAGAGCTAGAAGTTATGTTTTCCTTGTTAACAGACCACTCTGTAAATAATTGATAAAGTTGCTGATTCCTGAATTGTTTTCCCTTGGCTCCGTACAGACAAGGGAATCATACACAATTAATATATCTGTAGGCTCAATTGCAAGTCTTCAGTCAGAACACTGCAAATTCACCTTCACTCTCCACCTGCTGCCACAGCCCCCCCCAAAATCCATACATGTGCTCACAAATATGGAAGAAAACATTTTCAAAAAACCTTACAGCAGTCAAGTGATGCCTGCAAGGTTAGTATACAACAAAATTCACTTGTTTGGTACACAAACGCTACGAAGCTTGCTGGATAGACTCAATGTTTTGAGAGCAGATTATCTTGCGTTAGTTTCACTGGAACCTTAATAAGTGCCTATTTTTTTATGGTCTGAGGTGAAAGTTGGTCCTCAGTCCATCACCTCGGCAATAGATACCCATCTAACATTCTGGAGACATCAGGCTCAAAACACTGACCCCACTGAATTTATAAAGTAAGTCCCTGCTGGCTTCAACACAGCCTGAATCTCACCCCAACACAAGTCCTGCAGCTCAGGGCTGTCACGGGGGCTCTGACAAAGGAACACCATTTATCTCCTCCAGCTCTTTCATGTCGCTGGAGGTTAACAGCAGGAGCAAAAGGGGCAACTCAGCAATGTTTTTTCAGCTATCCCAAGTTCACAGCACTAATAAACTGGATTGTGCTAGCCAGCTTCAAGCTGTTGAGCCGAGGAGACAGCATTTGTTTGCTGCTGTTGCTGTGATGACAACCTCCGGCAGAAGGGAGATGAGCGCTACAGGTAGTAACACCTTCTACCACAGCTGCTGAATCCAACAGACTCCTCAGAACAACATAACAGGCACCTTTGAGATGGAAGAGAAGGCGGCAGCCAGTGAGACACTAAAATAGAAAGACAAATACCTGAAGGCTGTATATGCTTGGATTTATCAAAACCAAAAGGTCCAGGATAGGAGAGAAAAAAAGAAACCATAAGATCAATTTCTTTTTCTTCAGGAACTCCCGGTCTGCACAAAAACACTGTCTTCATGGTTACATTCAGCCCTACCAAAATAAAGGCACCCTTCCTCACTTCAGCAAAGCTCCAGTGCCCCTTTGTGCCTTCTGGAAAAAAAAAAAGTTGCTAAATCATAATTGATACACTTTGGTTTTCTTTGAAGGTTGAAGTTTACAAATAAATGAACACAGACATCATAAAACTACCACAGAATCTGACACAACTGGTAGATGTTATGCACAACAGTCTCAGAAGAGGAAGGGACAGGGATTATCAGGGAAATTGGTTTTGCATGGAAATAGACATTTATGAGTTACCCCCGATACACAGGAACTTTCTCTAGAGAAGACTGGAGTTAAGCCTGTGGATGCTGGTGATCTCTATCCGTATTTCTTTTAGGAATACTGAGAAGGTGGAAAAATTATTTTCTTCTTGGAAAACTAGTTATAAACGCCAAAAATTTTCAGTGCAATTATAACTTTAATTTTCAACTCCCTTAATGCATTTTGTTCTGATCTTTTTTGCCAACAACCATAATGCCATACTTCAAAGAGAGTCAATAAAATTAGACTGAAACGGAAGATTTTAGCCTGTTGTGATAACAGACTACATACCTGCAAATCAAGATCAAAGAACCCTTACTAGCACTAATATAGAAAACCAAAGCAGTGACATACATCAGATTTACTTCTCATCTCACACTAGCGATGTCTACATCTTCAGAGTCTGTCTTGAATTCCATTCCCCTTCACCAAAGCAAGATGCTAACTTACAGAGTTTTACTCTGAACCAAATAAGGAAGCAGTTAAGAAGGGTGAGTGTATAAGCCCACAGTATGTGTATGAGGAACAAGAGACTGCTAGGCTCTGCAGATGATAGTTTTGTACCATCCAGAATTAGCACATGAAAGAAAATCTGTCAGTCTGAGGAAAAAAAAAAACAACCAACCTGTCTTCAGCTGGTAATTTCATTTAATTACTCTCATTAAGAACAAAATTCAACTTCTCCATTGGCCAGCTCAATGCTGATGCAATGCTGTAGTCCTGAAGCAGGGACACAGAATTGAAGAAGTCTTATGGATGCAAGCAAGTAAATTTCACCCCTACACAGAGGCAAGGGGAGACAGATTCTCATCTTCATTCCCTAGAATATTACAAAATTCTGCTATTATAAGGAATTCCTCTTTTATAGAGCCACAGCATGTCAAACGGCACAATGGTTATTAGCCTTCAAGGCTACATCTACAAGGCTAAATAGAACAGGGCCACAGATGGGTTTCTACTCCTGAGGCCAAGAGGCACAGACTGACCTGTCTGATCTCCTGTAGGACCCAGTGGTCCCAAGGCATACCCATGAAAGGATCCAAATCTGGGCCAGTCTTGCATTACCACCTCTGAGAACAGTCCTTTTTGTGCCACCACCCAGCCACATCCAGACACTCGCACAGGCCAGCAGCACACCAGGGAACAACTCGAAAGAATGGGTGAGCAGCGTTCAAGCTCACTCATTTAGGAGCATGGGTATAGTCTGATTGTACCTGGGGACTTTGCATGTAGTCATATGTTGATTGTGCAGGATGGAAATGTGGGTAATAATACAATTCTGTGGAATACTGTAATGTTTTCAAAATACAAGTTTGTCTTAAATAGAGGAAAATGTATGGATAAACTTCATAGAATTAGGTTGGAAGAGACCTCAAAGATCATCTTGTCCAACCCTTCTTGGCAAAAACTTGATCTGGTTGATCAATGCAATGCACATGCAGAGCTCCATATGATTATTTGTTGTTCTGAGGTGCATTGTAATTCTGGAGTGCACTGAATTGTAGTATCTTCGTATTTATTCATACTGGCATTACACTATTACTTATTCACGGCACTTGAAACGCACCAGTGCCTTCATGAGAAAGTACAGCATTGACAAAACCCTGAATGCTGAATTAGATACTGAACACTGAATCTACTGTGGCTATAGAGGTCACATGGCAAAAAAACTCAAACAACAAAACCCTTCCACATGGGACAGAGACCTTAGCCCATGCAAAACAAGCACCTCCAGCAGCTTTGCTTCTCCTCCAGGTAGTTGCAACAGCCCAAAAGGGACATCAGAAACCAAGATCTGGGTGATTATATGCAGGGCACAGAACAACATACGCTGAAGCAAACAATTGTATCCAGGAATTAGGGAAGGTCTGGGAGTAAAGCAAACTGAGGGAGGCTTCAGCTTTATGTTGCGTTAGCAACGATATAACAACTGCAGTTTGTCGCGGCTGTACGTATTCATGCTTACAGTTAATAATAACTATCAAGTTCTCTTCAAGACCCGCTACAATAAGATGAGCACTTAATTATAGCTCAGAACAATAATCTTTAGTCATGCCTCATGTTGTAAAAATCCTGCTGTCAGGTTTTCATATAATTACGCCCTTGATAAGCAAATGTGAGTCACAAGTGTTGACAGTAACTACAAAAAAGCAGGTTCCTCTCTGTGGTGGCAAGGGCAAGCATAAGAGACCTCCATAATTAAGAGGAAGAAACAGAAATGGATGAGAAAGTGTGGACACAGAAGTATGCCCATAACATTCCTCATAGTTTTACAAATTCCACTTGAACACTTTACAAAAACATGTGAATACAGAAAGAAAGTCTTCATCCTCGACCTGTCACCCCCTAACACTTATTCCCACAGTGAAAGCCCACACAGCTACAGGTGACTGCGCTGGTGCACGGTGCTGACGGCAGCCAGTCTCATCACCTGCCTCCCCTCCCCCGGCAGGCCAGAAAGAGAGATTTCCCTGCGCCATTTGCAAGAGGCACAGCACAAGCACCACTCTAGTAAGTCAGCCCAAAGGTCCCTTCAGCTCAATACACCCCCTGCAACAGTGGCAAAGCCCTCCCCAAACGGGTAACATCAACAGAGGTGTACAGCTATCATGTTCTCAGATTATCTTCCCGACATCCAATGTGCTTTTCTTGCCTGACAGAAACTAATTTGAAAACAGATCACAGAAGTGAAATGAAACAGGATTGGCCTCGTTTACTTAGGAAGGCGACAAACTTCCGCTTACAAAAATGCAGAGGTGCAACCATTGCTTTAATATTTACACTAGACACACACAGTCTATGGACCTGCCCGCTCTCCAAAACCTCAGGAAATTTAGCTTTATTCTGACTATCACAGCAACTCAATGTACGTTAGGTTGGAGCTGCTGAAACTTAGCCTAACATTATGCATCCAGCCAGGTCTTTTCATGATCCTTGACCCTTGAGAGGAAGCATTTGAATTCACCAAGTCATGAATGGAACTCAGCTGCACAGATAACAAGCAAAGTGCTATTTGCGCATTTACTAGCGTGAAATACTCTTGTGTTTGTTGTTTTGGCTTACCAACACAAAAAAAATACAACTCATAATTACATTGGCAGGGATTCTGTTATACCTTTCCTTTGGGTTTTTAAATTCTAGAAATAAATTCAAACATTTAATTAGACTTTGATGCCTCCAAACTTTGCCAATAGAGAGCTGCGTGAGGCTTGCGGCGTTTGTGTCTTT
Source organism: Chroicocephalus ridibundus (assembly GCF_963924245.1). NCBI lineage: Eukaryota > Metazoa > Chordata > Aves > Charadriiformes > Laridae > Chroicocephalus > Chroicocephalus ridibundus. The sequence goes on along the minus strand of NC_086285.1, from coordinate 54,407,872 downwards.
TCAGAATTCACCGAGCAGCTAAATATAGATCTCAGGTTTAAAAAAAAAAAAAAAAGGTAAATAAATCACAAGATATCTAATTAAAGCACCTGCCACTCTTACAGCTCAACCGTAATTCCACACCATCATATGCTGACAATAGTCACTGGGAGTGCCTGGACAGCTTCTGCAAGCTTAAATTCACCATCAAGGAAAAAGGCTGTCTTATTTTACAAATAAGGCATTGGAATCATTGCTCATGAGCAATCAATAGACATCCCTCACTGTCTGTTTCTGCTCGGTGCTTAGCCAAGAGCCTCAAGAGCATTTCCACTGCAGGCCAGGGGCACCAAGTCATCTATATGTGCAGATCTGCCATAATATGCCAGATTCCGTAGAGGGCTATATGACCAGGTATATGGACCACTTGAATAAAACAAGTGAGAACTAATTTCTGTGCCGGTCAGCCAAGGTTTGTGGCAAAGTTGCTTCAGCCCTGAGGCTCAGGACATGCATATCTGCTACCGTCCAGCTGCAAATGGTAGCTCCTTAAGGCACAGTACCTCATTCCCTTTCAGCTATGTGCTATACTTTGATCTCTTCACCCATCAAACAGGCATAATGACTTTTACTTTCCTTGGAAAGTCTTCCAAGATCTAGTTATTGCTTAAAATTAGGATCTATGCTTTTATAACGACTACAGAAAAAGGCATGTTGTTCCTTAAAACACTACCTTGGGACCAAACTGAGGTCACAGCTGCAGCACAGGACTGTGTGACAGACTGATAAGCCTGCTATGCCAGGTCGCATGGCCTGGCATACAGCAATGCAAGTGCTCCTTGTCCCCCACACCATGCTGTCCTCACAGCAAGCAGTTTCCAAGAACCGCATCTCAAGAATTGGAGAAGAGGAAAGAGATGCCATGAAACACAGAAAGAGCATCCTAAACTGCTGTTGTGCTTTGGGAACACTCCCCCCCGCCTCTGGGAATATCTGGTCATCCCCACTGATGGCACATCTATGCCATGTGGCCTAAGCCAGGCAGCCCATGTGGTGTGAGACTGCATGCTGTGCTGACAGCTAGCCTGCATCCAAACAGGTGCAGTTGTATTTGGGGAACACAGTAGCCAGTATAATCGGTCCAGCCTAAGATAATTAGCCAAGCACGCTTGAATCTAGAGTTGCTACTGCATGCAAAGCCAACTTAAGCCTCTCAAGACTCAAAAAACAGACTTCCCTTAAACACTATTTATCTCCAGTCTCCAACCTATCCAAGTAAGGTAATGCCAATACTTTCAATAGGTCTCATAAATCAACTGTTTTCAGATCTTTGTGCTAAACTAGAGAACTTGGCATCATAGCACTGTTCAGGGAAGATCATCTGGTTCCAACCCCCCTGCCGTGGGCAGGGACACCTTCTACTAAACCAGGTTACTCAAAGCCCCATCCAATCTGGCCTCGAACACTTCCAGGGATGGGGCATCCACAACTTCCCTGGGCAACCTGTTCCAGTGCCTCACCACCCTCACAGTAAAGAATTTCTTCCTGATATCCAATCTAAATCTCCCCTCTTTCAGTTTAAAACTGTAACCCCTTGTCCTATCATTACACTCCCTGAGGAAGAGTCCCTCCCCATCTTTGCTGTAGGTCCCCCTTGAAGTACTGGAAGGCTGCTATAAGGTCTCCCCAGAGCCTTCTCTTCTGCAGGCTGAGCAACCCCAACTCTCTCAGAGGGCTCCAGCCCTCTGATCATCTTTGTGGCCCTCCTCTGGGCTCACTCCAACAGGTCTATATCCTTCTTATGTTGGGGGCCCCAGAGCTAGACGCAGTACTCCAGGTGGTGTCTCACAAGAGGGGACAAATCACCTCCCTCGACTTGCTGGCCACGCTTCTTTTGATGCATCCCATGATACAGTTGGCTTTCTGGGCTGCAAGCGTACATTGCTGGCTCACGTTGAGCTTCTCATCAACCAACACCCCCAAGTCCTTCTCCTCAGGGCTGTTCTCAAGCCATTCTCTGCCCAGCCTGTATGTGTGCTTGGGACTGCCCCAGCCCACATACGGGACCTTGCACTTGGCCTGGTTGAACTTCATGAGGTTTGCACAGGCTGACCTCTCAAACCTGTCCAGATCCCTCTGGATGGCATCCCTTCCCTCCAGCATGTCAATCGCCCCACACAGTTTGGTGTCTGGAATTTGGATAATGAGGTGAAGTCTCTGTGCTCAAAGAGCAATTAAGACTGGCTTTGCTATCTCTTGTGCAACCCAGGAGAGTGAAGGCTTGTCTGGCTATCACAGGATACATAAATAACAGGGTAGTCTTGGGAAGCCAGGACAGCCCTGCTTTTTGTCAGCAGAGACAGTAAAATCAAGATAACAGAGACTTTGTGTAGCTCTTTGTTTCCTTGAGAGGCTACCATGTCCGGTAATTGACCTTTGCCTCATTACCTGTGAAATGCATATTAAAGTTGACACCCCTGTATATGCTAATGAAGATTTTAGAGATCATGCTAAACATATATGACTATAGCACTCGTCTCTCCACCCAAATCATACTACACATCACCTAGGGGAGGGGAACCTCATAATTTTGGGGATAAAAGGATGGAGAAAATGACTGTTAAATTGGGAGAGAAGAAACTTGATATCTGACGGACCAGTCGACAGGCTGCGTTCTCTTCCTCCACCCCAGGCAGGGACGCCTTTCTGGGTAAGCACTGTGCCTTTCACCCTCTGGTGAATGTTACCCCGGGTTGTTGTACTATCGTTATTTTTGCTAGCAATATGAACCTTAAGTAATTAGCGCTATTGTAGTCAGTGAATTTACCAACGGCAATCTCAAATCTGCAACTGTCGCTCTCAATAAAGTAACTAATTTCGATTATTTGTGAATCTGATTCAGCGAAAGTCCTTTGGTGGGACTCTGATAGTAAATCAGTGAAAGTCCTGGGACTCTGACAGACAAATATCGAAACTACAGTCCTTTTAACGCGACATGGTGTCATTGGGAAGCTTGCTGAAAGTGCACTCAATCCCACAGTCCATGTCACCAACAAAGATATTAAACAGCACCAGTCCCAATACCAACCCCTGAGGAACACCACTCATCACCAGTCTCCACTTGGATATCAATCCATTGACCACAGCCCTTTGAGGGCAACCACCCAGCCAATTTTTTAACCACCAAGTGGTCAATCCACCAAATCCACGTCTCTCCAATTTAGAGGCAAGGATGTCATGCAAGACAGCATCAAATGCTCTGCACAAGTCCAGGTAGATGACATAAGTTGCTCATTTTCCAAAATGTGATTTCAAAAAAAGAACAACAAACATCATCCCCCTCCAAAAAACAAACAAACAAACAAACAAACAATAGAAAAAAAACACCAAAACAAAAACTTTCTGCCATCATATTGACACACCACAGCTGATCTAAACTGCTTTACCCCACCTCTCAAAGCAGGCTGAACAATTGCTTACCAGTCCAGGCCACAGCAAGCACTGGCTGCTTTTCAGGATCTCCAGGCCAGCAGGGCCTATCTGACCTCCCAAGTAAGGCAGTGGGGCATCCACAGAGCTGGCCACAAGTCCAGGTTACATCACAGATCCAATACCAAGCCAGGAAGTTAAGTCAGAATCATGTCCAGCAAGTGTAGCTGAGGTCAGACACAGTCCCACAGTAGCCAGGCAAGCCCACAGTGACAAGACAGCCAGAAAAACAGCCAACATGCTAGAGTCTGGAGCAAGGAAGATCAACAACACTCCTACAGCACTGCTTAGGGAGGAAGTAGTAGCCCCAGGCTGATCTTAAATGGTGCTCCACGGCTTTGGGCAGGGTGGGTGGAGACCCCAGGAGAGGCTGATCAGGGTAATTAAGGTTGTTACTGCCCTCAGGGCCTTGGCACTGAAGGTTCCCCACAGAGAAGAAAAAGTGTTTTAAAAGATGAAACAAATATTTCCATTAACTATGAGGAAGGCAACCCTACTTTATATAACAGACACTGGATACTGCATACTGAACTAAAATCAAAAGTATAATATGAAATCTCTCTCCTACTAATCCTGAAGCCCTTGCTTGCCCAGACAGCTCAAACTCATTTCCAAATGCAAAAGTGTGAGAAGAACCCATATTCCCTCTCACTTCACCACCAATGTGCAAAGTGGCATTCCTAAAGAACATACAGGCAGGTCAGTATCCAAGAAAAGTTTATGCAGGGAATATTTTTTCACAGAGCTTTCAGGAGTAACCAGGGGAAATCTGCCTGTCAGTTTTGAGCACTCAGAAAATGGGGGATAGCTTTAGAGACTAAACATTGCTCAGAAAAGTACCAAGGAAGACTGGTTGCATTCATCTTACCAAATGTTCCTGGTCACCAGTGCTATCTCCTTAATCCACTTGGAGCAAAGTGGATCTTTCCACTAAACACAGATGATTTAATAGACCATAACTGCATCTGGAGAGGAACAACCCCATGCACAGTGACTTTGCAGAAAAGGACCTGGGGGACCTGATGGACACCAAGTTGGACATGAGCCAGCAATGCACCATTGCTGAAAAGAAAACCAATGATATCCTGGGCTGCATTAGGAGGAGTGTTGCCAGTAAGTTGAGGGAATGCTCCTACCCCTTTATTCAGCACTGTTGAGGCCACAGCAGGAGTGCTGAGTCCAGTTCTGAGCTCCCCAGTACAAGAGAGACACGGACAGAAAGAGTCTAGCAAAGGGCCACAAAGATGATTAAGGGGCTGGAGCACCTCACCTGAGGAAAGGCTGAGAGACCTGGGACTGTTCAGCCTGGAGAAGAGAAGGAGATATGGTTTAGTAATGGTTTTTGTCAGAGTTAGGTTGATGGTTGGACTAGATGATCTGAAAGGTCCCTTCCAATCTAGGTAATTCTATGATTCTATGATCTCATCAGTGTATATAAAGACCATAAGGGAGGGTGCAAAGAAGACAGAGTCAGCTCCTTTTCACTGGTGCTGTGAAGGACCAGAGGCAATATGCACATGCTGAAACACAGGAGGTTCCCTCTGAACATCAGGAAACACTTTTTCACTGTGAGCATGACCAAGCACTGGAACAGGTTGCCCAAAGAGGTTGTAGAGTCTCCCTCCTTGGAGATATTCAAAAGCCATCTGGACATGGTGCTGGACAACCAGCTCCAGATGGACCTGCTGGATCAGGAGCAGTTGGACAGGATAACCTCCAGAGGTCCCTTCCAACCTCAACCAATCTGTGGTTCTGAACAATACCTGAACAGGTGAGATCCCCATGCCTGGGATACAAGAAACAACGGCATCCAGGTTTGTCCAGTTGCTGTCAGATGCAGTCCAGGATGTTCAGAGTTGTGTCTGAGAGGGGTTTGTGCATTGTAACTGATAAACTATAAGGTTTGTCTCTGTCTCAAAGGTCCTCAGAGCATGAGGACCAATCCAGAGGTCTTCAGAAAGGGAGAGAAGTTCCCTATCCAAGTGTTTTCTGTCCAAAGAGAAGCAGTGCTGACCTGAAAACCCCCAGACTATGACTTCCATCTCCTCCACTGCAAGGTGTTCAATATTTCTTTCTCATTCCCAGTCCTTACTACTAGGAAAATAACTATATTCATATGGATGATAAGTATCCATGTGTATCCATCTTATAAGATTTTTAAATGAGACACTAGGAAGAACTGGGAGAGTCTAATATTTAAACACAAAACTTATCTATTTAAATTCTGCCTTTTAGACTACGAGCTTTCTCAAACCATGATTCTAACCACAACCTTTTCTACCATCAAGACAAAATGCAAGCTTCCTGCTAACCACTGTTATCTCTTCTATAAGCTTGTCAAATACGTTGGTATACAAGAAAAATTAACCTAACAAACTACTGGCAGTCTGCACCTTATATGCTCAAAAGGCTAATAAAGTCTTCTACTGCTGCATTAATTATTCCATTAGCTGAAATATCAGAGGTCTTTGCTTTGGACCAGAAGGCTGTAGGCACACCAACCATTGACTAAATGGTATGTTTTCTGAAAATCCCTTATTAGCATTTTGGCAATGTGCCCTCACTACTCTGAGAGCAAGACATCACCACCTTGACATAAGGTCAGCCATTTGTTTTTCCACAGCAATACCTCAGCCACATATCTAACCAAAACCTTCCGATCAAATCAATATTTTTATGGGTTTACTCATTTTCAGCTAGTTAAGATGGACTGGATTCTGATCTTTCATATTTCATAGCAGTAACCACATTGCTAGCCAGTAATTGGCAAGTTTTATCAGCACTGCATGCTCTTACCCTGAAACTGTCCCCAAGAGCCCAATTTAGAGACATATATCTCACTTGTTTAATACAAATTTAGCCTCTTAAATTATTCCTTTTTCCATAAGCAGCCAGCACTAGAGCCCTGAAGCACCATAAGTAAGTAATTAATATAGATGTATTTTTTAACTATTTTTGTATGCACATATTGCCAGAAGTCAGACACTTTCTGTAGATTTGCATTCATTATGAGATCCAGTTCTGGGTGTCTTAGAAAATGATCATGAATGGAGACAGTAGAGAAGCAGACAAAAATAGAAAACAATCAGTAAAAATCCATGGAAAGAACATAGCATGTAAAGAATGGCAGGTGTCTGGCAAAATGTTGTCTGTTAACAGAGGAAGGGCTTCAAAGTTCTCAACTCAAGGAATGCTGTTTCCCTAAAAGTCAAACTAAAACCTCTAAGTATTTTTGCTGATGTTAGGAAATTGTTTTTATGCTTATGCTTGCAGCTCCAAGCCCCCAAAAGTCAAAATGCCCTGCCACCCCCAACTCATTTCTCCTTTCCCCTCCAGTTTTCTCAACGATATCGTATGTAAGTCACTCCTTGAGCTGGTAGAGATAACAATGTGGCTAACAAGCAGTGCCACAGAGTCCAATGGATGAAAACATGACATTAAAACTATCTCTTACCTGCCTATAACTGCCCTTTAGGCCTTTAGACCTTTGAAGTGATGCCCGTTGTTCTAATGTATGTATTCACAACTCTATCTTAATAATGTGTCCCACAAATTAGATTAATTGTTTTATGGATTAAAAAAATAATAATTCAAAAATATATCCAGAACAAATATATCGCATTTCAACCACAGACTAACCACAAGATAACATCCTCCCAAGAACACTACTATTTCTACATAGCCTTTTTCATTAATCTAGCAGAAAAGTCTGTCATTGATGCACTCCCACACTGCATAAAACTAAAGGTGACTAACCAGGACCTCACTAATGACTGTGCTCTCTGACTGTAAGGACTGGGATTGTCTGGCATCTGGGCAGAGAAACAAAGCAGCTCACTGAGTCCTCGCACCCTTCATACTCATTGCAGATAATGTGTCCGGTTCTCATCGTTGTATGGAGGAGATGGGAGGTGTAACATTTGTGGCTGGACATGAAAGAGCAATTTAACAGCTGAGGGCTCTATAAAGGATGAATAGGTTGCTAGGAGACAACATGGGATGTTTGTTTGCATGCTAGCTGTGGAAAAGAGCACTCTTGCCTCAGGTGGACTTTTCAGGTCCTTGATGGGGGGCCGGGAAAGGGCTCTGAAGGTATCAGAGAAACCCATGACTGAAACTCAACTTAACAGAAACAGCAGTGAAATCAGCAGGGCAAAGCTGGAGGCCAAGCAGTCAGTGATAATGATATAGGAATCAGTTTTTCAATAAAAAAATCCTGTGCTTGAAAAGCGGAAGAATGAAGGGGTTAATTCGTAAGTTTTTAGCACTAATTAATAAATGAGGGCTTGACTGTTTTCCTACATTTATCCTGTGTGATCAGAAGTGGCTGGTAACTTATGTGATATAGACAGACTGGTGCACTCTATCAGAGTAAACCTTTTTCCTCTACTGTCTGAGGCCATATGATCAAAAAATCATTAGAGATGAATTAAGGTTTCATTAATTTATGCTTTTTGTCTTATTCATATACGACACTCTAAAACAGAGTCTCACTGCAATCGTAGCATCATATGCATATGATTGCATTATGCTAGTGTGATTTAAAGACTAGGCCTTAAGATCAATAAAACCATTGGAAGCCACTTTGCAAACTGTAACTGAAATATATTTTGCTGTTAAGTGGATTAAAATGTTCATAAGTGGAAAGGCCACATGCTGGTAGTTGTGACAATTCAAGACAAATCGTGTCAGGCCCTTTCTTTGACCTATGTGATGGGAACCGAGCAAAATATTTCATTTCCCACCATCCCAGGGATGGGGATTTCATTTCCCACCATCCCTGTACCCATGCTCCCCAGAGCTCAGGGAACTACTAAGTCAGTCCCTTGAGGAATGGTGTCTCCAGGAACTCCTGTAAGAGCACTGCACCTTTGCCCCACTCATGATTCAAGCCCAGGCTAAAACTGAGCCTCTAGGTTGGATGCAAGCAAATCCCAGTCAAGTCAAATAGTTCCTGATGATAGTCTCCTTCAGTGAAACTGAATCAATCTCAAAACACATTATCATGTCTAATTGTTTAATTTCGCTCCCAGTGTAAGGCATCATTGCTAAGTTTAATTATGTGGGTTACAACATAAGTGAGGAAGTCTATTTCCTATTACATTTGACACTGCTTAGCTAATATTTGTATATGTTTCTGGCATAAGCAAGAAGAATACCTTAAGAAGTACTTCAAATGGCTGCAACAGAAAAAAGGGTGATATCATTGGTGATAATAACAATCCTGAGAAATATTTAGATCTAGAATGTGCAGCTAAGCAACATCAAACACCCTGTGAACTTAAATATTAATTTGGAAGTATCATCAGCAGACCATTGCCTCGAGGCTCAGCACAGTAATAACACTTAACTGAAATGACTGCAACACTAGTCACGCACTTTAGCAAGATTTTTAAAGTATTTGAAGTCTACAACCTATGAACCACTCAAAGGAAAAAAAGTGCTGAGTGCTCTAAAATCTGTTTTAATGACAAATTAATTCCTTCAACTCCAATGCCAGGTAAACAGCATCTTGACCAGCTGCAAAGAAGAAACGTAGACCCAGTAGATTGCATGTTCCACAGTACATACTCTTTTCTCCTGTAGAGTGAAGAGTTAGAAAGCATAACTAGATCAATCTTAATGGCAAATTATTGGTATCAACCACTATCATTACGTCTGTTTCAAGGGATGACAACACGTCCGGATCTGACCATATTATTCTAAATTTTTGAGGAATTTGTGATGTTGGCATTATAAGGCTGATCATATATCAAGTGCATTGCACTGAAGACAGGACCTGAAGTGAAAAGACTGATGAGTCAGTAACTTATAAAAATTTGATGGGACATAAACACAGTTGCTCCAACTCATATATTGTTATAAACAGGATATATTAAAATAGGAAGAAAGGAGGGATGGTATGAGTGAAAAGGTCACCATGGTCAAGCCTTCTTATGAGAGATCCTGCACTTAAAAGTGAAGAGCCATACTTTGCATTTAGTTAGATTAGGACCCTTAAGCTTTTTTAGATCATTGATTTAAAATTATTATGCGTGTCATCTAGGTAGATACAACAAAAGAGAGCTATGAAGCAAGCCTCATTAAACAATTACACTCACCTACCATCTAATGTAACTGGAGGTATACAAACAAGAGAAAGCTGATGTTAAGCAGCATAAAGAGCGTGTTATTTACTTCCTTGAGTATGTAAATTTGTTTTCATATGAGATTACATCTTTGTCTTCTATACAACATATTAAGGATTTTTTAACCAATGCAGTATCCAGACACGCTTTTATTACTCCTGACTGAATAAACCAAAATTATTATTTTAAATCATCTGAAAAGCATGGCACACTGTTTTGAAACTGAAGGACAGCAACAGGAAGTTTTGCACAGGCACACACGCACTAAGACCAGAAATCTTAGCTGAGTAAGTTTTGGCATAGAGGGAGCAACTTCAAACAGCCAGCATTCCAGGAAGAAACTCCTAACACTTACCAAGCTCGTTCCTCATCCTAAAGCTATGCCCGGACGACTGCATAAGAAAACTCAGGCAGTTTAAGGTTTAATGCAAGTTCCATCCATCTGCTTCCCCGCAATTAATCCGGCCCCCTCCCCACATCACACCACTGGAGCAAACGGCTTCTAAACGAGCTCCCGCGACTCCTGCCTGTACAGGAGGGTGATGCTCCAGGGTGGGCTTTCCCCCTGCACCCCCTCGGGAACCCCCTGCCCTTCCCCTGGGGGCTGCCCTCGGGCAAACCCCGCGCCGAGGAGGCAGCGGCAGCCGCAGGGTGCCGGGGGCGGCTGCGGGGAGCCCCGCCGGTTCCGCGTCCCCCCTACCCCCGCCCGCAGACACTCACGGGCGGCGGGGCTGCGGCGGGGCGGCGGGGGCTGCGCCGGACCTCCCGCCTCTTCCTCCTCCTCTTCCTCCTCCCCGCGGGGTTTCAGCACCGCGGACAGCGGCGGGGCGGCGGTGGCCGCCGGGGCGCGGCGGGGGGCGGCGGGGGGGGGCTCGGCGCCCACCCGCACCGGGGCGCGCCGCCGCCGGCCCAGCGCCGAGGGGACAGAGCCCATGGCCGCCCGGCGCCGCCGGCTGCGCCCCGATACGCCCCGCCTCTGGGCGGGCAGCGGTTACCCCCCACCTTTCCCCCCACCCTGGGGCACGGCCGGAGCGCCGCTCCCCTGGCCCCACCTTCCCCTCCCGGAAGAAAGGCCCGGGGGAGCCGCCTCGCAGGGGTGTTGTTTCCCCCCCTCCACAATCCCCCGCAAAAAGGTGTGGAGAGGCAGGTAGGGGAAGAACTAAGCCCGAGCACCTCCAGACCTGCGCGTACTCCTCCCGCCTCCCCCGGAGAGCTCCCCCGGGGAGACAGCCCCCCCACGGGTGTCGGCTGTGGCGGGGGAAGGCGGCGGCATCAGGGAGTTCACAGCCCGCCGGCACCGGCTGCGTCTCGGGTGGTTTTAGAAAGATACGTTCACGCCTTCCAGCCTCAACTACACATTATATTGGTAGCTAGTAACTGCAGAGTTTACTATAGATATAATCAACAACTGTAACAGCATCACTACCACAGGTCTTGCGCAATCCGGATGCAGTTCTCGGTGGCTGGCGGTTGCCAAAGGTGACTTTGAGTTCATATCTGTAAAACAGATACCGTAAAACTTCACCAGCACGCTGCAAGTTATAAAGGCACTTCAGTACCCTCATAAGATGCGACCGTGATACATATTTCTCTAGATGTTTAAAACGACAGTAGAATATAGATACACTTTCCTGAGCACATTGTCTCCGTTTCTTCACATAACCCTTCAGCGACACCAATTAGCGACACAAAAGTAACAACCGGCTGCATCGCTACCAAGAACAGAAGTCAAGTAATTGCAGCCGATTATCCCAGGCTTGTCTGAAAAGAATCTGCCCCTTCGCTGAGCGTTTCTGTTCCTCGGAGCTGACTGCCGCCGGCTGCTTCGCTCTCCTGTCATGCTGTTACAGCGAGATCCCAAAGCAACTCAACGCTGACGTAGTAAACTCTGAATGGGAATTTCCTTTGCTAGGGCAATCTTCCTTTTCTGGATGAAAGCAGTGCCACTAGTGCATCGAAAAAAGAAAGCAGCAGCACACACAGCCTGTTCATTCTAACCCTCAGAAATTGTTTACTTCTTCTTTTTGTCTCCCTGTCTCTACCTGTATTTTATTCTTGATTGCCCTTGCAGGGAAGATAATTTCAGCACAAAGTTGCAGGTCAGGTTGAGGAACGCCTTGTTCTCCTGGGATGTTGCTTGATCAGGAAGGACTTTCCATAAGCATGAGAAGAAGGGACTGGAAATAAAAAGTGTTAGCCTTTCTTAAAGAACAACCCCGTCTCCTCATTTTCCTCAGTTTTGGTGTGTGGTAAGGGACAGTTTGGTTTATTTAAATATTAATTTTTAAAAAGATAATACTTTCGATTGAAGGAGTAAAAGTATTAACGATGTACTGCATTGTAGAATTATGAAATACACGCACAAAATCTTTAGAAATGTGAGAATTAAACTTGCCATCCCACCATGAAGCCAAATTGTACACAGGCATCGTAATTCCATCTTTAACTGTATGATCCTATGCATGTTGTTTTTTTTTCTCATAGCATCATCAGCAAGCTTCAAATACAGGATTTCCATACAGTCCCTTCAGACAGGTACAGACACCTACTACACAGGCCCTGCACGCACAGCCTGAAGAATAACATACAATTTGTTCCTGAGTTGGGACATCTTGGATTTTCAGGAGGGTACCATGACAAATACTCAGTTTTAGTCAATCACCAGCTAAAAGCTGCCATACAGTCACGGTGCCAAAGTAATGGTAGGAGCATCTATTGCAGAGTTAAGGACTGAGAGTCAATCATTTTTCTGAAATGCAAAGTGGATTAAATTGCGTTGTCCGACTCCGACAAGACCTGAGTTCTGTTTCTGGCTCTGCCTGTAACGATCTTCCATTGCTTTATTTCAGCTTCAAGGAAAATAAGGCTTATAGGATTACTGACCTCCTCATCATTTTTTAACTTTTTATCAATTTGCCTGAATCTAAAAGGGTAAAGTGATGAAAGATGCAAAGCTAATGCAAGTTTGGTGTAAAGATTTGTAGGAATAAGCAATAAAAACTCCTGCCCCAGTGTGGGAAAGACCGCAGCATTAACTCATTTCTTATCAGGCATCAGCCTCTAAATTCCAGTCCCAAACTGGCAGGAAATGAGGCTACGTGGGTTCATGGAAGAGTTGACATTAGGGATATCTGCCTCCCTCTAGTCAGCTGCCGGGGCTGTGCCCTGCCTGTGAGCACAAACATTTGCCAGCAGAGGAGAGATGCGAGCTGCAAGTGGACGCCCTTTCCCTCAGCCAGGCGACAAGCCTTGTGTCAGGAGCTATGACATTTCATCCGTGGAGGAGGCAGACAGAGCAGGGCCAGCAGATACATGACACCAAAGTCTGCCCCCGATACAAAGACAGGAAGAGTAGCATTGCTCAGCAACCAAAGAACATGTGTGGGGGAGGAGGACTAATGGGGGGGGTGAGAAGAAAGTGTACTCAATCTGCTCCACCAGCAACCCAGCCATTTTAATTACAGCTATCTGGAGAAGTACTACAACATATAAAGTATATATAGTATAGTGGCTGCATTTGACTAAATGGGTTCAAGCAGCAAAGCCAGGTGCACAACACAGGGTGGACAGGGCCTTCGCGTTCTTGCTCCATCTGCTGCTTTTCTCTCTCCTAAAGAGCACAAACTGCATCTTCCACCCTTAGGTTAATCTTTTTCCCCCCTTCATTACCAACCTTGAGGCTTAGCAGCAAACCTACAACGATGCTATTCAACAGAACAAAATCCTCTTGACCGCAGCATTTCCCTGGACCGTACATCTTTGTAGCACTCCCACCTTACGGCTGGCAGCCTTTTAACACTCACAAGTTATGCAATTAACTATTCTAAGTTTTCCAGCAAATGGAATCTGTTTACATGGATTAACTTTTGATTTCATGTACACCGAAAACTATTTAAATAAAGACTTCTAGCATTTGGCCAACATTTTAGAGGATTCCTTTGTCAGGTCTGAATGATTTGGAAGACAGCAAACATTTATACTCTCATGGATGAAGCAGTTTAAATATATTTATTTAGAACATTTATTGCTGTTGAAGTGGGTTTTTCTTAAAAAATACCTGATTTTTAGCTAGCTGTGGGCCTTCCCTCATCTACTGTAAAACGAGTTTCAGAGGGAAAAGTTAATTCTGTCTCCAAAGTTGGAATTTATTAAAAGTGGTAAAACCCAGTTGAGCTCAAAAATTTTTTAGGCCTGGGTAGTTTAAGGAGTCCTTTGCCAGCAGCATTCAGGCCACACTCCAAGCCCCTGTTCCCCTCTCTAGACAACCATTCCTCATTTCCCCTATGCCCAGATACCTTCATTGTGACGCCATGACAAGGCAGCAGGACTCACTTCTTACTTTCTCAGCAGGAGTAACATTTAGACAAATTAAATAAACTGAGGCAGTTCTGGGGTATTTTAAAAAATAAGTCTTTAGCCACTTAGGCAAACAAGTGGGGTTAGATAACTAACAGGGTTTTAAAAAAGGCATCTTCTGAACTTCAGTCTGACTCTTAGTTTCTAAAACAGCAGGTTGTAAACTATGATTTATGTATTCTGATTATTTGTTGTGCTGCAACATCTCATCCATATGCATGCTATTGCCGTCTTTTCCACAGTTGTATTCAATTCAGAAGCAACAGTGAACTCAAACGCTAAGAATGAACCGTCATTTCCTCTAACACAAATAGCTGTGAGCTATTATGTAGATGGATATTATACTCATGAGAACAGAGACTCAGTCCCTAAGAACACAGCTGTGTAGGTTAAATACTAAATCTTTGTTAATAAAGTAAACTGTCTATATTGCAGCTCTTAGATCTGAGATATTCCTTCATACATTTAGCTACACAAGCCTCACATAAGACAAAAAAACCTTGTGTTCTGTGCATGTAATTTTAGACAGAGAGCACACAAACCAATATATATGGACAAAATGTGTGGAAGATTTTGGAGAATGGACAACAGAGGGACAAATAACCAAAGAGGAACAGAGATGTATTGTAAAGATAGTTCTGTCATTAGATGTTTTTCTACTGCTTTCTTATAGATGTTCGTATTTTAAAATAAAGCTTTTGTAATTTTGTCTTCCTGAGCTTCCCATTCTTTGTGAACTGTGAAATATCTGTGGAAAACTGAAATATCATCCTAACCTTATGCTATGACATTAGAAGAAAATTCCAGTATGTGGCATTCTGATTAAACAGCACTGGTAGTATTAATGGATTTCTTTCCTTTAAAGAAAAGAAATATTTCAAGGTGGTGGCTCTCTTCTGCAAGTTCAGAATTTCAGTGCTAATTTCTCCAAATACTTACAGTATTCAGCATCAAGTCATTTGAAACTCCGTACACACAAACTAGAACAATTCACTATGTGAATATTAGCTATACATATACATCAAAGAATGTGTATCCAGTATGAATAGAATACAGAAATTCAGCTACTTCTTTACGCTTGTACAGCCATGATGTACTTTTGGTTCATCCCTAATCATTACCTCAATAAACAACAATCATACAAAGTTCGATTGAGCAATTGCTTGGCACAGACCTCTGTCATGGCATACTGGAGTGCAGACTAAATAACAGTTCTCCTTGCCTTAAAACCCACTAACATTTCCATTTCAAGATTGCCTTGTTACTTGATTTTTGATATAAGCTGGATGGGGGGTGGGGAAAGAAGCAATGCAAGAGAGGTTTAATTAAACCAACAGACCCATCCACTTTGTCACTTGGGACTATTGCCATAGCAAAATGCTTTTTATAGGCAGCAGCCTAAGAAACACCTGACAGTTATTTGAACTAAAGCGGATATGCTGTGTCTGAATGCTCATGACACCATCCCGTCCTTTGGGAGACTCCAGCATGTCAGAAAAGTAAAGAGAAAGGCAGAGAAAAGAAACATCATAAAAATCAGTAGCAAGTAGAGCGTCGTCTCTTCTTTGTTAAGCGAAAGCACAGATTAAGTTAAAACAGCTCTTCCCTAAGAGTTTCACATTCACTGCTCTGACCGTCATTCCAGAACCAGTTTTTATCCTCGTTCCCACTGTAAGTGCAGAGGGCAACCAGAGTTTATCAGAGAACAATAGCTCAGTTTCAGCTATATGTTTAATATGGGACAGAAAATATTGTTATGGGTAGCTGAGAAATGTTGTTCTTGTAAAATTACTCTTTCACATCATATTGGTCTACAGAGAAAACTCACTGAATTTGTTTGCTTTTCTTAAGGTTAGCATGGGTTCTACAGCTAGCGTATAAGGCAGAGAAGTTTATATTATATACAGCTATTCTCTGTAGGAGTAATTCCCTTTTAATCTCAAAGGGCAGCAACTTTTCCCCAAGGTACAGTTAAATCTTTGCAAGAGGAAACTATTAGCTTTAAATTTGGTGTAAATTTTACCTATTTATAAGGCTTAACAGTATTGATGACTTCAGCAGGAAATAGTGAAGGACTCCGCTTTTAAAGCTGCCCTTGTTGTTGGCACGAACTGCTAATTCAACCTTGGAGAAAAAAGTACATGCTCTTTCAGTATGCACCTTAGAAAATGCCTGTTGACTTAACGTGACAAATGCCCTCCCTTTTATGCAATCTGAAGCTTCAAGAATAAGCACACTGAATTTTTATGCGAAAAATTGACTTCAGTTTAATATCAGTTCCATTGTGTTCAACAATAGATTCTTCCTTGCTTATGTGTTTCATTTAGCTAAGTTTTAATGAAAAATTTTTCAGTCCCAGCTTGAAAAGCAGATCAGTTTTTTATAACGCATATAACTAGGGGTCATGTAGCCAGACTTTTCCCTTAGAAGGCCACAAAAAGAACCACAAAGAGACCAAATACCTTTTGCTTAAGCATTGTGCTTACAGACAGCTATTTTACCTCAAAGTGCTATGAAAATTACTTTTTATCTAAAACCAGGTTCCATTTATTATTCTAAAATATTTTTCTGAAAACAACCTTATAGTTTAATCCTTAAAGTAATTTTTTTCAAGTTTTGATTTTTTCTAATGAGTATCAACACAGGAAAATTCTAAATTGTTTAAGCAAAGCAAGTATTTGCTACAGTTGCGCTTGATCACCATCCCATTTTTTCCAACAAGCAAACAAGTGCAACCAACTTTCTTTCAAAAGCCATACAGAAGGAGAAAGTACAGATTCTGCTCTGTATGCTAACAAGTAGGTGAAGGAGCCGCTACCGCTTTGAAAACTATATAGGCTCCGCTGTGCCTATTTTGAAATGGGGAAGGAAAACAGCCCTTATTGTTTCAATATTTCAATGCATCAACATTTTCTCATTTGCAAAGCAGGCACATTGCTTTGAGAGACTGACTAGAATTACCTGGAACAAATATGATTTTAGCATAGGATCTGTGTGTTAGCTGATAAAAAAGTGACACTATGTCTTGATTAATAATACTACATGATTTCATCAATGCATTTCTGTCTCAAGGGGCCCAGTTCTATTCTATTTTCCAGTCACCCATTCCTATCTGATTCCTATCTCTGACTTAGAGATGAGCAGCATACCGTTTCTTCAATGTCGACTCATCACATGAGGGAGTCAAGAAATCTCTTTTCCATAGTTACAAACAGTTTGCAAAGATGTGACATTTCGTGACAGTCGTCAACTGACCCTGGACAAGGAGGAAAATTCAAAAGGATCAATAAATGTGAGAAAGACCTTTAGTATTAGGGAACCGAGACAAACTGGTGCAACTTTCTTCCCTGTTGATTTGAAAAGAATACTGTTTGACTGCTGCTCATACTGATAATCCACAAAATATTTGCTACTCTTTATAGCCAAAGGGCTAAGGCAGTGCCATCAGCAACTTCAGAACACGCCCTGAAACAAAAATCAGATACCACAGCTTAAAATCTGAGGAAACAGCATCAGTTATTAAGACAGCTGTAACATGGAAGTCATGGTAAGTGACAGATGTATAAGTCGTTAATAATTTATCATGTCTCTGTTTCAAATGCTGACATTTTCCATTACTTCGATTATGCCTATTATTATGAGATCATTACATCACCTGTCACACAATTTTGAAATAAAAGCTGCTAGACAATATATAACACAAAGTTACACAAGCAAAGGAAGTACACAGTGATTTCATAGGCAATTTGGAATTGGGCACCTCACTTTAATTTCTGACTTTAAAAACCTCTCTTCAAATCATTTACAAAGATTCAGCAGCAATTCTCTCGTGGGCCTCATGCTTTTCTTTAGTCATCCGAAGGCCACGGAGCTGCACTGCAAGCTTGAAGACCAGTATGCCAGCTCTGTCACATGGTTTTTACGTACCATTTCTCACTAATTAAAGGGCTCAGTGATTCCTCGTTGCACATCACATTCAAGTTCGTACATCTACGTATTGTTTTCGCAGCGTTATATTTGCATGGATTAGCTGTTGAACCCTCCAGATGATGAACTGCATTTCAAGAAGGATGTAGTATAACTGGGGAGAGTCTACAGGAAGTCCAAGAGGGTGCTCAATGATCTACAAAAGTCTGACTTAAAAGTATAAATTGAAAAACAACTGCTTAATCTGGAAAGGGCAATACCGAAGAGAAATAACGTTTATACATCTAAAAGGTAGCTATAAAAAGAAAACCTTTTGTGTAGATCCACTGCACATGGGACATGGAATAACAGGGCTTAAATTACAACCTGAAAAATTTAGGGTACGTAGCAATCTTTGCAACAGTAGCAATAATTATAGGAAAGTTTTAAGAATAAATTAGACAAGCATTTGTCAAGGACAATACAGAAAGTTTATCATTCACCTTCAGAATGAGAGCAACGACTATCTTTAAAGGTTCTTCTTTCACCATTGCTGCCCCTCTGTATTTCTATGGTCACCAAACACAAGCAGCATCCCCAGCTGTGCACCTGCAATTATGTACGAATATGCACGTGTCTACATATGCAAATTTATTTCTTTGTTATGCACAGTTGAAGGTTACTCATAGGTAAGCCAATTTACATAAACAGCATTTGAAAGTTAAACACTCAGTTTCTTGCAAAACATTAGCCCAACAGATCACTGTAAGCAAGATGCAAATCCTTATTCCAAAATTGTGTTCTCTTAAATCTTAGGAAAACCATTTCTAATATAAAACCTAACTCATCTATTTTCCAACATTCCCCTTCTCTGTCATCAGATACTTACTAGATAGTAAAACAAGTAACTGGGGGCAAACACCATAACTAGCGAAATACCTGACTTCTGTGGCAGCTGCATACTAGCCTGAGTAAATGTTATAGTTTAATAAGTGTATAGGTAGATACACATTCATAAATGCACAAGAACTGAAAGGAGTAATCGGTAACTGGTAGACTGAGGGCTCTGCAATATCATGCAGCTCAGATCAACACGCATCTACGGGGAAGGGAAGTACAGAAACATTCTTCTGGACTAAAATAAATATGCAGCAATGGTAGGAAAAGGTACTTGGAATGCGTTACTTGCAATCCACGGAAACAATGTTTGTAACAGCAGTTACAACATTGGAAAACTACCTTTTCTGTTCCGCAGTGCCTTGGATCCAATATGCATCTTCTGTTGCCAGTTGCCATAAGCAAACAATAGCATTATGATCAGCAGAAGTGTGTAGAACACCAAAAATGAAACTTTTAAATATGTCACATACAAGATACTCATTTTCAGTACAGTCTACAAGGTTATACAATTGTAGGATAACTTGTGAGAATGAGAATCCTTAAGTCTGCCTTCGGTTAAATTAGTTTTAAAATTCTGTTTTGGTTTTGTTTTTTTCAAGTGTTTTAGAAATAAAAGAATCTTGGTAAAGTGATTCTCACACAGTGCAGAAACACACACAGTGTTTCTCCCATTGTGAGAGAAGTATAAAAATACTCTTATCTATACATTAGGTAGAGTGACCGAGGTCACAGGAGAATCTGTACTTTTCCACGGATTAAAAGGAACAGGACAGGTGCTTTGTGCCTCCCGTGCAGCCAGAGCGTGCAGTTGCCTGGTAACTTGTTCTGAGCTATTGCATATTAATCACACATACATGTAGGAATAAAAGCTGACCATTTATGTTTATCAGCCAAAAGAGTTTACAGCAACACAATAGTTTATAGCAATTCAGGAAGTTTAACACTGAATTTAGGTACGTGCTTATGTGGTTTGATGAACAGAAGTTTTACAAATAAAAAGGAAAAGGTACAATAAAGTTATTTACATGTGACTTTAGAGCATAGAAAAGGCGTAGTGTACAAATCAATTATCAATTATTAGCAACATTTACCTTTCATAGGTCATCATGTAATGTCTCAGACTCAACAAGCATAAACTGACAGGCCATTATGATTTGAAAATTTTACAGAAGTTCTAATAGTGTACCCAAAACTCAGGTGTTTCAGTGTTTGGGCTAGACTCGTTGTCTTCAGTAAATATGTATCTTAATTCTAACACAGGATAAAACCGATCTACAAATTTCCTCTTGTAAAAATGAAACTGTTCCAATTATACTATTCACTCATATTTAAGATATTAAATTGTGCAAATAAGTAACTTAACCAGTCCCTCCCCCTCAGCTACAAACCATTACCATAGACAGTCCTTACATCAGACTACACAAGATACTGTTTCATTCCAGCCATATCGTTAGCGTGAGCTTTGCAAGCCTATTCAAATCAAAAGTTTTTTCAGGTGTAAAAGCAGAATCCAACAGCAGTTAAACCATATGTCTTACAACTGACAACGTAATCCTTCTATCACTGACGACAGAACCATAACAAAAAAAACAGGTCTTTATTGTCATTAACGAACTTGAGGGGCTGCAAGAAACCAGTGAAGCTATGAGCACGGATTCTGTAACATCACTATCAGTACAACTTCCAGATCAAAGATCCAGCCTCCTGTTAAGATGATCAAATAAAATTTTGATTTCAGATGACAAGTCATCACAACACTGCATTAGACAGAGTACAAAATCTTACCAGAGAATCATAGAATACCAGGTTAGAAGGAACCTAAAGGATCCTCAAGGTCCAACCTTTCTTGGCAAAAGCACAGAATCACACAGAATGATAGGGGTTGGAAGGGACCATGAGAGACCATCTAGTACAACCACCCCTACCAAAGTAGGTTCACCTAGAGCAGGTTGGACAGGAACATGTCCACGCGGGTGTCCTGGTTTGAGTGACACAGGATTAATTTCTCTTTCAGTAATTTTACTTTTCAGTAAGGTCTCTTCTAATGCTTGGGAAAACTGCATTTTTAGAAGACTCTAGTATCTACATATGTGAAAATATTTCCTTTATAGCCAGCTATGGTATGTGGCTTTCAAGGTCTCAGTGTTTTCAAGCCCAGCCAGAGGCAGGGATGAGAAGGAGCGAGACCTGGGCACTTGACCCAAGCTGGCTGACAGGATTATTTCATACCATTAATGTCACATTCAATATAAATTAAAAAGTTTGCTGAGGAGTTTCTCTCATCTACAATGGCTGCAATCCTGAGAACTTCTTGCCCTGGCACCAGACCCCCAAGGCCTTCCCTTCCTTCCGAAGCCGTAGCGCTCGCTGTGTCCGGCATTTGCTGTCCACCGCTGGCAGTGCACAGCTTTCTGCTGATAGAATTGGCTGAGTATAATCCTTGTATATTTTATATTGGTATGGGGATCAATATTGGTTCTTTAGTATTATTAATGTTAATTGTCTAGTCTTATTCTAGTAAATCTGTTTATATTTCAACCCTTGGGTTTCTTTACTTGTTTTTCCCGATTCCCCTTTCTGGGTGGGGGGGGGTCACTGGGTAATAAAAAAATTGTCTAAATGACAATAAATTTTTGTGGGTTCTTCAAACCGTAACAAATTTGGCGCTCAACGTGGTATTTTGCACATAATTCAAATAATACTGGAGAACCGTAGGCTTTTGAGAGTTTTGAAGGGTTGAAGTTTTAAGCAGATTTGATTGGATTTGTTGAGCAGTCATTATGATTCTGTTGGAGTGGTTTAAAGGAACTATAGCCAGAGTCCTCTGGTAGCTCTGTGTAGACTTATGTTGGGAGCCGTGGGAGAGTTCATTGCCATTTCTCACTGGTTTAGGGCAATTTATCGCTTCTAGATCTGGAGTTAAAGCAATCGCCTCGTTATTTTGTGCGGCGGTATTTCGCTATGTTATCGGGTCTTTTGTAATGTTTTCGGTTTTTATCACTTACATGACGGCATTTCGCGAATCGCCGCGGCCGGACTCGTCTCGGGACGGCGTGTGCCCTCTGCCGGGCATTGTGTATAATTACACCTTGGGTTACATCACTGGCTATTTAGCAAGCGGGGGGGGACGTTTCTTGAGGATTTGTATGTTCCGGTGGCGTCAATATCAACAGTTTTTGAGAGTCTGGAATACCCTGGGGATGTTTCGACCACGGTGCTGGTGTTGTTAAGTTTTGCGGGCTTGCTCTTCTCCATTGTCTGGATCTGCTGTAGAGAGAAACATCCAGTAGCAACCTCGCCGGCCCCCATGACGTACATTGATCGTGCACAGACCCCACAGGCCTCCACAACTAACATTGATCCTATCCAGGCTTTGCTGGCTCCCATGACAGGACCCAGAGCTGTAACGAGTACTAAACCTACTCCCATCTTGGTGATGGATGATGCAGATGACCTGCAGACTCAATCAGTGCCAGTGTCATTCAGTGCCAGTATCATTCAGTCCCGTACAGAAGAGGAAACATGCAGTAAGAGCAGATGCGACGGTCAGCCAGGGACATCACACACCGAAGAAGCAGAGGTAACCACTCAATCATTAACTCTAAGCAAGCTACGAGATATATGTAAGGATTACAGCCATGATGAAGGCGAGCAAGTGGTTACTTGGCTGCTCTGATGCTGGGATACTGGAGACAATGGTTGGATTTACATGGTAGAGAAGCCAAGCAGCTGGGACCATTGGCTAAAGAATCAGGTACTGGCAGGGCCCTTGGAAGAATACCACAGTCCCTCACACTCTGGAGGTGACTCCTGTTAAGCATGAAGAGCAGGTATCTCTTTAGGGACAACATCATATGCCACCCAGGCAAGTGGACGACTATTGAGAGAGGTGTTAAGAATCTAAGGGAAATAGCTGTGCAGGAGATTATTTTTAACAATTTGGACAACTCACAGACACCACTAGATCCAGATGCACCAAAAATTACCAGACCCATTTGGCGCAAGTTGGTACTGAGCATACCACAGCATATGCTAATATAGTAGCATTATTTAGCTGAAAAGATGATGAGGCACCGATGGTGGGTGACATGGATGCTTGAACGCAGCAATATGCAGATAATCTCCTTTCTACTCCACAGACTGGTGTCTCAACAGGGGAGAAATCATTTGACAAGGCCGGCATCTCAGTTGAGGAAAAACCATTTGACAAATCTGTGGTACTGCTTGGCAAGGTGTTGGACAAATGATTAGACAGTGAATCTCTGTAGGCTGATGTCTCAGCCGTGGAAAAATTGTCTGCCAAATCTAGGTGACAGCTCAATGAGATGTCAGCAAAACTGCAGAGAGTTTCTCCACAGGCTGATGTCTCAGCTGTGGGAAAAGCATCCGATAACTCCATGGGATTGTTGGGTGGTGTGCTCAACAAAATATCCCAGCTAGTGAACAGTGTGAATTCCCAACTTGCACTGACAGGCATTTCAGCCAGTAAGAAAAAGCACTCCCCTGTGAAAACCCGTTCAAGAGAAATGATACCATGACACATCCTGTGGTCTACTCTGAGCGATCACAGAGAAAACATGAGTAAGTGGGATGAAAACGTACTTCGGCTTTACAGGCACACGTATGTGAGTTCCAGAGTAGAACACCCCAAAGCGGGGGTTCTTTCAGGAGAAGTGCTGCTCCAGTTTCCAGTGGATGGTCCCCCAGAAGGCACAGATGGGCTTCGGATTTATGACATGTGACCATCAGGGATGGAAGTGAGGGGCACTGTGGTTGAAAGTAGGGGGGCCTGGCGTCCAGCCAGGAGGAGGAGAGGGATAATCAAGTTTACTGGACTGTGAGGTTTTGATGGCCTGGCACATCAGAATCACAAACGTATAGGTGGTGGACACTGGTGCACAGTACCTAATGCCATCGAGTCATAGAGGGGCAGAATACATCATTATTGCTGGAGTGACACAAGGATCTCAAGAACCGATTGTACTGGAGTGATGTGAGCCTAACTGGAAATAAATGGGAAAAGTTCCTGTCAAACTGAAAACTGTCCGCCGAGCTGGTATGCTTCCACAGGGACTTACCCCCTTCTACAGTAGGTTAAAGCTCTGACTAAGCATAACCAGCTCAGAAATTGTCCTCAAGTCTCAAGTATCTTTCATAAAGCAAATGCTTCATTCTTCAAAACTCTTTTAGCAAATGTTAGTAATGCTGCACCACAGACTCAGACAGTCACACATGTTCTTCCCCAGGCTGTTACGCAAGTTAGTATTTTAAAAATCAAAATCGTAACTGTGCACTTGATACAGATTTTCCCCTTTTTAAAGTCTGATAATAGGGAAAAGCTGCAAGTACTACAAAACCAGACAGACCTGCTTGCTCTTGACAAAGAGGAAAAGATTAAGCATTATTAAAAAATAAGACTATTGCCTGTCTTTAAGTATCCATAAAGCTATGAACGTGAACTGTATGATGACTTGTTAGCATCAATATTTGAATACAGGCATGCAAAATATCCATCAATTGAATTCCAAACTCTATGAATTAATTGCGGGGCAATTCCCTAAGGATAAAACATTTATTAAAAGCCAACAGTAAGCCAGAAATCTCTTTCCATTTCATGGTAAAAAAATACAGTGAATCTTGAAAAAAGGAATAGATATTAGACAGGGAAACCCTATATAGTTACAGGGCAAGCAACAAAACACTTAAGTGTTTTGATTTGGGTTTTTTTATTTATTTCATCAGAATTGTTAGACAAACATGGAAACATTTGCAACAGCAATACTTGTGTCAGTTTAAAATCTTGCTAACACTGAAATACAGGTCAGCAAAAACCAAGGATGTGGGGAGGGCACTTTAGGTCTTACTATTTTCACACACGCTCACACACATATATATTCACTCCACAGCTCCAAACAGCTATCTTAACTATGTCTGCAAGTAAACCGAAATAGTAGGCAGAAAGTAAAGGAACCATGTCCATACTAAGCCATGTAGTAAAATTAAAGATGACTGCAACCAGTGCCATCATAAAGAAGGAAAAAAACCAAAACTGAACAAACAAACAAAAAACTGAATCATCACTGTGCACGTGATAAGCATGAAGTAATTTAAACCAGAGACTACCCTGTTCTAATCTTTAAACATCATTAACTTTTACATATTTTTAAAGCCTACGGTTATTATTTTAAATTACCTACTTGTAGTAGCACCCTAAGTAGCATTCTGGAGAACACCACAGCATCCATAACTTCTACAGAACAGTGCAGTATGATTAAGCACTAGATTTCTAGGGGAGGAAAAAAAAAACCAAAACCAAACCACCGCTATTCGCTTATTCAATTGAAAAGCTTTACCTGCACTCCCAAAGCAACAGGCTAAAGAATATTGAATGCAAAGGAACCAGCCACATCCGGAATACTTCAAATTCTCAGTTCAAAGTTACAAATCTTGCCTTTCATATTATAAAGGATTATCAGCGTTTGGATGCACAGAAACTATCCCTAGAGTGATGTCTGCAGACCTCTGAGTCATGAATTAAAATGTCTTCCTAAAAGATAACAGTCTTAGCACTTCCTCTGGAGGGAGTGAAAAAAATACAACCAGAGAAGTAGGAAGTGAGGCAATATCAAGCTTTTTTTCCCCAGAGATAACAAAATCCAGAGAAAACAAGATGTTTGCGCTGACAGAATAAAAAACCCAAAAGAAACAAAATAATTTACCTTGCCCTTTGAAAAGTTGCTTTTGAGTCAAGATCTGCTCTTTTTCTCTGCCAAGCATTAAACCTTTCTTCTGTTTAAGACTCTTTTCAAAATACTGAGTGAAGTAGAAATTAAGTACACAAACTGGAACACATATAGAATCTTATTCAAAAATACCCCAACACAACAGTACTACACCGGCTAAAAATGTTTGAAGTGTTCTGATGAAAATGCTTGACTTATTTCTAGGAAATAAAGTGTTTGGTGCCAAAACTGACAGATGATATTCCAATCAAATGTAAGTTAAAAAAAATTATTTTTTTTTTAATTGATATCATGAAAAAAGCTGGAGAAGGATGTGGGAACAGAAATGAAAAACCATTCAGTGAGTCAATGGTATAGCTTGTCACCATGCAATCTAAATATTATATATATATTCAGAACAAGCGAGTCAAAAGGAGCACACTCCCTGGGAGAGCGGAGGGAGTCTCTTTCCCTTTCGATAGGCTAAGGCAAGAAGTTCTCACTGTATTTCGAGCTAAGACGCAGCTAGCAGAAGGCAGCTTTTCTGTCAGATAAAGCAACACTAAAGGATCTAGTACTTCTTTGCAGTCTCGTCCTCCTGAGCCCCTTTCTTCAACTCTTCTTTCTTCTTCTGATGACATGAAGGCAAAGCATGTCCTTCCCTGTGAGCCCATACTCTACCCTGCTCGTCTACAGTAACAGCACAATGTCCAAAGACATTTACACATAGAAACCAGTTGAGTAGCACATTATAGAGGCAAAAGCTGCAGTGGACATGATTTAGAATCAGTTATTTTCTTATTCCATCATGACAAAACTAGCAACTTTATAGAGATTCTCCTGAAGTAGCAGTTGCTCCAAATATCTGCCAAGTTTTTATATCACAGGAGAACAGATGCAGCCAAAAGAACATTTACTCTAAAACCCCTACTCAGAACTACCCAAGCAGTTATGGGCAGCTCACAATTTAATTGAGTATACACAGCACCACATAGTGGTGAAAGCAGAGTCACCACTGACACGAATGAGAAGTTTTAAGGCCACCGGGTTTTTTTGGCTTTTTTTTTTTTTTACCCCCTCAACAAGAACTAGGTCTCGTCTGTCTGTCCACACTTGCCAAATACCATTACAGTGCCTTTTCTGTAAGAAAGTATATCTACCAAGCAAAAGAATTTCAAGACACCTGAACCTCAAGGCCAGCAGAACCACAGGCTGCTGAGCATCAAACAGACTGCATCCACTTCAAAGTGCTTTCAGAATTCTACAGCACCCTACCACATGGTTTCTGGTGACACAGCCTGAAGCAGTGTTTAAACAAATGATCCAGCTTAGTATCTGCCTGTACTCCAAGGAATAGCTCACAACTCGTAGACTTAGGCCATAAACAAATACAACAGATGTAGAAAAACTGAAGACTGACAGCAACTGAAACATAACTATTACTTTTCCGTTCCATCAACCAGTTATAAAAATACCTAATATGTACACTTACATAACAGAACGCAGTAACTAATAAAAAGAAAGCCTTTTATTCAGAACAGATTAGTGCATCTTTACAAAAAAGTCATTATTTCAACTTACAAAGTCAGCATTATCATTAGCAATGCACCTTTCCTGGAGAGGAAATCCTTGTCTTTTATCAAATGTCAACTGCAAGAGCATGTAAACAAAAACAACCCACCCACACCAAAACCCACCCACACCCATACCCCAAAAGCTCTATTTAGATTTTTTTTTTTATATATATACACACACATATATATATAAAAAACATGTCTTCATAGATGACAACTGTATCAATTTATACTTCCGGTCCTTCTCCTCCAGGAACCAGCTATAAAAGAATAAAACAACTTTGCGTTAGTACCAACCCATAAGTGACAGTTGTTGTTTTACAACATTTTAGTGCATGGAGTCTTCATGGTAGACCACAAAAGTAGTTTTTAGATTCAATATTATCTTCCTCTCCCAACAGAGGAAGTCAGTTACTGCCAGAGAATCACATGTCAAAAGCAATCTCCAAAATACAAAGAATGTTTAACAAAACACAAAGAAATTCCTAGATAACACACATTCACTTCAAGGAAACAATTCTGTCTAGAAACACTACAGCTCATTTTCAAAAGGACAAAGAACATGCTTCCTTTCAAGAAGAGTTTCTCCAATTGCTGTTTCTTCCCCAGACTGTCGCTATACTGGGAAGTTCGTTTCCTCTTTCCAACTTCTATTGCTAAGCAGAGCCCCAAAACTAATAAAGAGCCTGAACCCTTCTACAGGCAGCAGGGCATAAGTCAGTACAGCATTCTCCCATGAAGAAAGTAAAGAACTGAACAACAGAAAAATAAATACAAAAGAACAAACATGAATAAGGGAAAAAGAGAAGAGGATGACCATTCATTTTACTGATATATCCTTAATAATTAGCTGAGCACTTCTAAAGACAAAAAGCTTTGCTGCTCTTGGGAACAAAGTAAGAAAAAGTCTAAAGCAGAGTCTTCCTTGATGTGGGAAGATGTGTCCCTAAAAGAGACATAAGATCCAATACGGAAATTTATCTATGTGTTGCTGAAAAATTGCACACTAAGAATCACCAGCTTCTGCTTCAAGGGCAGCATACC
Organism: Chroicocephalus ridibundus; assembly: GCF_963924245.1. Taxonomy (NCBI): domain Eukaryota; kingdom Metazoa; phylum Chordata; class Aves; order Charadriiformes; family Laridae; genus Chroicocephalus; species Chroicocephalus ridibundus. The sequence goes on along the minus strand of NC_086285.1, from coordinate 54,379,774 downwards.
ACGAGTTCAACTGGTCAGAACATGCACTATCCTTTAAGGATGCAGAAGAATAACCAAAGCAGAAAAAGGCTTTAAAATTAAGTCAAGATGGCACTTGCTCAGACACACAGTGAGGAAGTACAAGGTAGGTAAGACAGCAAAATGGAGATTATTCCTCATTCACACAGAGCCAACTTAGACTCAAAGTCTTCCTCTTCTCTTCCCACAAAATTAGGAATGTCCTTGTGTAGGAAGTCCAGACTTCGTAGACATCTATGCAGACAAGCAAAGAACTACTGTGGGTCTGCTTTTGTGGTATTTAGGAAGTTGCAGAATTCAGCTTAGGGATGAATAATCACAATATTTAATTACTGTTTCAGTACTCATCTGCTTACATCAGCACATGATAAACTAAAAATCAATACTGCTTCTGATTTGGTATAATCCAACAGACCTCCAGATTTTTTTTTCAGAGCACATAAAGGTACAACTCTCTGGGTATCACATGGTATCATAATCACCAAATGACTCGATGAGCTTGTAAGCATCCAAACTGCTGCAAGCACATTTATACATACAATAATGGATGAAATGTAGATGCATTCCACCTACATACTTATGCAGGCAAACATTCATGAGTTAAAAGCCACGGTACAAACCAGCCTACGGAGTGGGCAAAGCAACCAGTGATTTCTTTCACACCTGAACATCAGAGAAGCATTCACCAAAATAAAGTTAGGGCCATGCTCTTTTTGTGCTGTGTTTTGTTGTTTTTTTTTATAACTGTAACATGTACCAAGTAAGGCGATCAGATCACTTTTCCAGCAACATCCATACGTGCCCTGGGAGCTACTTGAAAGTACTGTATGTAATGGAACTGTCTGGAAAACTCAGTTTGAAGGAGTTGAGTACAATTACTGATCGACTTACAGGTACAGAAATTAAATGCATGCAGCCTTTTAACAATGATGACTTACCATTGTTATGTTATTTCCGTTTAGCAAAATCTGGTCTAGCTTTGTGATTCTTCTGCCCTCAGGTGTAATCTCACTAAAGCAACATTAGAAAAAATAAGTAAGAACACATAACCAGGGACAATGATTCCAGTTTCCATTACAGAAGTGACATAAATCTCTGCATTAAGATGATATTTGTTGGAACTAACAAATAAATTAGCCACTGATGTGTAACCTTGATAAATTGACCACCTGGGTAAATAAAGCTACCTGGCAACTAGAAAGATCCGTTGTACTTTTCTGCTCAGTACATAAAGATACAGATTCACCCTCTAAACCTTGGCAACTCCTTGAATACTGACAATACTCAAAATAGGTTTCAAATAGCAACATGGCATGACAAAGTAGTAAATATTTATCGTTAAGTACACTAACTTTTAAAATCTTTGCCTAGACCTTAAAGAAACGCAAAAGCAAACAAACGCCTGCAAAATTCAACACACAACCCATACAAAATTAAGGCTACAAATTAGGAAACTTATTACAAGTACAAATCACATAACAGCTACTCTATGACATGGCTGTCCTGAATAGATCGTCCTCTATAGTTTAAGTCCAAAGTACAAACTATTCAGCCGGCGTGTATTCCAAAAACGTAAAACCACTTTGCTTACAGATCTTACACAGTATTTTCCTCAAGAAAACAAACATTAAATAGCAACAAGAGGCAGAAATAATACTTACAATTCTGTAACATCTTCTAATACCATATCTGAAAATCCAGTTTCAAGGAAAATAAGGCTCAGAATTTTAAAGTCAAAATATTTGAACTTATTTTCACTTTAGAATGAACTGTGATTTTATCTGTAAAATAAAAGTATCAGAACAATATATATCCATACAAAGATTCCACCCAGTGACCTCGAACCTGTCAAAACCAATAAATGGACTGAGCCGAAGCGTAAAGCGGACAGCCTTAAACTTTTCCATCAAAGGATACTGACAAAGTCATCAAACCCTAGAAGCGTTCCAACAATTTCTTTATCGCTCTTCATCACAATATGAATGCGCGAACCTATGCATTTGTCCACAAGTTCTGCAAATAAATACATAAATAAATAAACCGAAAGGCAGGAAGGATTGCTTTAGAGAACATACATTTTCCGAACAAAAAGCCCTGGCGTTGCGACGGCAACCAAGTAATTGCCGCGGCTGATTGAGGGGGCCGGGAGGCCGCCCCGTCCTGCCCGCACCCCCAGCCCCTCAGGATTTCTCCTTTGTCGGCCGATAGCGCCGGACACAGCGGCCACTCCGCCCGGAGCAAAGCCGGGGCGCAGCCAGGCCCCCCCCACACGCCGCTTCCCCTCACACGCACTCCCAGCCCGGCCGAGGAAAACCCCGCCCGGCGTGAGGGAGCCGCCCGCCCTCACACTCCGCCGACCGCATTCAAGCTTCCCGCCACCCAGCGCTGCCCGCAAACGGCCTCTCCCTCCTTCCCTCCCAGCCCGCCACCCACAGGAACGGTCTCCCCCCGCCCGGCTCCGGGCCTGGGCCCCCGGGAGAGCGCGGAAACACCGCGGCGGCGGTGGCAGTTACCGAGCGGCAGTAGCTGAGAGGGGTTGGTGGTCGCGTTAGCCGCCATCTTGGACCCAGACCTGACCAATCGCTGCCGCCTCCCGCGAAAAGGCGGCCCGGCAGCCCCGACGAGCGGATGCCAGAGCCGTCGCTCCGCCCCTCCGCTCCGGCCCCGCCTCCCGGCCCCGCCCCTCTCCCGTTTTCCCACGAATGCCGAGAACGAGCCGGAGTGGCGACAGGCGCGCCCGCGGCGAGTGGCGACTGCTGAGTGCCTCCGGGTGGGGATTTAAAGGAAAAACCCTTTTTTCGCCCGCCCTGCGAACAAATCTGCTTTTTGCCTGGAGGATTTTATGTGCTGTGTCAGCTATTTTATGTGCCGATTTTTTTATTTTTTTCTTTTTCCCCAGATTTGTTCATTAATTCCCAAGGGAGCTGTTGCAAGAAGGATTTTTGGAAGCCCTATTGCATATGCCCCGTTGGCTTGGAGCACAAAACCCACCAGCTGTGCAAACAGGCTTTGCTTGCTTAATCACAGAATCACAGAATGGTTTGGGTCAGAAGGGACCTTAAAGATCATCCAGTTCCACCCCCCTGCCATGGGCAGGGACACCTCCCACTAGCCCAGGCTGCTCAAAAGCCCCATCCAGCCTGGCCCTGAACACTTCCAGGGATGGGGCATCCACAACTTTCCTGGGCAGCCTGTTGCAGTGCCTCACCACCCTCACAGTAAAGAATTTCTTCCTAATATCTCATGTAAATCTCCCCTGTTCCAGTTTAGAACCCTTACCCCTCATCCTATCACTACAGCCACTAATGCCACAGCGTTAATTAAAAGTGGTATTTCAACTAATAGAGTCACTAAACATTTTGTGACGGGGCGGAGTCCAGAAGAATCGAACCGGAACAAACTGCCCCCTGCCTCGGAGGGCGCTGCTGCCTCCAGAAATGCAGGTGCCTTTGGAAGGACAGGCATCACAGGGCTGCTAGTTTGACTGTGGAACGTGGTGAGCTCCCAGGTAACTCCAAATGCTTGGAATATCTGTTCCTGAAGTGAAATACAACCTTTGAAATCAGCAGATGCTGCTGCCCCCGAGCTGGGAACCACACGGGAATGCTTTGCCGCGACCAGAGCCGAGAGATGCAGCGCTGGACCTGACTTGGGGCCGGCGTGTCCCCCTTGAGCAGATGGTGTATGAAGTGACGGGCCGGGTGGTGACAGTGGCCACGCGAGCCAGGCAGGACACATGAACAACCACAAAAACACGGATGAAATGTGAAAAAGCAAATTTATTTCTGTTACCTTGCCAACCGGGGGACCCCCGAAGCAGCAGCCAAGAGGGACAGAGGCACACAAGCAGGGACACAGGCACCGCGGAGCTCGGTTCGTGACAGAGTATCCCCGACCCTCCTCTTTTCACCTGTTTTATCAGATTCGTGCCAGCGTAGTTTACCACTGCGCTTTGATCAGTCACACAGCAGTGCAGGAATGTCAAGCATGTTCGATAGGGTGCCTTTAAGTCTGTCTCAGGCCTATGTTATCTAAACACAGATGTTCTACTTGTCAAGCACACAAGGATAAACAATTAGTATGATATATGTGTTTTTCTACACCCCAGCTGCAAGTCACTTGAGCATGTCTATAATCCTCCTCACCAATCTTCTGTTATTACCCCACAGACTACTAAAAACACTTACGTAGGAGTCCAGAAGAGTTCTTTTTTAGATACCTCTCTGGTAGTGATAAGAGGAGTCACCTAAGGAAAGAGGAAGAGCAAAGACAGCCCTTCGCTATATGTAGTTGTTCATAATTTTGTCCATTTATGTAAAACACACGATTTTGATTTAGTAGAAGTTTCTACATGCTCCTGGGGTTCGACAGGACAGAAGTGAATTGAGCCCTATGGAGGAGAGTTTTTCTTGCCTGAAAGAAATTCTGGAATTGGGTTCACTGTGATCCAACAAAAGAAGTGCTAACCATAATTACTATTTATTTTCTTCTTAGTCTTTCATGACTTATGTGCCTCTAACTGAATAGCAGTTAAGAGTTCTTGAGTGGATTGGCTTGTTTACTTTCACTCGTACTTTAAATTTAAAAATGTCTATGGGAAAAATGAGGAAATAACTAAAAAAATACAAAAGAAAAAAAGGTATGGAACACTAAAAACATTGATGCAATAAACAATAAAATCCAGAGCCAGAAACAGTGAGATTAGAAACCAACCATTCCACAGGCATAGCCCATCTGATTTTAGATAAATTCCCCATTTGTCTTCTCAGGCTTTTTTCAGTTTTCACTTTTCAGCTCCTCATTTTTCCTCTCTGTGGACAGACAGGTTCTAGTTATGAGAACACAGAACTTTAACACAAAGTTAAAGAAAAAGGCAAGTCGGTTGATTTCTGTCTGAATACTTTATTTTACAATCTTTGTATGCCATAGCAAGTTTGGGAGTCTCAACACGATTCACAGGGAAAAAAAAGTACAAAAAAAAGGGGGTTTTACAATATGTTGTCATTGTCTTCATACCGTCTCAGCTGTAATGGCTCTAGCCCACAAAAAAGTTCTACGTTTTACGCCTTCCAAAAGAGAGTTTGCTGCTACTGTGCACCTGGGGAGAAGTACTTTGAAGATATTACACTCCTAACCTACCTGAGAATGCCCATCATCCTTCTCCGATGAAAAAATGTGCTCTAAATGGCCCAGGAAATTTGAGTGTGAACAGAGGGAAATGTGGGGAAACAACATGAATGTCAGAGAAATTCTTCAACTCAGTCATGAAAGCACTTGTGCGTAAATTGATACTAGAGAAGCCTGCCACAGAAATGGAAAAACTTGCAGGTGAGAGAGTTACACAGAAATCCCTGTAAGCTCCCTGGCTGGTTGTTGGAGGAAGTAGATGGTCCCTTTACTACTGTACTACCTGACGTGGCACAAGAATCCCCATCTCCTCTTGATGCTGTGAGGCTTTGAGTCTATTACATTGGGGTAAACCTCAGGCCCTGTGTCCCCACCAGGCAGCCTATACATAATCTCACCTCACCTGGGGCAAGGCCCAGTTTTTCTGCGCTCAGTGTCCTGAGCAGTTCTGCAGATCCTCCTTGACCTTGTCCAGTGGGTGACCACTGTCTCACGTACCCTCTCAAGGGCTTGACTGTCTTCCAAACCGTTCTTGACTTAAACATACGCGTTTCCAACTGTGTTGTGAAAAAGAAGAGGAGCGTGGGTAGTGGGGAAAAGTGCTGTGTGTGTCCTGGACTGCTCACGTGGCTGGTCAGTTTTGTTTGCTTGGGACCATTGTTCCGTAAAATAACAGCAGCTGATCTTGACCCCCTTCTCCATACACCGGTGGACAACGACCTTTCAAACTTGGTGTCACAGGCGTGGGGTGGATTGTTGTAAACAAAGGTATACTCCTGTGGAATCCCAACATTTGTCCTAAAGATCTTCACAGTACTTTGCCTTTTTCAGGTAAAGGTGATGCTTGCTTTCTCCCAAGTAGTGTCTGAGTTGCCTGTCTGTGTGGGTGTGTGTTTGTGTGGACCGTGTTTAAAGACCAGTCTCCCTGTCTTGCCCGACCATAGGTTTTCTTCCTGGCACGCAAAGGAAACGTAAGCTCAGGAAAGAAAGAGCTGAGACCTTACTTCTCTAGAAGAGCCTGAATATGATCTTTGAGGGGGAAGAATGGCCTTTAAGACTTCCTCCCTTCCTGAATTGGATATTAAAAAGAAATTCTTCACTGTGAGGGTGGTGAGGCAGTGGAAGAGGCTGCCCAGGGAGGTTGCGGATGCCCCGTCCCTGGGAGTGTTCAAGGCCAGGCTGGATGGGGCTTTGAGCAACCTGGTCTAGTGGGAGGTGTCCCTGCCCAAGGCAGGGGAATTGGAATTAGATGATCTTTAAGGTCCCTTCCAAGCTGAACCATTCTACGATCCTATGATTCTGTGTCCTCCTCCTGTCATTTGAGAGCTTCAAGTACTTGAGCTCCAGAAGGTAACGCTTGCTGTGATCTGCAGAAATCAGCACCTAACAGGGCCTGAACAATCCGCGCACGTGGCCTTTTTCACTTATGCCTGGGGAGCGTGTGAGGGCTGAAGGGGAACGTCTCCAAGCAGAATTGTTGGCAAGTTAGACTTGACTTTGTTTGCAGAATTGGGAGGTGTCTGAGGAACAAGCAGGTTCAGTGTGCCCTTTTTATCAACTCTTTTGAGAACTGCCTACGTTTCCAGGTCTCCTGCACCCTCAATTGTAGCACTTGTTTCCAAGAGGGAAATACTGAAGTCGCTCTCTTCAGAAGGCATCTTAAGGGGAACGCTTCTAGCCTCTCCTAGTCGAGATGAGAACTAGCCATGGACAGCAACTCCCAAGCGCCTTCCTGTCCTCACTGAAAACCTCACCTTCCGTCCCCAAGGACCTCAGTGGCCCTCCAATGGACTCCTTCCATTGCCACTGCACAGCAGACAGGAAGACGCAGGCACTCTCCTCCCCTCTGCCCCTATCTGCTACTGTCAGCTGGAGGGGCACTGCCAGTCAATTCAGGGAGCTGTGTGGCTGGAGAGTAAAGGAGACCAGACAATCCTCCCAGGACAATATAGCCACCATCCCATTGAAGAGACCCCAGGAAAGGCATGAGTAGGGGTCCGGAGCCCAGGAAACGCAAAGTGAGCAGCGTTTACCTCTGACAAGAAAAATGGACCACTGGAAAGGGGCCATTAGCACTCTTGTCCCTCCTCCTGCATAAACATTTTGGTAACTTTCAGGACATGAGCCCCAACACCCAATCCAGCAGTGTTAGGGTCACCATCATGGGGGAAAAGTAATGGGCCACCATCACAGCAACAGCAGTAGAACTCCTGATGTCACCAGCTACCTCAACACCTTCCCTTCCAGGGACCTATAAAAGCAGGGACACCGGCCAGTAGCTCACAACACGCTGAGCAGCCAGAGATTCTGACCCCAAGCACTCTTGGTAGTGGAGGACGCAGACAAGTAAGTCAAGTGCCCACATGGAGTGCAACGAGCAAGAAGAGGTTCAATGGAACCACTGAAGATGCCTCCACATCCCATCAATCGCAAGAGGGCTGACAGCAGCAGAAACACCCATGGCAGGCAAACTAAGCCCGTGGACGTCGACCCACCACTGAAAAGCGAGGAGGCAATGGAGGTAGATCCACCCGCAGACAAGGAAGAGCCAATGGAGGTGGATCCAGCTCCTGCAGGGCTGATGGGGCACTACACCGCCATGGCCAAGGTGCCACCAGCACCATGGATCCCAAAGTGCCGCAGGAGAGACAGGGCCTCTCAAGGACCCTCCAAACACCCACCTCCCAGCAAGCAGTGACACCCCAGAGCAAATGCTGGATGTAAGTAACTCATCCAGCAGTAACTCATCTTCCTCAGACGAGGAAGAGCCAATGGAGGTGGATCCAGCTCCCACACGGCTAATGGGGTACTACCCCGCCATGGCCAATGTGCCACCAGCACCATGGATCCCAAAGTGCCACAGGAGAGACAGGGCCTCTCAAGGACCCTCCAAACAGACACCTCCCAACAAGTGGCGCCACCCCCAGAGCTGATGCTAGCCGTAGGTGGACCATCCACAATGCCACCCGGCATGCACATCAGGAAGGTCACCCAGCTGTCAAGCCACAAATGAGCCCAGAAAGTCGAGAACCCACATGGAGTGCAACGAGCAAGAAGAGGTTCATTGGAACCACTGAAGATGCCTCCACATCCCAACAATCGCAAGAGGGCTGACAGCAGCAGAAACTCCCATGGCAGGCAAGCCAAGCCCATGGACGTCGACCCACCACTGAAAAGCGAGGAGGCAATGGAGGTAGATCCACCCGCAGACAAGGAAGAGCCAATGGAGGTGGATCCAGCTCCTGCAGGGCTGATGGGGCACTACACCGCCATGGCCAAGGTGCCACCAGCACCATGGATCCCAAAGCACTGCAGGACTGCCAGGGACTCTCAGGGACCCTCCAAACAGCCACCTCCCAGCAAGCAGTGACATCCCCGAGCAAATGCTGGCTCTAAGTGGGATATCCACAACGCCACCTGGCACGCTCATCAGGAAAGTCACCCAGCTGTCAAGCCGCACATGAGCCCTGCGTTCCCACATGCCGCCCCTCCTGAAGTGAGGCTAGCTGCTCTGCTCTGAGCACTGAAGAAGAGGAGAGGAGAGGGGCTGCAGTATTCTAGCCAGCACCACCATGGCTCCAGAAAGAGTCCCTTGGAGACCACTGAAGGGTCAGTGAGGCCAACACTCAGGCACCACAGTCTGAGCCACAGCAGCAGAACTCTTGATGTCACCAGCCACCTCAACACCTTCCCTTCCAGGGACCTATAAAAGCAGGGACACTGGCCAGTAGCTCACAACTCACTGAGCGGCCAGAGATTCTGACACCACGCACTCTTGGTAGTGCAGGACACGGCCAAGCAAGTCGAGAACCCACATGGAGTGCAACGAGCAAGAAGAGGTTCATTGGAACCACTGAAGATGCCTCCATATCCCAACAATCGCTGTTGGGGCTGACAGCAGCAAAAGAGGGCTGACAGCAGCAGAAACACCCATGGCAGGCAAACTAAGCCCGTGGACGCAGACCCACCACTGAAAAGCGAGGAGGCAATGGAGGTAGATCCACCCGCAGACAAGGAAGAGCCAATGGAGGTGGATCCAGCTCCCACACGGCTAATGGGGTACTACAACACCATGGCCAAGGTGCCACCAGCACCATGGATCCCAAAGCGCCACAGGACTGCCGGGGACTCTCAGGGACCCTCCAAACACCCACCTCCCAGCACGCAGTGACACCCCAGAGCAAATGCTGGATGTAAGTAACTCATCCAGCAGTAACTCATCTTCCTCAGACGAGGAAGAGCCAATGGAGGTGGATCCAGCTCCCACACGGCTAATGGGGTACTACCCCGCCATGGCCAACGTGCCACCAGCACCATGGATCCCAAAGTGCCACAGGAGAGACAGGGCCTCTCAAGGACCCTCCAAACAGACACCTCCCAACAAGTGGCGCCACCCCCAGAGCTGATGCTAGCCGTAGGTGGACCATCCACAATGCCACCCGGCATGCACATCAGGAAGGTCACCCAGCTGTCAAGCCACAAATGAGCCCAGAAAGTCAAGAACCCACATGGAGTGCAACGAGCAAGAAGAGGTTCAATGGAACCACTGAAGATGCCTCCACATCCCATCAATCGCAAGAGGGCTGACAGCAGCAGAAACACCCATGGCAGGCAAACTAAGCCCGTGGACGTCGACCCACCACTGAAAAGCGAGGAGGCAATGGAGGTAGATCCACCCGCAGACAAGGAAGAGCCAATGGAGGTGGATCCAGCTCCTGCAGGGCTGATGGGGCACTACACCGCCATGGCCAAGGTGCCACCAGCACCATGGATCCCAAAGTGCCGCAGGAGAGACAGGGCCTCTCAAGGACCCTCCAAACACCCACCTCCCAGCAAGCAGTGACACCCCAGAGCAAATGCTGGATGTAAGTAACTCATCCAGCAGTAACTCATCTTCCTCAGACGAGGAAGAGCCAATGGAGGTGGATCCAGCTCCCACACGGCTAATGGGGTACTACCCCGCCATGGCCAATGTGCCACCAGCACCATGGATCCCAAAGTGCCACAGGAGAGACAGGGCCTCTCAAGGACCCTCCAAACAGACACCTCCCAACAAGTGGCGCCACCCCCAGAGCTGATGCTAGCCGTAGGTGGACCATCCACAATGCCACCCGGCATGCACATCAGGAAGGTCACCCAGCTGTCAAGCCACAAATGAGCCCAGAAAGTCGAGAACCCACATGGAGTGCAACGAGCAAGAAGAGGTTCATTGGAACCACTGAAGATGCCTCCACATCCCAACAATCGCAAGAGGGCTGACAGCAGCAGAAACTCCCATGGCAGGCAAGCCAAGCCCATGGACGTCGACCCACCACTGAAAAGCGAGGAGGCAATGGAGGTAGATCCACCCGCAGACAAGGAAGAGCCAATGGAGGTGGATCCAGCTCCTGCAGGGCTGATGGGGCACTACACCGCCATGGCCAAGGTGCCACCAGCACCATGGATCCCAAAGCACTGCAGGACTGCCAGGGACTCTCAGGGACCCTCCAAACAGCCACCTCCCAGCAAGCAGTGACATCCCCGAGCAAATGCTGGCTCTAAGTGGGATATCCACAACGCCACCTGGCACGCTCATCAGGAAAGTCACCCAGCTGTCAAGCCGCACATGAGCCCTGCGTTCCCACATGCCGCCCCTCCTGAAGTGAGGCTAGCTGCTCTGCTCTGAGCACTGAAGAAGAGGAGAGGAGAGGGGCTGCAGTATTCTAGCCAGCACCACCATGGCTCCAGAAAGAGTCCCTTGGAGACCACTGAAGGGTCAGTGAGGCCAACACTCAGGCACCACAGTCTGAGCCACAGCAGCAGAACTCTTGATGTCACCAGCCACCTCAACACCTTCCCTTCCAGGGACCTATAAAAGCAGGGACACTGGCCAGTAGCTCACAACTCACTGAGCGGCCAGAGATTCTGACACCACGCACTCTTGGTAGTGCAGGACACGGCCAAGCAAGTCGAGAACCCACATGGAGTGCAACGAGCAAGAAGAGGTTCATTGGAACCACTGAAGATGCCTCCATATCCCAACAATCGCTGTTGGGGCTGACAGCAGCAAAAGAGGGCTGACAGCAGCAGAAACACCCATGGCAGGCAAACTAAGCCCGTGGACGCAGACCCACCACTGAAAAGCGAGGAGGCAATGGAGGTAGATCCACCCGCAGACAAGGAAGAGCCAATGGAGGTGGATCCAGCTCCCACACGGCTAATGGGGTACTACAACACCATGGCCAAGGTGCCACCAGCACCATGGATCCCAAAGCGCCACAGGACTGCCGGGGACTCTCAGGGACCCTCCAAACACCCACCTCCCAGCACGCAGTGACACCCCAGAGCAAATGCTGGATGTAAGTAACTCATCCAGCAGTAACTCATCTTCCTCAGACGAGGAAGAGCCAATGGAGGTGGATCCAGCTCCCACACGGCTAATGGGGTACTACCCCGCCATGGCCAACGTGCCACCAGCACCATGGATCCCAAAGTGCCACAGGAGAGACAGGGCCTCTCAAGGACCCTCCAAACAGACACCTCCCAACAAGTGGCGCCACCCCCAGAGCTGACGCTAGCCATAGGTGGACCATCCACAATGCCACCCGGCATGCACATCAGGAAGGTCACCCAGCTGTCAAGCCACAAATAAGCCCAGAAAGTCGAGAACCCACATGGAGTGCAACGAGCAAGAAGAGGTTCATTGGAACCACTGAAGATGCCTCCACATCCCAACAATCGCAAGAGGGCTGACAGCAGCAGAAACACCCATGGCAGGCAAGCCAAGCCCATGGACGTCGACCCACCACTGAAAAGCGAGGAGGCAATGGAGGTAGATCCACCCGCAGACAAGGAAGAGCCAATGGAGGTGGATCCAGCTCCTGCAGGGCTGATGGGGCACTACACCGCCATGGCCAAGGTGCCACCAGCACCATGGATCCCAAAGCACTGCAGGACTGCCAGGGACTCTCAGGGACCCTCCAAACAGCCACCTCCCAGCAAGCAGTGACATCCCCGAGCAAATGCTGGCTCTAAGTGGGATATCCACAACGCCACCTGGCACGCTCATCAGGAAAGTCACCCAGCTGTCAAGCCGCACATGAGCCCTGCGTTCCCACATGCCGCCCCTCCTGAAGTGAGGCTAGCTGCTCTGCTCTGAGCACTGAAGAAGAGGAGAGGAGAGGGGCTGCAGTATTCTAGCCAGCACCACCATGGCTCCAGAAGGAGTCCCTTGGAGACCACTGGAGACCACAAAAAGAGGCGAGGGGTTGTCATCTATTCAGGTAGGCACTGTGGCACTAGTAGGCATCTCTTGGAGTTCACTAGAGTATGTTGGAGATTGCTGGAGTCCCCTGGAATGCCAACAAGGTTCTTGAGACCTGGAAGTGAGGGATTTTTTCCTGAGGATGACAGCACCAGTGGGGGCTGGCTGTCCTCAGCTACGTCTCCCCTCAGCTATCAAACAGGTCAGTGACAATGAAAGCCTGACCTGCCCTGGCAGTGTGGAGAAAATAGAAACAGATCATGAAAGAAGATAGAGGCTGCTCTTCCTTTGGAGAAGCAAAAGACGTCAGTTCTGACAGGAGAAATCTGTGGCAAGATTAGAAAATGAAAGCCTATAAAGAAACAATAACACCCAATTTGAAACCTCAATAAAGCACAATTTTTTTGGAAAAAGCTCTCCTCTCTTAGTTTACACTTTTGAGACTACGTGGACCTCCCCCCAGCCAATCCAGCTGTGTTTGGGCCACCATCATGGGCCACCACTCCTGGGGCACCATCCAAGCCACAGCAGCAGAACTCCTGTTGTCACCAGCCACCTCCCCGCTTTCCATTCCAGGGACCTATAAAAGCAGGGACCCCTGCTGCTGAGCAGCTAGTGATTCCAACATGAAGCATGCTTGGAAAGAGGAGGACATGGCAAAGCAAGGCAAGTGGGATGAGACAGAGACCATTCCTTGGACCATCAACCATGTGCCCCCAACCCAAAAAAACGAACCAGGCTGAGGAAAGTGATCTGGTGGAAGACCACAGACCACCTCCAGCCAGTGAGTGGTTGCTGGCGCTAACCTGAGATCCCGCCAAGCTCATGGAGGTCAAGCCCCACCGAATGGCATACAGCCCATGGACATGGATCCACCTGCAGAGGAGGAAGAGCCAATGAAGGTGGACTGGGCAGGGCTGACCAGGCACTACATCACAGAATGGGGTGCCTCTGGCCCCATGATGCCCAAAGTGGTGCAGGATCACCAGGGGCTCTCAGGTGCCTGCCAACAAGCCATCTACTATCAAACGGTGCCACCCCCAGAGACAATGCTAGTCAGAAGAGGAAGCCGTCCTGCAAGCTCAATACCAATATCACCCAGCCACTCTTTACCTATTAAGACCTATATGAGCCCATCTTTCCCAGAAGGGATGCCATCTCCTCTCTTCTGAGGCTTGAGGAAGATGTGAGGAGAGGTACTCACATCTTCTGGCTGGCTGCGCCATGGCACCAGGAATAGTCCCTTGAAGCCTGTTGGAGACCACTGGAGTCTGCAGGGACTCTGTTGGAGCATGCTGGAGACCACTGGAGAGCCACTGAGGTTCTTAGGACCTGGAGGTGGTGTTTTTTCATAGAATCATAGAATGGTTTAGGTTGGAAAAGACCTTGAAGATCATCAAGTCCAACTGTTAACCTAGTACTGCCAAGTCCACCACTAAGCCATGTCCCTAAGCACCACATCTATGTCTTTTAAATACCTCCAGGGATAGTAACTCAACCACTTCCCTGAGACTCTTGTTTCAATACTTGACAACCCTTTCAGTAAAGAAAGTTTTTCTAATAGCCAATCTAAACCTCCCCTGGTGCAACTTGAAGCTGCTTTCTCTTGTCGTATCACCTGTTACTTGGGAGAAGAGACCAACCCCCACCTTGCTACAACTTCCTTTCAGTTAGTTGTAGGGAGCGATGAGGTCTCCCCTCAGCCTCCATTTCTCCAGGCATTCAGTCTGAGGATGAGAAGGTCAGTGGGGGGTGGCTGTCCTCAGCTATCTCTTGCCTCAATTATCGAATGGGTGGGTGAAGATGAAGACAGAACAGCCCTCACAGCAGGCAGAGAGTAGAAACAGATCAACAAAGAAGGCAAATGCCACATCCCTGCAAACATTCAAGATGGAGAGAGAGCTCTTCCTTTAGAGAAGCGGACAACTTCAGTTCTGACAGGAAGAAGTTTTGGCAAGACTGGCCAATAAACAATTGAAAAAACAATAAAACCCAATAAAACTGAATGAAAAAGCCAATAAAACCCAATAAAAAAATCAAGAAAAAAAAACAATTGAAAAAACAAAAAAATCCTCTCCTCTCTTATTGGGCATCTTTGAGACTGCATGCGGACTCCTGTGTCCTGTTCTGGTCTCCCCAGAGCAGGAAAGACACTGACACATGCAGCGCAGGTCCAGCCCAGCACCTTCAAGATGGTGAGGGGCCATGGCACAGGGCATACAAGGGCAGAATGAGGGAACTGCCACTGTGCAGCTGGCAGAAGAGAAACCTCAGGGCTAGATCTCACTGCTTATATGCCACAACACTGAACTTATTTTCCTGACCCAATACTACCTTGAAAATCATCCTGGTTAGCTCCCACATGCATTTCACTACTGCTAGTTTTGGTATCCAGAACAGCAAAGACCTTGTATAAAAAAAAATAGAGACCTTGACTTCCCTCAGCTTGCATCCCTACTCTCTTTGGCAGGATACAAGACATGGGCTCATCTCTCGTACCTGCTTCCTGAGTCTTATTATCAAAGAAGTATGAGAGCAATCAACTGTGAGTGTTCTTTGCCAACGTGCACAGAAGCAGCATCACATCTCTAGTTCATTAGATGGGTGAGAAAAAGGCTTCATCTTAATGGTAGGAATAAAAGACGGAAGTAGAGGTTTCCTGTGACAACGGGTTCTACAGAAAGAAATACCTCTGTGAGCTCCTGAGCTCCTCTGGCTCTAAGGTCTTTAAGCCCACAGACAGTAGGGAGTGGGCCATGGTGTCAACTCTCTTTTTACACCTTGGTTTCTAATCAACAGCACTACTTGCCTTGCTCCCACCTGGAGCCACAGAGCAAACTAGCTGATGGCCAGCATACGTTACTGGAACCCAGGGCTTGCAGCAAAGCAGGGAACCCACTTGTCCTGGTTTAAATGACACAGGACTAACTTATCTTCTAATGCCTGGGAAAACTGCATTTTTAGAAGACTCTAGTGTCTGAATTTGTGAAAATATTTCCTTTATAGCCAGCTATGGCATGTGGGTGTCAAGGTCTCGGTGTTTTCGAGCTCGCCAGGTGCAGGGATGAGGAGGGGCGAGGCCTGGGCACTTGACTCAAGCTGGCCAACAGGATTATTTCATACTGTAAAAGTCAGGTTGAATATAAATTAGAAAGATTTAGGATCTCATGGGAGGTTTGGAGCATGCATCTGTATTAGTTGCAAATTTGACCTAACTCCTATTTACTTCAGACACAATCAGGAGCAATGGCACAACTTTAATCAGAATCAGGCAGTCTGGATCAGGTCTTGAGACATACAGAGCCTGACTCCTTCCAAATATGTCTGTAGCAAACACTGCAATTCACAGGTGCAGTTCAACACAGGAGACTTGGGACGTGTTTACAGGAGGCACTGGAGCATGTTACTCCTCAGGGAAGAGCGTCCAGGTCTGGCCTCAGAACTGCAAGCAACATTGCTGTGGCAATTAAGGGACCGCAGGATGCCAGACCATATGCGCAAAAGGTTCCTCCCAACCATAAGCAGTTCTACAGTTGTTGAAACTGTCCTAAAAGAGCAGGAGCTGCGCTATGCCTTGTTAGCTTGCACCTCTCTGTCCTATGCTCCATCACACACTACACGCTGGTGGCAACATTGCTTCAGGTTTCTCACTGAGCTGCGCAGAAAAAGGTGTCATCAACTCCGTACAGGGGGAGACACAAGTATTGCCATGAGCGATGCTGACTGCCAACTTTTATGGTGATTTCGTACAGCTCATCTAAGGTACTCATGGCATCAGAAACAGTGCTGGAATTTGGTTGGGCCAAGTCACATGCAACCATGGGTTTCCCTCATCCTTTTCTTCAGCAGTTCCCAGTTACGGAGCTTGGAACCATCAGGGAGTGTTCATGAAGGCAGGAAGAGCCTCAACGTCTGCCATTCTGGGTTCACACACATGCTCTGCACTGCAAAGACTCCCTGCACTTGGAAGCGCTTACCTTGGCTGCTTCTGCACAATTGTCAGTGAAGGAAACTCAGTGAAATGAAGCACAATATAACAGAATTGCATGTATTCAAGTACCAGCCACAAAGACAGCAACCAGTGAATGGCCATAGTTTAACAAGACAGAATGGCACAAAACGTTAAACAGATGAACTTCCCTTTCACTGATACCTTTGCCTCTACACTTCTGCCAATCCAAGGGCTAAGGGCAAATTAGATGCTGCGAAAAGGTGAAACGAACAACAGGTGGAAAAGAGCTGCCACACGGGATCAAACAAAAAGTCCTTTTGTTCCCTTTTTTGTCTGCAGCAGTAACCAGGAGTAAGGGAATGAGAGTAAGATACATATGTATACTGTACACGTTGAGCCTTCCCTACCATTTATTCTCCCCACTGAGTGGGCCAGAAACTTTCTGCGCTACCAGCTTAATTCAAACTGCAATGGCTGATCATCACCCTGGAATCTGTCTGCCTTCAATTTCTCTAGTCCCGCTTCAAAGATATTTCTGTCATTGGTCTTGACAACCACTCTGGGAATGTACTGTGTGCTCAATATTTCTTTTTGTTTAAGCCTTCAATCCATTCCTGTCAGTGTTGTCTGGCTTTAGCTGTCTCCTGTACTTACCACTACACCTGTCTTGAAAGGGAGGTCATGGACCAGCCATGTCACATCTGCCGCATGCATTAAGTTGTGACAAGGATTTTTGTGTTGCCTGTAGCCAACCTCCAGAGTTTCCACAATGGACACGAGGGCAGAAGTGGGGACCTGAGGAAAACAGCACAGAATTACAAACAAAATAATCACCTTTAATGGCTAGCGTTTGGAGGGGAGCATTTTGATCAGAGGTCCCAAACAGCAGTTTCTACTTCACAAATAATTAACACTGGCACACAGAGGTCACAAGCCTCTCTCTGCTCCTCTCAAAACCCACTGGAATATATCTCTGACTTACTACTCACAGTCAAGATTTTCTAAGGAAATAATTCTGACCAATAACATTCTTCAAACACTTCTCATCAGGCACGGGCAATTCCTGAGAACTGGTACAGGAGCCAGAGATCTGTAAACCCTTTCTAGCCAAAGTGAGTGGGGACCACTGGAGAATGGAAATGTCAATAGCGGAAGGGACAGTTGAGTATTTGGGTGAGATGGTCAGGATCTGAGCACAATGTTTCTGCTACTCATATTTAAGCCTATTCAAAGTTGGAGAAGAAGATACATCGCCTCTGTGTCTGTAAAACTCTGTAAGAATCCAGTCTCTCCTTTTCTGCCTGCATGCTTGAGAGTCCTATAAATCTCAGGAGAATGATACCATTGTTCCCACAGGATCAAATGCAGTATCTCCCATGGGGAAGCCTCTCTGGAACCCCACCCATTTCATGGTGCCCTACTGCAATTAAATGCACTGCTCAAATTACACTTAGTCCTGCTTACTGCAAAAAAAAGATTATTTTAACCTTCTAGGGAAACTAAAGCCTTCGAATAGTGCTAAAATTGCATTTTGAATGGAGCAGGATGGGAGGGAAGTTCAACACAAACTGAGATGGAAGAGACCTATCTACTGACCTTGAAACAGTTGATCACATCACAACTGGTATAAAGTTCATAGAAAATGAATTTCAGCACGTGATCCCCACGGGTGTCATTTCGTGCAAATACATCAAAGGACCACTTGTCCACATGCTGCAAGAGTGGCGAGAAAAGACAGTTGTCACTCTATAGTGTCCTTGCACATTTTACTGCCTCTAGTACATAAGTTTCTGAGGCAACAGGCTGGAACGCTGTGGGAACATGTCCCCTCCCACCTTAGTGCTGCTGGTGTGCAGTTCACCACTGCCTCACAGCCGAGCAACAACACTTGTCCCCAGCCACCCTTTGCTCTGCACCCAAACCACAGCCCACAGCAACCTCCCCGGTTGCTGCCTGGGCCAGAGACCAGGATGTCCCAGTGCCTCTCTGCTGCCGCGGGCAGGGCCGGCACTGACAGCCCTGCCATGGCTCCCCAGCAGCGGGAGTCCCCACCACCTGGGGCAGAGCCTGACTGAGGGGGCCAGGAGGCCACCCTGTCCCACGTGCACTCCCAGTCCCTCAGGATTTCTCCTTTGTCGGCCAATACAGCAGCTGGACCCACGCTGAGCAAGAGGGGCTGAGGCAGGCTGGGGGTTGTGTCAGCCGCCATCTTGCACCCAGGCCCGACCAATCGCCACCCGTTGAAAGGAAGGGCTGCCTGCGGTTACCCCAAAATAACTTCAACCAAGTAATTTTTCAGCCATGTGGAAGATGCATGTAGTCAGGGAGGGTAAACTTCTAATCACCACCTTACTGCACCACTTCGTGCACCTTCATTCACCATAACGAATGTGGACGGCCCTGCACATGGCAGTGCTCTATCTTCTTGCCTTACTTTTTTCCATATTTCACATAAAATAATCACTTTGTTCTCCATGCTATTTTTGTGGTTTTGTTTACTTAACTAATGGGTATTTTTCTATGTTTTTATATTAATATCTGAGATTTATTTTTTTTTAAATGTTCTGCAGTTTTTAATATTGTGAGACTTTCATTAAATTTATGTCCAATCAACACCTTTGTAGTCTTTTCTCTTTCCTATTGTTTTTACAGAAGCTTCCAAGTGAGAGATCATAATCCCAAATAGCATTATAATTCTTACTGTTATGATCCTTACTGCATACGATTCGGTTTTTCTAAAATTTAGGACAAGAACTTCAGAAAAAAAATTTACTCCAAACACAAAGTGAGACTGCCATCCAGAAGAAATTAGTTACAAACCTCAGATCCTTGACAGTACTTCATTTATGCCTTTCCCCAACAGAAATCCCAGAATGATTGCTTTTTTTAGCGACACGCTTGTCTCCACAAATTCACAGTTTTGTTCTTTAGGAAGTTGGGCTATACCGAACAAATAGAGCCGAGCTACCAGCTACCACAGGTGCTGCTCACCTCTGATGTTACTTCCAGACACAAAATATCATACCGCCTGGGTAAAGCTTATCCATCTCAAGAAGTCTCACTGCACATAAGCCAAGCTGAGAACTCCCTGTTATTGTCATGAAATGCAGAATGACTAATAAATTACCACTACTGTGGTAATGATATAACAGCTGGTGGTACTTAAGTAAAATATTACCTCTGAGTAATGGAAGAACTGTAGAGCTGAGTTTTCATTGCTATTTGTTAGCTATGCACTGAGAAAGAAAATTCCTTTAGGAAAATCCCAACTGAGACTTTTCCAAGAGCTTCCGTTCCATAGCAGCTCTCACCTTCCTCTTTCTCATAAATACAGGCAGTGTTAGCTCTGAAAAAAAACCATAGATGTCAACCAGTTAGTTTTCCTAGAACAGGCTGATGATGTCAGTCCAATATTTTTATTGCCTTAGAGGTACAGAAAATTTCAAGCAGAAAAAATAATAAATCTAATAATCTATTCAGAAAAGCAAGAAGCCACAATTACCCATCAGTATCATTGAGATGCCTCTATAATGCAAAATCTATAGCAGTAAGAGCAATGCCAGACTGCACTCTCCTCAATGAACTGAGTATGAGCTATAAACACTCCCATGCATCTTCTGGGGATTATCTCATTACTGCAAGAGATGACGGCCAATATTTCGTACCTTTTTCTTTTTTTGAAATGATACTGAACAGTAAGTTACCCACTAAAACTAATAAGAAATCATTCACTTGATAGGGCTGGATTGTTCCTTGTAGCTTAGCCTGTGTTCCCTACAGTATATTTTTTCTATAATGGCACGTCTGTTGGAGCTGAGGAGCAATACGTAATTACAAGCTGTATTTTTATAATTTTGAGCCTCTGGGTACTGTGTTAGTGATGAGATTTTCTTTGAGCACCATCCTTTTATCGTCCTTTCAAAAAGAATCTCTTCCCCCCAACTTCCACAGAGAATCTTAATTATTAAGAGTACAAGTAGCAAATGCTGTTGATTTAAATAAGCAGAACTGAATCGTAACAAAGGTTAAGAGGGAGCATGGCCTGAGCGCAGTAAGAGAGATCTTTAATTTTTTTTTCTCTCACACTAAATTTGCCTGTGCTCTTGGACAAGTCTTTGACCTGTCTTTCTAGGGTATTGCAGTGTTTGTTTAGCACCAAGACCGTGCTAACAGAAGCAGCCTTAACTCGATTTTTCTCATTTTTAACCTTCAGCAACCAACCTGCCACACCCGGGGCTGAAACAGTCCCGGGCCTCATTTTGCGCTGCCATTAATCAACCTGCACCACTTCGCGCTGGAAGGCGGCATCCCGAGGATGTGCTGCCCTCTGCCCTTCAGGCTGGGGGGTACTTTGAGAGGAGATTTTTCTCAGAGAAGACAACGACCCGAAGAAGGAGGCACCGTCATCGCCGCGGCTGGGAGCCGCAGCGGTGCCCGCAGGGGCGCTGAGGGGAGGCGGGAAGGCCTCAAGCCGCGGCCCAGCGGGCTGCCCCGGCCCGGCCGCCTCCACTTGCCCGGCCTCGATGTTTTCTTTTTTTTGTGGCCGCGGAATAAAACGAAGTCGATTTTCCTGGGAGTCCCTTCGAGGAAGCCAGCTTTCCCGGGGAGCTCCCGGCGGAGCGGCGCGGGCGAGAGACGACGACAACGCCTCCCGCCGACACTCCGCTGCCCGCGACCGAGGGTACCTCCTGAGGGGACGGGCCGAAGCCAAACCCCGCCCCGGCGGCGCAGGGGAGGGAGGGAGGCGCTGCGGAAGCGCAGGCGGCCGGGGCCGCGTTCCTGTCGGACCCTCAGGCGGCGGGAGGGCGGAGCGAGAGGCCGGTTGCACGGCGGCATTCTCCAGAGCGGCCATCGCTGGGGGCTCCATGGAGAAGCGGGGCCCGGTGCTGCACATCGTGGTGGTGGGCTTCCACCACAAGAAGGGCTGCCAGGTGAGGGGGAGGGGGGCGGGTGGGGGAGGGCGCGGGTGCCTGCCCGCCTCCTCACCTGTCTGGCGGCTTCCCCCTCGCCTGCCGCCTCCCCTCTCGCCTGCCGCCTCTCCCCTCAGCCTTGCGGCGGGGTGGCCAGGCGGGAAAGGCTGGAGCCCCTGCGGGAGGAGGCGCTTCTGAGGGGGGAGGCGGGGGGCATTGCTTTACCTCAACGGGCCGGTGTGAAACGGGCGAAGCGCGTTAGGGCCGCTGTCGGCCGCGCTCCCCCCACCCCCCGCGGAGGGACCGGGGCGGGGGTTCCCTCAGCCCGGGGCGGGGGCTGCCCGGCCGGGGCCGTGACTCAGCCCTCGCCGGGCGGTTAATGTTTTATCGAGCTGCCTACGTGACTGCGACCGGCCCGGCCCCGCCGCTCCCGCCGGGGGCCGAGGCGGAGCGGGGCCGGCAGGGTGAACCCCACGCCGTCCCCCCTCCTTTTCCTTGGGGGGGGGACAGGGCGAATCGTGGCAGCCCTGTCTCCTGCGAGCCGTGCGTCTGTAATGCGTTCAGGCAGAGGATTGAGAGAAAAACGAATCATTTTTTTTAATGCACCTTCTGTTCCTGCCCTCTCAGCGTTGAACTCTCACAGGTCCAGCTTGCACACGCCAGGCCTGACGGCCCCAGGGTGTAAGTCCACCCTTCATTTAAGTTTTCTTTGCCTGTCTCTTCCCTTGTTTCATAAATGCTTGACTGCTTCGCGTGGCCTTTATGGTAGAAAAATTTTATGTATGTTGTGTATTTCATAGGTGTTTTATGCTCTGATTTTTTTTTTATTTTACTTTTGTTTTTTAAACCCTTTAAACAGGAGATGCAGCTGTGCAGCTGGGCTGCACACACAGTTACTTCGCTGTGACAAGAGCAGATAGATGCAATGTGGGACTTGCAGTGAGTCTTTATGTGGAGCGTCCTTAGTCTTTACAAAAATTGCCAAAACAGCGATGAATTTGGTGGTTGCTGTTACGCGAGAATTGGTCTGACGTGAATGCGTTTCATACACGGTACCAGAGAGTTAAATTACTCTTTGTTAATGCTTCAGGAAACAAAACAAGCACAGCATGGTAACATGTAAAACAATTCCTCATACCAACAGTGGCTGAAGCAAAGTGCAATAGCTCATTGTAGGCATTCTTCCATCTCTCTTTCTGAAAGATCTGCATGGTTTTGTAATGCATCCTTTCTCCTCAGGGTGTCTAGGGGATGTTTGCAGGATCAGTTCCTATGAAGTAATTAGATCATCTAGGTTGCAAGGCTTGCAATATTTATCAGTCACTTTCTTGTCAAAGACGGTTAGGAGATGAGCGTTAGTTGGGTGTCTGTAGGAGGAAGAGCGTGTTTTTACCCTCACCTTGTTGTTGGCCTCTTGGAAAAGACACAGGTTGAAGACAAAAGCAGAGGTGGCTTTTGTTGTTTCTGTTCTTCTTTTGGGGCCTTTTCTTGTAACATTATGCATTGTTGGTGCAAAGAAAAAAACAACAAAACAAACGCAACAAAACTATAAATTAGTAGCAGTGAACTTTATCTTGCTGCCAATAAAATATTTGTAGAAGTACATTTTCAAGTGTTGTCAAAAACTGATTGGAATACCTCTGAACCAAAGTATTCTTTATGTCAAGAAATGAACTGGAGAAGTTGGAGAGAATGTGGCTGGGGAAGGGGATGGTGTAGCTGTGTCACAGGCAGAAGAACTGCAGGAATAGAATGGCAGTTGGTAGAACCACAAACACCCAGGCATCCTTTGTAAGGGAAATCTAACTAGAAATCTAATTTTAAGTATATTTTACCTCTGACTTAGCAAATTTGTTACTGAACTATAAAAATAGTTTCCTAAAAGAACTGGAGGCAGGGAACTGCACAGCTATATCCTAATGAGTTTGCCATCAGTAGTATGGGAGGCTCCAGAGAATTTGTGAAGGAAAGAATTAATTAACAACATGAAGCTAAGTAGACTGAGTCCTATGGGCATTCACTAAAGATAGAGCATGCCTGACTGACCTGCATCTCTTGTAAGAATAAATGATTGATTTACTTTCTCTGTAAAAGAAACGGAGTAGCTCGAATCCACCTGGAACTTGATAATGGATCACACAGTGCTACAAAAAAAAAAAAGTGGGTTGGTTTTTTTTTAAGGTGGAGATAGTGGAGGATTAGTACAAGAGCTGGTACTTGGGTGAGGAACAGTACGAAGGAGAGGAAGCAGCAACAGATTTGTGTCAGAAGAGGAGCTGCTGATTTGAAAGGTGCTTGCAAGGGGTGTTTCTCAAGACTAAATTTGGGCCCATGTAAGTGGCACTGGCATCGTTTACACATTAAAATCTAACTATGATGAGCAAACTTGAGGAATCAGTGTTATGAAGGAAGACTTGGAGTGTCACGCAAGAGCTGGATGATGTAGGAATGCTGGAATGATAGAAATGGGGTGCATTATGAAGTCATGCAATAGGAATGAATAATAACAGTATAGAGGCTTGGGAATTAACAAGAGGAGACCTCTGGAAGAGAAAAGGAACTGCATATGATCATGGTTAAGTCACAGAAGTAGTGTGATTTAGGGGCGAGAGTGGCAATAAATGTAGTCCTATATAGTGTAATAATATCTTTATTGATGTATAAAAATTCTGATCCACCGTTCAGGAAAATTGATCTGGATTTTGTCTGTCGCTTCCAGGAATGGATGAGATAGTCCTTGGGCAGTCTGTTTTCAAGGAGGATGTAGAAGAGCTTGGCTAGGCAGGCTAACAAAATGGATTTTGAGGCTGTCTTCATATGAAGACTGTAAGCCATCTGTGGGAATACAGGAACATTCTCCCCTTATCCTCTCCTGCGTCTTCACAACTGGAAAGCAGAGACGGTCCTGTGGTGAGCTGAAACAGGGAACTGAGGTGACCAATAAGCTTTGTTTTGGTGGGTTGTTTTGAGGTGGTTGGTTCACGGGTTCTGTTTGCTGAGTGGACATTTGCAGAAGACAGCTACACGGGCCCAAGGAGACTAGTATGGGCGTGGAAGGAGTGTCTATTGAAAGTGTCAGCCTGGGACTTTTTGGTTGTCACATTTGGGAGTGACATTTGAAGTATTCATTGAACCACTGCATTACATGCAATTGTATTCCAGGAGACCGTTGGAAAGTGAAAAATAAGGAGGAAAAAACAACCATTTAATGTAAAAGACAGTGTTGGCACAAGAACAAGTGGATATGGACTGTCTGTGGACACGCCGTAGATTGCATATGAGAAACTACTAATTGCAGAAAAGCAAAGTTCCAAAGCAGTTTTCAAATGGCAGTAATTCAGAGTGAATTTGGGGAACTTACAAATTAGACATGATACAGCTAGCCTGCTTGTTGTAACAGGAATTTTCCTGAGAAGATTCCTTTTGGGTTCTGGGTTTCCATCTCTTGTTTTCTCAAATAATCTTACTAAGCAGGGCATACGGAGTTAGAATTTATTGGTGCTAGTTGTTCTCATTTGCTGACTTTCCCTCTGAAGCTGCTATATGGAAGGTGATAGAAATATACATGTGGTGTAAAGCTGATGTGTACGGAAGTGTGTAACTTGAAACTGAGCTCTGACGTGGATTCTCTGGGATTGCTGTTGGTAAGGGACATAATTGGATTTTTACACATTCTTAGACAAGTATTATTCTGGTTAGATCCTGTTGTCTGAAGTGTACAGCTCTTCCTGTTGATTAACGTACAGTATAAGAAGTGTTTAGCCTATAAAGCAAGGACTTTTATGTGCCATTTGGAAATGTGTAGGAACATCTTTTTCTTGCATGGACTTTGAAAACAATCCATGTATGTTTGTTTATAAAAGAGAGAGTCAAGGAATTGGTCTGTTTCCATGTGCCTTTTGACTGATAGCAGGAAGCACGATGGTTGTTCCGTGTGCTGCTTCCAAGGGCCCACTGTTGGACTGTGGGTCTTCTTGCTGGGTGAAGTAGGACTATGTAAGAGACAAAGTGAAGGTTTAACATACGTACATTGTTTAGTCTGAGGATGCAGTTTCCCGTGCAATTGTTAAAAACTTGGAGTTGCCGCTCACTGTTAGGAAGGCTTTGTGCTGTGTGAAAGCAGCATGTTGCATTTTCCAACTGAAAGTCCTGAACACATTGGAAAGCGTGTTCTCTAGCAAGTATGGATTAAGCTCTTGGAGAAGCTGTAGGCTTTTGTTGCTTACATGAGCAGATTGCCAGCCTGCTGCTTCAGGCCTCTTAGTTACTGACTTGGACTGTGATACCAATGAGATGTTTAAAAAGTGCTGGTTGCTGTATCTCTTTGCCAAGGAGGTAGCTACAACAGAGTGCTCAGAGAACGGGGCAAGAAGCTGGGCTGGGAACTAGGTCCAGCTAGTATTTAACATCCTCTCAACAGGCCCATTAAAGAAGGGAATGACAATTGGGTTTCTCTGCTTTCTACGTACTGGCTGACTTGTTATGGAAACCCTCCTCAGTGTGTAATTAAATAGCAAATGTCCCAAAATGGGCAGAGCTCACGGGTAGAGTTCATTCGGTTATGATTTTCATTCATCTGAAATTAAATGACAAACATTTCATTAGTATTCCCCAAAAAATTGCTTTTTTGGTACCTGTTTGCTACTGATAAAAGGAGTAGCCTAAGGAGAAGGGAACAGCAAACATAGCCCTATCATATGTAGTTCGTCATATTCGTGTCCATTAATGCAAAACACACAGTTTTGTTGTGGTAGGAGTTTCTGTACGCTTCTTGGGTTCTACAGGACTCAAGTCATGAAAGCAGTGGGACATAAATTGATAATAAGAGAAGCCTGCCACAGAAATGGTGTGGTCTGTTTTGGAATATCTGGAGCTGGTTGACTCATTAGTTACTGCAGCAGGTTACTAGTCCAGCTCCCTGGCTTTTGTTACATTCTGTTGATCACCTGCTTCGGTACAGGATGGTAAGATTTGGATTTTGGGGCTGTGTGTGCCTTTCTTCTGCAGCAGCTGATAACAAATTCGTCAGCGGATTTCAGGAGCTGTAGTGGTTAGTGGCTTGTGATTTCAGAGCAAATAAAGGGAAAGGGTGTTTTTTCTTCAGAATCATGAAACGCTTCTTCTCATTACAAGTGAGCAATAAAGCATTTAATTTGCCTTACAACATTCTAAATTTTGAAAGCATAAATGGTGTGGAAAGTCCTTATCTATCTTATGATAGAGGTCTTTAGCAAAAATGTAACCTGAACAGAGCTTGACTAGTAGATGCAAGTTGTGTGTTGAAAAATACACAGAGAGACCTTCGCTTTATGGTGAAGGTGGAACACTGAGGGTCATGAGGTGTAGGTCTCCACTAGTGATCGTGTGTGCCACGATCCGTGTTTGAGCTCTGTCTCCAAGCTGTATTTACACGGGGAGACAGAGAGATAATAGTCTCTGAGGGTGTAGGAAGGCTTAAAATATCATGAGTGCTCTAAAAATTGTTCATTTTGAAGGCAAAGTTAAAATAAGAACTGATTTGTTTGAAAAGGAGAGGAAGAAAAGTTTCAGCAAAGCTGGAAAAACTTTCTGGCAAAAGAGTTACGCAGAAATCCCTGTAAGCTCCCTGCCTAGTTGTTGGAGGAAGTAGATGGTCCCTTTACTACTGTACTACCTGACATGGCACAAGAATCCCCATCTCCTCTTGATGCTGTGAGGCTTTGAGTCTATTACATTGGGGTAAACCTCAGGCCCTGTGTCCCCACCAGGCAGCCTATACATAATCTCACCTCACCTGGGGCAAGGCCCAGTTTTTCTGCGCTCAGTGTCCTGAGCAGTTCTGCAGATCCTCCTTGACCTTGTCCAGTGGGTGACCACTGTCTCACGTACCCTCTCAAGGGCTTGACTGTCTTCCAAACCGTTCTTGACTTAAACATACGCATTTCCAACTGTGTTGTGGAAAAGAAGAGGAGCGTGGGTAGTGGGGAAAAGTGGTGTGTGTGTCCTGGACTGCTTACGTGGCTGGTCACTTTTGTTTGCTTGGGACCATTGTTCAGTAAAATAACAGCAGCTGATCTTGACCCCCTTCTCCGTACACCGCTGGACAACGACCTTT
Source organism: Chroicocephalus ridibundus (assembly GCF_963924245.1). NCBI lineage: Eukaryota > Metazoa > Chordata > Aves > Charadriiformes > Laridae > Chroicocephalus > Chroicocephalus ridibundus. The sequence goes on along the minus strand of NC_086285.1, from coordinate 54,352,430 downwards.
CAAACTTGGTGTCACAGGCGTGGGGTGGATTGTTGTAAACAAAGGTATACTCCTGTGGAATCCCAACATTTGTCCTAAAGATCTTCACAGTACTTTGCCTTTTTCAGGTAAAGGTGATGCTTGCTTTCTCCCAAGTAGTGTCTGAGTTGCCTGTCTGTGTGGGTGTGTGTTTGTGTGGACCGTGCTTAAAGACCAGTCTCCCTGTCTTGCCTGACCATAGGTTTTCTTCCTGGCACGCAAAGGAAACGTAAGCTCAGGAAAGAAAGAGCTGAGACCTTACTTCTCTAGAAGAGCCTGAATATGATCTTTGAGGGGGAAGAATGGCCTTTAAGACTTCTTCCCTTCCTGAATTGGATATTAAAAAGAAATCCTTCACTGTGAGGGTGGTGAGGCAGTGGAAGAGGCTGCCCAGGGAGGTTGCGGATGCCCCGTCCCTGGGAGTGTTCAAGGCCAGGCTGGATGGGGCTTTGAGCAACCTGGTCTAGTGGGAGGTGTCCCTGCCCAAGGCAGGGGAATTGGAATTAGATGATCTTTAAGGTCCCTTCCAAGCTGAACCGTTCTACGATCCTATGATTCTGTGTCCTCCTCCTGTCATTTGAGAGCTTCAAGTACTTGAGCTCCAGAAGGTAACACTTGCTGTGATCTGCAGAAATCAGAACAGGGCCTGAACAATCCGCGCATGTGGCCTTTTTCACTTATGCCTGGGGAGCGTGTGAGGGCTGAAGGGGAACGTCTCCAAGCAGAATTGTTGGCAAGTTAGACTTGACTTTGTTTGCAGAATTGGGAGGTGTCTGAGGAACAAGCAGGTTTAGTGTGCCCTTTTTATCAAGTCTTTTGAGAACTGCCTACGTTTCCAGGTCTCCTGCACCCTCAATTGTAGCACTTGTTTCCAAGAGGGAAATACTGAAGTCGCTCTCTTCAGTAGGTACCATGGGCAGCCTTTCAGAAGACATCTTTCTTTTATTTTGTTAAGAGGAACAATTCTAGCCTGTCTCAGTCCCTGTTTGCTGTCTTTCTTCTAAGACTCTGCCTTACTCGAGAACTACTTTTTCCTCCTCTTGATCTCTGCCAACCCAGTAGTTGCTGTGATTCTGTTACATGGTTAAGAGTGTCAAGCACCCCTAAGTGAAGCATATGCTTTGTAGGCTTTAAAGTCCTTGTGTCTTTGTTTTCGGGGAGCACTATAGGCAGGTGTTACACAATGGGTAATCTTCTCTAGCGATTAAACAAGATCTTGTTAAAAGAACAACAGAAACAAAAAATAACTTGAAGAGGAACTAGGCTGGAATCAAGCTGAAGGGCTTTGTTCCTGGCTGTGTTGCTGATAACCTGTAAACATTAGCACAATTCCTTTGTTTTTGTTCCCTTCTGTAGTAGTATTATTTAAGCACTTTAAAGAACCATTAGGAGCGTGAAATCTCTCCATTAAGTTAATCATAGCATACATTGAGTATCAAAGATTAGCCTGTTGTCTAAGATATATGGAATTGCTTACGTTCAACCGGTTGAAACTTTGAAAGGAACTTCTGTCTTTCATTAGAAAGACTGCTCAAATTAGCATGGAATGCTAATTGCTTTAAATACACAATGCATGGCTGAGTACACAGTGTAATTGCTATCTCGCACTTCTGTAAACAATACCACAGATTCTGATCTCATGTGTAGAATTAACGGTGGATTCCGCTCTTTGCATGTCTATGTAATCTACTTCTTTATTATTTTGTGTTCATTGTTGAAGAAAAACTCCCAGGTGTGGTGCATTTTTGGTTGTTTGTTTTGTTTCTTTGTTTAGTATTTTCAAGCTTTAAAAAGTGCTATGCTTTGATAATCTTGCAGTTGCTTCCTTGAAGTCCCAGACAGGAAGTAAAGTATTTCTTTGAAGGATTCCATACTGGATATTTTCTCCGTAGTTACCCTGATGTGTCAATTGAGAAAAGGTTCCTAAATACCTATTTGCGGTTACATAACACTTTCCATAGTCATCATCGTTAACTTTCACATTATGATATGTCTGTTCTTTGTATGTGTCATAACATCTGAGTAGTTACTTAAACATTCCATACCAGGAATTTTGACCTTTCTCTTGAATAAATAAACAAATGAATGGTAAATCAGTAAAATATGTATTTCTGTGCCTCTGTCGCACCTTTCATCTGCCTATTTCAGAATGCTTTCAAATAGTAACTCGTGTTCTCAGCACTTGCATAAAGGTGGCAAAGTAATTTACGTACATATATAGTTGAGGGAGGTTCAAAGCTGTAAAATCACTGAACAGAGGTCACTCAAGCTGGAGTAAATTGGAACTTGCAAGTCTCAACTTTATATTCCATCCTAATATTGCCTTATTTTGTGATATGTGTCTAATTTTGATAATCTGTCCCATAGCTTATACATGGTGCTGAATTATTACACCTAGGCAGAGGTGTTGTTTCTAAAAGCGCTCTCAGAAAGTTGTGGGTATGAGGCGTGACAGCAAGTTCCTTGCCTGTTCTGGTGTGCTGGGGGGTAGGGCACGGGGCGCCCTGCTTCATTGGGGTTACCTAGAGCAGAGCATGTTCTTTACTTCATGATGTTACGGTGTTTGGGTAGCTTCTCTGCCTCATGCTTGGGAGTGAGCTGGATTTGTCTGCTCAGGAGTAAATCTCATGTTGAAACTTGTAAGGAAGGGCATGTTCGCTAAGAGCCATATTGGGATCATCAGTAGTTAAAGAACCTGAATGCTTGTTGGCTCCTAAGACGAGGTGATTGCTTGCCTGGACTGCATCAGTTCAGCAATGTCTGCTATACAAATTACGCACAGTGGCTGTTTCCAAAGTGATGAGTAGATGCGCTTGAAAGCGTGCCTACAGTCCGGTCCTCCATTTTTCCCAGGAAAAGGAGGATTCACTGTAGCATTTGACAGCTCCCTGCCAGCCTGCATGGCCTTCGTCCCATTGGGAACCAGGGAACCTTGGAGCAAGAGCTGGGGAAAGGGTGCCTGTCCAAGTCTTGCGTGTGGTGATGTCTGTGTGCTGTCCTGGGGGAGAGGAAATGCCACCAGTCCCTGTAGCCGGGTGTGCCCATTAAGAGCGGATGGGCGCAGCAGGTTGTGTGGGTGTAAAATTGGCTTCTGATGACCCCAGTCTATACTTGTCGTTTTGTTGGGCAGACGCCAGTTAGGAGTAGAGCTGAGGGTTGCCCTCTCTGGTATCTTGTGTCTTCTTAAGAGTTCATCCTGTATGAATTCTAACTTACCTTCTGTAAGACCACAAAGTCTTGTCTTGAGGGCACAGAGTTCCCTGGCAAGTCCCCTAGGCTGGCATGGTTGCAATAGTATTATGTTCCTCCTCTTGGAGAAGTGCGGGGTTTTTTTTGTTGTCACTCACAACAAAAGTTGTTTGTTGTTACTTACAGCAAAAGTTCCAAAGCACAGGATTTATGTCTGACGTGAACCATGTGACTATAAAAATAAAGTGTTAAGTAATTGGAAAAAGTGTCTAAAATGCATATTAGCATGAATTTGAAAACAAGTAAAAAGGTTTTAATGTTTCAGGTTATTTTTTCTTTTAAGTGCCTAAGAGACAAAACTTTACTGACCTAGTCAGAGTTTTTGAAGGAAACTTGAGCGGTTATATTGTGCATCTGTAGCAATACAAATGGTGTCTTAGAACTTGTGTAAGTGGGTGATCCATAACTTTAGTGATATGGGAGCGTGAGGAAGTTCCAGTTTCAGGAACTGGAAGGATATGTAATGGATTTTAAAATATATTTGCAAAAATATGTATCATGCATATTTATTCGACATATACATATTTATATAAATATGCAACTGTATTATATATAGTTATTATACATATAGATATAAATATATAACAGATATTTTAAAATCTGTCGTTAGAGGTCACCATATTACTGCATAGGCATTGTTACATGGATGGACTTTTCAACTTGTAGATCCTGATCTGTTGGTTCTGTCATACAACAATGGGGGAAGTTTGTCATTTAAATCTGATTAAATTGTGATTTAAATAGTAAATTGTTCTCAGTGCTGAAAGACTAACAGTGTTCTTAGAGTTTCATTTGGCTGCAAGCTGCAGTTGTTATGGTGATTTAGATAAAATCATTGGTGTGCTGGTTTTCTCTGGATCTGGCTATGCTAAGACTAGTATCCCAAGAAAGCTTTTAAAAACTTCTTAAAATCCCTACTTCAAGTAAAGAACAAACACTCAATGCTCAACATCCTTCTGCTTTTTTGTTCTTATTTTCTTTCTTAAATGAGAGAAGAAGAATTGGTATCCTCAAAATGAAATGTGTGTAAAATTATTTGTGAAGGGGAAAGTTGTTGTAAATGGGAATGTAATGAGGTTTTTTTTGCCGGTCTCCTCTTCCTCATTTGAAGCAATTATTCTACCTATTGGTGCAATACAAGCAATGGGAGAGATCATCAAAGCAATAGTTCAGAGAATGGAGTGGGTTTGCTCCCTGTATGTTATATCCCGCAACTTACTGAAGGCATCCTTGTCTTTAACATAGTAGTCACTCTAAATATTTCAGATTTTTTGTAGAGATTTGAGATTAAGTCTTCTCTCCATTGAACCAATGGAAAAACTTATTTGGCTCCAGAATTTTTTTCGTTTCTAGTCTGAAGAGAAACATTCCAAAATACCCGTGTTAAAAAGGGGAGCTTATATTGTGACTGTGCTGAGTAAGAGGGGTTAACTTGTACATGGAGTAGTTCAAAGATGTGACAGTAGATGGAGCAGGCAGGATGGGGAGTTTATACTGATTTGCCAGCATATTTTAAGTTATCGCTGTTTAGTGTTCACTGAGGATCTTACTCTTGCCGTGATTGCAAACACTTAACACTTTTCACAGATAACACTCTTCACAAACAACCTTACCTGTGTATGAAGTTCACCAAAAATTAATGCCAACTACCCGTTTAATGTTTGAGTGTGATAGTTTAGGTGGACATGCACATATATTTTGGAAATTTTTATCAATGTCTTTTTTTAAACTCTCTCCTGATTGTGTGCTTGTAATTTAGTAGAAGACAGTATCAATGCGTTTCTTAAAGAAATACTATCATTTAGTTAGCTCCTAAATGTAGGAACTGAAGTACATTTTTCCTTGCCTGCACTCATTTTTTCTTACTGTGAGTTAATGAATGTCTAGTAAATTTATTCTGGCTAGGAAGTCCCTTTAAAGACAAAGAACCAAAACAGATTGCTTGGACTTTTTTTTTCATTCCACAAACAAGATAGGACTGTGTACCAGTAGGTGCTTTGCATCCAAACTGCAAGATTCAGTACAAACTGCATATAAAGGGTTAGTTAATGCAGCAGAATTGCAGAAAAATAAAAATGTCACTTACAGAAATTCAGTTGTACTTCATTTTAGGGAATTTTTTAAAATTATATTTTATTTTCACTTGATAATCCACAAGAGTTGAAATACTTTGTGTAGTGAAGAGCACAGTTACTTATTTCTCCACTAAATCATAACACAATATTCTGTATTGATTTTAGTTCTGAAATTCATCAAGAGCTATCTGCTTACAGAACAAGACAATCTGAACAGGCAGAAAGCATTGCTGTCAAAACCTCTTGACAGGCATAATATTTCCAGCTGTAGTGAAGATACCTGACACTTGGAAGAGTAAGAAATTAGTGGAGATTCTAATTCATGTTTTATGTAGTTTATTCAGAAGTCTCTGAGGAGTTCAGCTTTGAATTTGAATTTCATTTTATCGAGGAGTCTTTTCTTAATTCACTTGAGGAGACAAAAAACTGTAAAATATGCTCCAACAGTCAGCTGTGAAAACTTGCATGTATTTTTTTGTTGTTCCTGTTGACTACAGAGCTTTATTAATAGACTTTATTTCTCATATTTGCAGGCATTTTTTGTAATGCATATATGTGTTAATGGCAAACAGGGAAATTGAAGTGCATGTTTATGCATGCACATGCATATATGTATGGATTTTGGTAAAAATCCATTGTATTTAAATAAAAAATGAGCTCCTCTTTCTTCATTCTGTGAAGAGGGAGGGGAAAAAAAGAAAGGGAAAAAAAAAAAAGAGACGTGAGACAGGTCTCTTGCAGTCGTGTCCTCATGTCATGGTCGGTCTTGGGTTTAAAGTGGAAGATGAGAAAAAAATAACTTTTTTTTTTAAGTTGCCTTAACTAGGAACACTATACTGTACATATTACACACACAGGCTGAGAGAAGAATTTTACTGAGGCTCCAGATGTTGAAATACTTGGAAGTGATTGAACTGAAATTCTCTCTACCCCATTATTATCACATTTGTACATGTGCACTGCTCAGCTTCAAGATTTTCAAGAACTGTGGGGTTTTGGCTTTTTTTTTTTCCCAAAGGCTACTCAATGTTCTTATAATACTTTGGTTTTGAAATGATGTTTTTTCTATGCAAAGGATTCCTAACTGCAACTGATGCAAGTCTGCAAACTGAGCTGCAGAAATCAAGCAGGATGTCTAGAAGATGAGGAACAGTTAGGGTGAGTTTCATCTGCATTAATTCAGTCATCTGCAAGTTAGACTTAGAAGTTTAAGCTAGTGCTCTTCAGAGACGATGGAAAGAAACAGATCGGATGAATCATCTCTGCAGGTGTCTGTTTTCTCTGACTATGCAGAATGCTTAGGAAAACTGGCTCAGTGATTCTTTATGATATCTAGTCAGATGACATGAATCCCACCTGCAGTGAGTACTTGTGAAAAAGTTTTGACTTAACTCTTTGAAATTAAATCACTGGGAACTCTTAAGTCAGAGGAGAGTTAGGAGGAAGCTCTCCAGGGCATTGCATGCTGTCTTTGCCGTTGGATTATCCTTTTTCTTTTTCCTGATTTTCTTGTTGCTTCTACCCTTTCAGTTTCTGCAATATGAGACGGTACTTCTGCAAGCAGCAATCTGTTAAACTACACAAATGTGATTTCTCCTCAGAAACTTCCTACACGGATCCTCTTGGGGAGGGGGAGAAATAATATGTCATAATGTAAATCAGGTCTATCATGAAGTATATATGTAAAACAGATGATTTAAGGTCACTTAAGCAATCTTAATTTAGCTTTATCTGAGTTATTGTGATTTTTCTCTTACTTATACTCTCTATATTAGAACATGTATTTTTGAAAGAAGCAGACTAATACAAAACAAGATTATCATCAGTGTCACTAACGCCTGTTCAGTTTGTTGAATTTGGAACAGTCAGAGCCTGCAGAAATCCCTGTTGCTGGGAGTATCTGATTGCAGCTGAGGTGTTGACAGCATATTGTGAGCTGGAACAAAGTAGTTCTTCAGCAAATTTCACACTGTCAAAAGAATACAGGAGCCAGATGTCTTAGCTTTATTCTGGACTTGAAAAAGGAGTATTCCTTAATGAATACATGTTTTTCATATAGCTTGAATTGTCCTACCCTTTTTTGCTTTAAATATATCTTCTAATTCATTATTTTGGTTGGAATGTAATTCTGTGCTTGGAAACAACGATGTCTTATATCCTCAATTACAGTATTTCCCTGTCAGGAATGATGATTTGAAGGTAGTCACTGAAATACAAGGGACCCAGGGTTTCCTCTGTATTCGATGGAATGAAGCTCCTGCAGAGGGTGAATCGAACCCCTCTCTATTGGCCATGCCATGAACTAAAACACCTGATTCAGGACATTTGTGTAGAGGCTCTCTGTCAGTATCTATGTTTTAAAACTTAGGAACTGTGCTTTATTTATTGCTAAGGTTACTCCTCCTGCAAGAATCCAGTAATAGTTGTGTAAACAGTTTTTTGAGCCAGACAGTTTGAATCTGGACAGCATTGAATTTTATGGTACAGTCCTCTTCTGTGTTGCAAATATTTACATGAAGCTTCTAACTTTTTTTTTTTTTAATAATCTGTGGTTTGAAAAGGATAGCAGGGAACTCTCAGGATTTATGTGTGTACTAAATGGCAGGCAGTTTCTCAGCTCCTTGTATGGATGCCAGTTCCAGTGTTTGTCTCCTTTGGCGGTCGGATGCTCTTCTGTTTTGCTTAATGCTGTGTTTTGTTTAAAAGGCTGTATGGATTCCTAGTAACTAACTACAAGTCAACATCTGCATTCCCTCCTCCTCCTGACAAAATTAATCCTTTTTCCGTTGTGTGTCTCTTTTTCCACCCTCTTAATTATTCTTTGTGGGTTACTTACCTTTAGCTCAGGACTTCGGTCGTTCACCAGACCTTTATTTTTTTGTGTGTGGATATTTTCAAGATCTCTTTTATAATGCGAGGAATAAGAATACTTGATACAGGATTTGTATCAAGGAAGTAGCAAGTCTGATTCCTCTTGGGGTTTTCTTGTCCTTCATGCTTTTTTCCAAGTTGGCAACAGTTGTAGAAAGAGTGACACCATGTGTTAAGGTGAAGAATTTCACTTTTCTTGATTTATTTCCTATTTCTTCTTTAGTACTCTCATTCTTTACAGCATTTATATTTAATCGTCCATCAAATGTTAAGATTTTCTGTATGCTTGCTTCGTCATGCTTTTTTATTTTCCATGTACACATACATGGAAAATTTCCATGTATACATTTTACAGCTTGCTAGTTTATTGTTATATGTCCTTCAAGAGAAGTTGCAGTATCTTTAAACAATTTCTTTTGCTAAAAATTTGTGTTTAGATTTTTTTCAGTAACTTAAAAAAATGCACGTTTGGAAAAAAGAGTTGGTGAAAGTGCTGGAAACCCAGAGGTGTCTCCACAGGAAAAGAATATGAAAAGACAGTACTGTGAAGATGCTCGTTATGAAGATCTGTGGTAGACTTGTAGTGCAGTGTAAGGAGTAGAAAGGTTGTCCCTATTACTAGGAAGAAGAGGTAAATGGCAAATAAATGAATGGTGAAATTGAAAGGCAGGATTTCTTGGGGGAAGGAAAAGGAGGTACCTTAGGCCAGTGTGTAGCACGCATTGCAGTCAAGGGCATAAAAATATTTAAAAGCAGTATTTTGCTGTTAGTACAGTTTCTGAGATTATTCAGCACCGATTAGGGTAAAATAGAGGCTTGCATGTGTTAGAGTGTTACCTAGTCATGAGCACTTGAGGGGCTGAGAAGCCAAATCTGATTTCAGGATGCTGCACCTGCAGTGTCAGCAGGGGTCAATGGGCTGCTGGCTACGTGCATACAGGGGAGAAGGTATTTGGCTGCTGAGCGATGTATTCTGGTTGAACATCTGCTTCATATTTCTCTTGAGGAAAAGGTACTAGGCTGGATGGAAGCACTGTAGAAGCCAAATCTGCCCAGGGCCTATCAGTTAGACCACACGTGAGTCAGTCTATGGGTGCTTTGGAGGACGAGACAAGGAATGCTAGTAGGAAGAAAAGCTTTGTTTCATGCCATTGTTAAAGAAAAGATGCTAGGCTGAAGCACAGAGGCCTGCTTGTTTGGTAACAGTAATATATTCTCTCTTTGCCTCCCCTCTATGTTTATTTGTTTGTTTAGGTGGAATTTTCCTATCCTCCCCTAAAACGTGGAGAAGGACATGACAGCCAGAGTTTACCAGAGGAATGGAAATACTTGCCATTTCTCGCGTTACCAGATGGTGCTCACAACTATCAGGAAGGTAAGAAACAAGAGAGGAAGTTGTATGTACTACTTCAGCTGCAGGCAAAAGAAAAATCCAGATACCTAAACAGTTGATCAACAATTTTTTTCACTATTAGACTTCCTGTACTTTTTGTTTAAGCTGCAAAATACACTGGCAATGATATGCTGCTTCAGAGTTCAAAATGAAAGTAGATCATATAGGTGTACCTTCTACGTGAAGAAGTCAGATGTCAATAAAAGCTTAAGGGTTACATATCACTTGTGTGTACTCCTAGCACAAAAAAAAAAAAGGCTACTGGCTTTCTCAGAAGTTCTTTGAAGGGGAAAAAAGCTCTTGAGTAAAACCTCATCCAGTTTTGAGGTAAGGGAAAAATTAAATTCCAAAATTCAGTTTTGTAATGTATGTAGTCATTATGGTTTTATTTTTTATCCTCCGCTAATTTAGAGATTCTTAGAATGACATACAAGTCATTCAATGACTGTAAAATGACATATTTTGGAAATGTAACGGGCAGGCACAAGAGCTTTAGTGTATTTGTCAGCAGAATGAAGACAGAATGAATCCTTTGCCACATAGTTACCAGCAAGTTCACTGCAGTTATTTTTGTGTGTGTAGTATTGTATTTATTTCTTTGTTTATTTGACAGCAGTTCAGTTCATCATTGTGACATTTATATACATGTTCAGTTGTTTCATCTTTTTTTCTGAACAGCAGTAAACAAGGAAGTCACTTAAAAGAGCAAAATCACAGAAACCCTTTAATAAGATATTTTTTTTTTTAACTTGATGCACTTAGTTTCCTAATTCTCCAGCTTCCAGAGACCTCATTTGGAAGCAAAGGAAGTGATATCAAAATAATCCCCTTACCAGCAGCAATAAGAGTTTCTCTGACTGTGCATGACTTTTATTCAATTTCTGTGTTGTTAAATGCATAACGAGCAGTAGGCTGCATTCAAAGCCAGGAAAATCATTTGCAGCTGCACTTACCTGTTCCCTCTTGGCTCATTACCATCCCAATTAATGCTTAACTTTAGGCATTTTCATTGCTGCAGTAAAAGATTATCAATATGTATTTTTTTGGTAAGGAAAAAAAAAAAATTGGTAACAAAACTGATGTATATCCTTGGATTTTGCAGGCAAAAATACACATGAACTTGAAACAGGCAAATATGTTTCAGATAATAGTTATGTTACGTTTACTGTAACTTTATTAGATATCTATTTTTGAGTTTTAGACTAATTCCCCACTAAAGTGATAGTTGTATTTTTGCAAAGAGGATGTCTTGGTACAGGAAATAGCCTTCAAGGCTTTCTAAACCCTAGGTGATCACCATAATATAAATATACTTGTTCAAGGGAATAAGCCTTCTTACAGACAGTCCCTCTTTCTGTTGGACTTAATGAACAAAAGAGACAATACCATATGCATTTTGTTACTATAAAGCAAATAAAAAATTAGTAGTTGGTTTCAAAAGAGATTTCACTCATGTTTTGAAATGCAGTCATAGTGTCTTCTCCTTTACTTAGGATTTAGCAACTTTTTTGCAGTATTAGCAAGTGAGTGTGTATACACTGTGTGTATATGTATGTGTGTATGTATCTCAAGCCATAAAAGCCTTTCTTTTGTCATGCTTTATAGATATTTTTTTCTTTAATGTCGCACTTGCATAGAGACAGTAATTATTTTGTGTGAGACTAGGATTCAAAATCCTTTTTCTTTGTATAGTGGTGCTGCTGCATTGATATCTATTGTGGTAGTGGTAGCAGCTACTCTAATCTTTCAACTGTGTATACCACCTTGGTGGTTTTTTTTTCCCTGTCTTCATTGCATTTCCCCAATGGCAACACACTCCAACTGTACACTTTGCCTCCTAGTCACTTGTCTTTGCTCTTCCATACTGAATTCGGAAAGCAGCGTGCCTGTAGGTTTCAGTGGTGCTTCTCTGCTGTTGAAAGCTTCTTCTGAGAACCTGTCAGCGGGCTTATAGGAGCTTGGTCAGGCTAAACGTGAGGTTGTTGTCAGAGTATCCATATCAGCACAGCTGGAGCTTCTTCCACAAAGCATCTTTCAATTTGGAAACTAATTTGGGTGCAGGAGTAGCTTTATAGATGACTTTTTTTCTCCTTTTTTTTTTTTCTAAAGTCTCAGAAAACAAGTGTAACAGCATTTTCAGCAGTAAACCTTTTATAAATAAGTAATGCTGAAAATAAAAATACTGAGCTCTTGTTAGTGACTTATGGAACAGTCTTTTCTTTTTCATAGATACCGTTTTTTTCCATCTGCCGCCGAGATGTGGGGATCGAACCACAGTATATGGCGTCTCTTGCTATAGGCAGATTGAAGCGAAGGTAACTTTCCAAATTGTGAATTATATTAATGAAATAATAGGCTCGATGCATTAATGACTCTAAAATTCACTGGCTTGCATTACACCAACAGTCAAACTGTGTGATCAGCTTACATTAAAAATCTATTAAAATGTGCACAGTAGGTAGCTACAGAACTTGAGAATTATTTCTTTCCCTTACATCAGCAAGCATATTGTGATCTTTTGAAATGTTCAAGGCAATTGAAAAATATGTTTTGGTTCTTGAGACCTAATACAGGTATCAGCACCAAGTAGCAAAGTGATGTTTACAGTCTGTCAGGCAGCCAAGTCATGTTTCCTCTTGGGTGGAAAAAGTTGAAATTTCTCCAGTGTGTGACCATGAAGAATTTTAGAGTATTTCCTGGGATCTGACCATGCAATTGTAGCAATGTTTCTCTTCACATACCTCCTTTGCCAAAAGTACATTTGCAGAGTAGACCAGAATCTTCCCATTCATTGTAGCTGCTTACTGAACTGAACTTTTAGCAGTAAAGCTGAAAATTTGATGAGACCTACAGTCTGCACCTGATCACACTGAGGAAATTACATACTTATCTACTAGAATCTGCTAGTAGTAGTTACTACTTTCCTAAAGTAATAACGATAGTATGATCTGGGCACTTAAAATTGAGAAGTTATTACAAATTCCTTTAAAAATTACTTCCCTTTTCCAGTGAAATGCCAAGAATCTGGAATGCCATTTGAGTTTTAAATGAGTCTTGTGTTCAGAAGATGTAAGTTATGTACTCTGTTTTAGTGTTAATCATACCTTGATTATATTTCAAGTTCCTGTTTATGCTATAGGAGAAATTTTAAATGTGCAGATTTTAATTCCATTTCTTTTAAACTAAATCCATGTTGATTTAGTTCACTCATTATCTTTGCAGCCAGCCTTCACTGTATTCTGTGATTTAGAGTCTTGCTCTATTTAACTATGCAACAACTTGGCTTTATTGTGCTCTTGATTCCAGTTTATGCTGTTTAGTAACCAATTAAGAAGATAAATAGATGTTTAAAATGAACTCATTGGGACAAGTAGACTATAAAACAATGTGTTTCATATGACAGCTCTAGCACTCTTTCCATCTGCCCTTGATGTGTGGGCTGCGGTCCGCACACTTGCTGTTTTGTACAATTAATGAATACTTGGCTGTATTTCTTTCTAGGTCTGCTGTTAAATGCGGTGGGACCATTTGGTCTGGCTGAGAATGTAGTTGATTTCTGCAGATGATACCTCCTTTATTTTATGGGTTGCTCAAAGAAAATCCTCAAGTATAAAGCAAACAATTTCTAGGCAAAGACTTTTCAACATGGTCCATTTGCACAGATGACGTTACAGAAGAATGAGTGGTGTGTTGTGGCTTCTCTTCCGTTACGTTGCCATGAGTTAAAATGCCGTTGCCTTTTCCAGGGCTATTGCCTTTTTCTCATGCTAGTGTCTTTTAAACAGTCCTCTGCCTCTCCACGGCTGTATTTCGATCTTTGCTGGGCACAGTGAGATGAGAACACAACTCTGAAATAAGTGTTATGAGCGTTTTTACTAGGTAAGGGCATACCGTTACATGGTTTGGATATTCCACCATTGAAGGCAGTCAGTTTTAGGATTTTGTTTAAATTGGGGGGTGGTAAGTGGCCGCTAGACCTGTGAAAGAATTCTTTTTCAAATTGTGTGTGGATAAAAATACTGTAATACTTCTGTTTCTTAGGCATTAAAAGTACGGCAAGCAGACATCACCCGAGAAACAGTACAGAAAAGTGTCTGTGTTCTCAGTCAGCTGGTAAGAATGTTTCTTTAACTCCCAAAACACTTTCAAATAACATATTAAACATATGATTTGTTTTCCATATTCTTGTTTGGAACTTTTGGCTCCAAACATCTCTCTTTAAATCATTGCAGAGGACAACAAAATACTGAAGTAAAATTGAATCGGAAGGCTATGGCATTTGAGTTAACGGCCTTGAATTGGTATCTCCTTGTAGCAGTAATTGTAAAAGTGGCCGCCTGTTGTCAGGTACCAGGATATCTGTTTGCACTTTTGATCATTCTTAAGTGCTACTAACTTTATTCCATATAGTAGGATTGAGAGGTTTGGCCATTGGAGAGAGTGCTATTGACAGTTATAAAGAGAATTTAAGATAATCACACATACAGTGTACTCTTGTTTTGAAAGAACATCTTTTATTTCTACCTATTTAGCAAAAGCTACTGGTCGCCAGGCAGGGAACAGAAATTCTTTCTGTGCTTAAAGCTGAAGAAATAACTCTTGCTGGAGCTGCACGAGCAGTGTCAAAGCAGGAAAGTTTTCCAGAAAGATGTTCATTGATGGTATGGTACATGGATATATAAAGAAAACAGAATTATCATTTAAAATGAGGACAGGAGTTAGCAACTAAGGAGTGCCCCTCCATGAATTCTGTGTGTAATAATGTGCCTATATTGCAAGATAAGAATGGGAGAGTGACTAAGTAAGTTTACTTCACTTGCTTTTGTGTTTGTTTTTCTTCCAAGCCTTTGTATGGGTTACTTCAGGCAAAGCTGCAACTTATTACACATGCGTATTTTGAAGAAAAAGACTTCTCGCAAATTTCAATTCTAAAGGTAACTTTTAAGTGATAGCCGCACAAAACAAAACTTTCAGTGTAAGGCTATGGACTTTAGTGGTTTTAATTAATGCTCAGCTATTCCATTTGCATAGGTTATGCAGTTATTCAGCTCTTGTAATAACTTAACATGAACTAAATGAACTACCCTCATCTTACAGAGGGTCAACTTTCTGATTTGTAATGAACTACAAGAATGAGCGTGATTGTCAGCCTGTATCTCCAGTGACTCCATTAGTAAAATTTTACTTTCTTTCTGCAATAAGACTTTGAAATCCTTGAAATAAAATTTATTCCAGATTTTGTGTGACCATGTGCCATTAACAGCTTCTGGGGTTTTTTGCCTTTGTTCTAACTTACAGGAACTTTACGATCATATGAATAGTTCCTTGGGCAGTACTTTGCTAGAAGGGTCACAAGTTTATCTTGGTAAGTGACTTTTTTTGTACAAGCATCAGAGATAATGTTGCGCTAATCAACACATTCCCTTCCTGAGCTAATTTGTTTATGTGTGTTAACAGATGAAGCACCAGAGGTCTGTGTGCCTGCACAGTATTCTGTTATGCGTTTATTACTGGATTCAAATTAATGTCAAATGAATGTAGTGTTGCTTTCATAATAGGAGTTAGTTGTAGGTTGAAAACCATGTTACCGCTTGACCTAAGAGCCTGACAAGCAACTGCTTGGCTGCTTTTGGGAAACAGTACCTTCTTAATTTTTAGATGGAACTATTTCAAGGTGTGGAGTGCTCAAGCTTTCATCTACCTGTTATTTGGAATATCTCCCATTTGATTCTGACTCCTCCATCTGTTTTCTGAATGCACAGTGTAGTATTTCCTTTGGTGTTTCCATAATGCTGTGTGGCAGCCAACAGGAGTAACTCAGAGGGTGACTATTCAAATTATTATTGTCTCCATTGTAGATTTAACTCTTTCTCCTGCTCAAAAGACATAATTTGATATGAGTTCTGCTATTGAAACAACCAGGTTCACATAGAACGCATAATGGGTGTCTCCCTCCTCCTGAGAAGTGGTGACAAGAAGTAAATTAGTATCTGTACTAGCTACTAAACTGTAATAATTGCTCTCTTTTTGGTGTCTCAGGTCTCTCTCCTAGGGATCTTGTTCTTCACTTTAGACACAAGGTAGGCGTTCTCTGCTGAATATATAAAGTACAGTGCTTATTTTGTGGAGTAAAATGCTTTGTGAGGAACTGAAAAATAAACATGTCTAGATATACGTGAGCTAGGAATAAGAAGACTTTTTCACAAGTACTCCTGGTTACAGCCTCCTGATTTCCCTTCCCCTTCTGCCTACATGACTAGAATGAAAGTATGTTCTAGACTGAGAAGTTTTGTCTGTCCGATGGATTCCCTGGAGATTTCTAGGTTTGTGTGACATTTCTTGAGTCCAATCCAAAAGTGCAAACAGTATGTCAGTCATGGTCTTGTTTCTGTTTCCTGCTTCTTGTCAGATAGAGGAATATTGCTAAAGTCGCAACTTGGAGCATTTTTCCCTGTATCTTGTAATTTTTGCAGCTTCTGCCATCTTAGAACCTGAGGGGACTTGCACCTCTCCTCCTTTTTCCTAATGACTGTTGAAACTGAGTGTGTATCCTATAGCTAAGGCACAAATAGCATTTGGAATCTTTTATTAACTGAGAAGCATCAAGGAAAAAAATTCGAGAATCTGGATTTTGTAGTGTATTTGCGCCTGCTCAGTAGATTTTGGAGGTAGATTTCATTTTTGTTTAACTTCAGATGTCTCCCAATCATGCCGCAGAAGCGTCTGTGTTTTTTCTTTGTAGAGAGTCTGGACAGCCACTTCTGATCTAGATGTCTCATCTGTAGATGCCTAAAATTAGTGAGATGAATGCTATTCTTAGTATTTTGCCAAATTCTTTTTCATATTTCTTTGGAGGACCTCTTTTATGCAGTTTACTGTTTTTTAAAATTCTGGAATTACACAACATGCTATTTCAGATAAGCTTTGTATGATTCAAATTACACAATTCTTGTTTGTGAAGGTTTTTCTTTGTGCATTTCAAATGCTATTTTAAAATGAGTGCTCAGGTGGAGAAAGGGTATTGGAACACTGTTTTTCACTGGTCAAATGTATTTGATCATTTGAGAGTTATGCAGTGATTAGCACAAAATCTTGAATAAGAGATTATGCTTGTATGGCACTTTTGATAAATGGCACTGGTTAACTCACCATGGTTTTGCTTTTTGTGTTTTTTCAGGTCTTGATCCTTTTTAAATTGATTCTTCTAGAGAAAAAGGTAATGTTTTGTAGGCTGAGGCAGGTAAATGAAATAGAAATGCAATTGTTAAATTTTTTCATATGAAGTTATGTAGAATATACTAGTGAAAAACAAAGTAAAATCAAAATCAACTGAAATAAAAGTATCTGAAGTCATATCAACAACTTTGCATCCATGTATAAATTGGGAAATTATGCTAAAAGTAACTGCTGTGTGCTGACGTATAAATTTTTCTCCACTTCTGTCCACACTCCACCTTATTGATAGCTGTCCCAGCCAAAATAAAATGTGATTCAGTGTGAGTAGAGAAACTTAACATATTAGAACAGATAGGAAAGGATATACATAATGTGAACAGGTACCCGTGCGAAGGAACCAATAGGAAATGCTTGTACCTAAAAGGGAGCGTACAGCTTTACAGGGATTCAGTAAGTAGAACTTCTGATTTTAGGCATACCAAAGGAAATGAGTGCTAGGAGTATCCTTCGGACCTGGATTGCATGGACACCTGCAGGAGACAATGTGAAGAGCCGTATCTGTTAGGTCAGGCTGAACTCAGGTTATAAATTAGTAAAAACTGTTGAATTCTAGACTCGGTGTTTTCTTTGGGCTACCTTACTGTTTGTCATGGTTTCATCTGGGATAGAGTTAATTTTCCTAGCGGTAGCTGTGTTTTGGATTTAGTACGAGAAAAATGTTGATAACACATACAGTTTTAGTTTTTGCTAGGTACTGTATATATTAAGGATTTTTTTTCAGCTTCCCATAGAAGCTGAGTGGGAGCGTAGACAGGACAAGCTGGCCAAAGGAATATTCCATCCATAGACATCACACTACGTATATAAATGGGGATTGGCCGGGAGACAGGGATCTGTGATTGCTGCTCGGGACGGTCTGGGCAATCAATCACCAGGTGGCAAACAATTGCATTGCATCACTCATTTTGGATATTGTTTTACCATTATTATTATTTCCTCTTCTGTTATTGTTCTATTAAACTGTCTTTATCTCAACCCATGAGGTTTTTTCTTTTTTTTTTTTTCCTCTTCTCACTATCCTACTGGTCGGGGGAGGGGAATGAGTGAATAGCTGTGTTGTCCTAGTTGCCTGCTGGGGTTAAACCATGAACTGCCTCAGAAGAACTTCAGTGGAATATGCAAAATGTACAAGCAGATGTGCAATAGTAGATATGTGTGTTTTTCTTCTCTGTATATATTAGTACCCTGGAACAAGAACTTTCAGTGAAATGACTATGTATCAGCTCCTAGACAAGTTTATGCAGGGATTATTTTTTTGTTTGCTTTTTTAAAAATTTTTTGTTTAAAGTTTTGTTTCAGTTTCCCAAATGTCACTTTTTCTTCAGTGAACCTGCCGTGTTAAAACCCAGCTTCTTCATAGTGCTGAGAAGGAATATTAGAATTTCCTCTTAGCTGCAACTGGAAAGTCAGTAGGACTTAATCTATAAGATATCAAAACAATTGCGGGCTCTTTGATTTCGGTTGGTTTTTTTTAAAGTTTATATTAAAGACCTAGGTATCTTTTGTGAGGCAGTAAATATGGCTTTTAAAAATAGAAGTAGCAGCTTCTGCAAAGTTTTTGCATTTGTCACTTAATTCAGCAAGCTAGATATACCTTGACAGTTCTAAGTATTTATTGATGAGAATAAATGCAGTTTCTGCATTAGAGAGCCATATGCTAAAGAGTGCTATATTAAAGGCTATGCAAAAGGTATACTTGAGAAAATATGATTATGGCATAGTAGGAGTACATATGTAGAAATTTATGTAATCAAGATTTGACATGCAAGCCTTTTCCCAAAAATAATTTAATGCGTTCTGAAAGTCTACAGTGACTGTTATTTTTTTTAAACCATAAGTGGAAAAAATATTTACCAGTTCAGATTTTGTAAATTATCTCTACTGATCTGCTTAAAAACTTATGATAGCATTTCATCAGGTCAGTTGAGCATTTAGGCATATATAAACAAAATACTGAGCCACAGTTCTTTTCTGAAGCTGCTCAAACCACAAGATGTAATTGCACAGGAAGAGGGGAGAGGGAGGATTTCCCAAGCATGTTCATATGACTCAAACATATGAAAGTGTTTTAAAAATAACTGGCTGCTTATTGAATAAACCTGCAGGTTGCTTTGTTTTGGTTTTTTGCTAAGCTCAAACAGGAAGACAACACTTACAGTTTCAAAAGGAAGAGTTTTGGTTTTCTGGCACTGCCTGTTTTCTGGCAGGTGTTAAGGTTCCAGAATAACTGTGGGAATCTGTATGTTCAAAGACTTAAATATAATATGCAAGAAGCCACTAGTAATGTCCGTTTTCCTTGAGCTGAAAAATGCCACAGACTGATTTCCTTTAATCCTCAGCAATTTGATTGATGCCTTTCCACAGGCTAAAGGAATTCTTTTTTTTTCCACCTCTCAGCTGTTATTAAGCTGGACAACTACTTCCAGATGGTGATCATTTGACTTTCTGCTGCCAGGACCACCCAATTTGCTGATGTAAATGTTGTAGGTCATATAGCATGGTTGGGAGGGGTAAGGAAGTGTGCACCCACGTAGACAGAAAGATGGCAGAGGGACTTGATGGAACAAATATAGAAAAGTACTTGGCCTAAGTAAGCGATATACCCAAACAAAACCCTAGACTGAAATAGATTTCTTGAAAACAAGGTACTTCTTTATAGATTTTATTATTTCTGTAGGCTTAAAAATAAGTTTGGCTAGGAATACATGATATCTGAGAATCTAAATCTGTATGGCTGTCGTAGGGTTTCTGTTGTAGTTCCTTGCTGTTATATCCTGCATCTTTCATCTGTGCACTATAGAGCAGCATCTTAAAGGAAGACTATTCCCATTGGAGTCAGATGAAATACTTTCCTTGGATGAGCTGCTTTTTCTTCTTACCATGCTTTTTCTGTGGCTGTTGCAATTTGAGTTCACCTCTCTTGAACACAGAAAAAAGAAAAATTGTGCAAGATAATATACATAGTCTATTTCTAGATGAAGTACCATTAAATATTGCTTGGTATGTGTTAGGACTGCGTAGGTCTTTCTCTTGCTTCCATCAATTTACTAGCTTGTAGACTTGTAAATACAAGTGGAAGATGAGTTATTATTCATCAGTCACTTCTGAAGTATCTTCCTAGCTTACAGCAGAAGCCTTTTATTAAGTCTTAAGCCCGCAAACTTGCACTTTTAATTTCTTCGTATACCTATTAAATTGGCCTGCAAAGCCATCAAGCTGGATCATTCTGTATTCCTTTGCATTGTTGATTCTTTGTAATGCTCATGTATTTTTTTTACTGGTATTGTGCTGCTTGAGGATGTAAAAATGGCATTGTTAAACAAGTTGACTTTCATGGGGGTTTTTTAGTTTTGTGGTGGGTTTTGGGTTTTTTCCTTTCCTCCCCCCTGAAAGCCTGTCTCGGAGGAACTCCAGTAGTAATATTCAGTCTGCCTTGTGTTTCTTTTTTCATTGCTAGCCTTTGACACCCCCGTTTTGAATTCCTAAGTAATCTACTAATCCCAGTCTCTCTGATTTAATTAAGGAGATTCTGGTTTCCCATGTTATGCCTTAAGTGCTTTACCAAAGTTTTTATCAGTCATGTCTTCTGCTTCCAAACAAAATCTTCTTTTTTTTTTTTTTTTTTTTTAGCGTAGGAAGATACCTGTAATAAATGCATGTTGCATTTATCCTGTTTTTCATTTATCTGCGTATCTTTAATATATTTTCTTAGAAGAGATGTTTTTGCATGGGTTTTTGTCAGAATTTTGGAATGGAGGTTATTTGGCCTCTGATTTATAACAGAGATTTTTAAAGTACTACAAATGAACAAGAATTTATGTGGCGTGCCAGGAACAACTTTTTTGTGTCAGTCATTCAGTAACTGGATCAATTTGGGGAAAATACCTGAATGACTGACAGAAAAATCTGAATGATTGGCAAGTATATATTATGTACACGTGTGTGTGTGTGTATATAACATATGTATTACAAATAGTATAAAATATAAGGATACAATAGAAATATTAAAATAGTTACTTTGAACTGTTGTGAGAGCTTTTTTTGGTAAGCAGACTTTCTAAAATAACATAAAAAGCAGTGTCTTGAATAGTTTGCATGCTATCTTTGTCATGCTTAAGTCTAACTTTATTTTTCTCATTCTCTCCTCCCTAATTCCCCTTTTCTCTCTTGCACACTCTCTTCCCACCACCCCCCTCCCTTCTGCCACCAGGTGCTGTTTTATATTTCTCCAGTAAATAGATTGGTGGGAGCTCTGATGACTGTCCTGTCACTCTTTCCTGGTAAGAAGAGAAGTTTGGACTTCTTTTTATATGCTTTCTGGTGATAACTGAGACTGGCTATACTGTTTCATTTGGAAAAATACTTACGTGACAATAGAGTTCTGTTGGTATGTTGCCTGAAAAATGGGTGATTTTATGCACGTTCCATGTACTATGCACACATCTCCTAATACTTTCTACTTGCATTCTACGAGTTATTTCTTATGCTTAATTGGAGCCACTGGATTTTCTGTGTTGCCTGTGGGTAATGTAGATGGGATGCTTAAGAAGTCACACATTCCTGTCAAGTTCCTTAAAAACAAGAATACAAACCTCTCTCTTCCTTCTACGTGCACTCTTCAAAAAAAAAAAAAGTAAAAAAAAAAAAAAACACAAACAAACAAAACCAAAACCCCTAACCTTGCTAATTCTTAACTTCTGACCAGTCTTCTTGAAGCTAAAACTTTCTTTAGGAAAGTGTGGGGTTTGGGTTATTTTTAACACGTCCCACACCCTCGTTCCCCCATAGTGGTGTTTTGAAATAAGTGATTTCTGCTGTGCAGACAAGAGCACGTTGTTCATTTTCTTTAACAAAAGTCACTTAAATTTCTATTGAGATGCTGATACTCGTGTGTGCTATTACTTTCCAGGTATGATTGAACACGGTCTTACTGACTGTTCACAGTATAGACCAAGAAAGAGCATATCAGAAGATGCTGGCTTGCAGGAAAATACACCACGGTTATCTGACTCTGTGTCTGCTGCTGAAACTTCAAATACAAACTTGGGAATGGGAGAGGGAGGCAGGAAGATGGCAGGAAACCATTCAGTGGAAGGTCAAAAAGCAAACGTGCCTTTTTCCCAGTCAGAGAAGACTTGGAATGGAGCTCAGTCCTCCAATGGTACTGTGCAGCGCTTGAAAGTTCCTTCCCGCACTTCTCCAGCATCCTCTGAAAGTGACTGGGAGACCTTAGATCCTAGCATTTTGGAGGAGTCTAATTTGAAAGAAGGAGAACGTGAAAATACAGCATCAGAACAGGCTGAAAATCTTGCGAGCGAAGGCATGAGCTCAGAAAGCCTTCCAATCACTGTGCAGCCCCAAGCAAATACAGGACACACGGTGCTTGTTCCAGGACTGATATCTGGGTTGGAAGAGGACCAGTATGGTATGCCGTTGGCTATTTTTACAAAGGTAAACATGTTGTTCATGCTACCTGCTAACTCATAAAGACATCTGTTTTTCAGAAGTGGCTAATAATTTTGGTTACCCAACTCCAAATGGACAGTAGGTACTACAAAACATGTAAGTACAGTCTTTGGCCAGTGACTGTGTTCCCAGGCAGGTGGAAAGCATGAGTGCGCGTCTGAGAGGGGTGTGTGCACGCACACATGCATTCCACTTTTCTTTCAAATGTATACTCGCATACTATTTGCAGTTGTACTTCATAGTAACCTGCAACCCCGCTGTGGTTAAAAAATGGTACGTATCAGTAACTGCTGCTCTCTTTTACTCCGAAGAATTGTTGATCTAACCTATATGGGGCAAGATCAGAGTACTTAAGAAGGGTTTAGATACCTTAATATAAACTAAGATTCAGAAAGCTGTATCTTAGCTGAAATGAAAGCCTATGTTTTTCTCTCTTAATTTTTATATATATATAAATATATATGTATTTCTAAATGTCTATGTGTGTATATATGCACAAAATGTGTACCTAAATGTGTGTATGTATACATATACATAGACAATTTCTTTTAATATATTTTTTTATATATATATATATATACACACATATAACTTCACCCTTCTTTACATGATAACTTTTCCTGGTTGTCTGTGGTTCTTTCCGAGGGCATGGTGCTGAGCTGCTGAATTTTAAGCTCGTGCTGATGCCTAACTGAACTCCCGGTATTCCAGAGTTTCTCTAAGGACTTTGATGGGTACTGTCAGATAACAAACAATACATTTACTAGGGCTGGTTTCCCATAAAAAACAGGGAAAATGCATCACTTTTAAAGAGACTTTTGTCAGTAAAAGAAGTGATGTAATACATTTTTTTGTTTTGGTTTTAATGTAATAGTCTTTTAGATGAACCACTGCCCAGAAAGTAGAAGATTCAGATTTATTTCCTCAAGCTGATGAGGTTCAAAGTGGCGTTTCTTCCTTTGGAGGTGCTTATTTGCATTTCCTTGCAGAATGTTGTATTTGATGATTGTGTTTGAGCTTTGCACAATAGCTTTCATTGGAAATGGTACGCTATGTGGGCCCAAGTGAGCAGCTCCAGTGTCGTTGCCCTGTATTGCCTCACATCACTGTTAGAAGTGCTTTTTCAACAAGGATCTGCAGTCTGGTGTTTGTCCTTATGGTCTGACTAATCAAAAGAATTGGCTGTAAATTGTATTCAGTCTAGTTCTATTGAAAACACTGGATTGGAAGCAAGAAAAAAATAATTGATAAGAGGGCCTAGGAGTGCAAATTTAGTTTGCTACTAAGCTCATAAAATGGAAAAGTAAACAATTTTAAGGAAGCTGACAGTTTCTACGTGTTTACCTTCTGTTCTACAGTGGCACTTTTCATTTGAATTCATCCAATGTAATTAGAGCAGAAAGGGCTTTACGTATCTAAGTTAGCAGAAAAATGTGATTCAAAGTTATCGTTTAACCACTTACTGGAAAGTTTAAATCTCTCTTAGAGCTCTCATCTCAGGGTTGTTTTATGCCATGCCATGGGAAGACTAAGAAATCTGACAAACTTGAATGGGAGGAGATTTGGCATAATATTGTATCCAAGTACACCAGAGCATAAGAAAGATAGGTTGTGATGCTTGTTTCTTTAGTACCAGTTCTATAAGATCTAATACTCATTTCACTTGCACGCTGTTAAAAAGAATGGAACACATCCACGGAAATAAAAGTTGTTATGTTTACAGAGAAATGTGAATTTGGGAACTGACACTTGATACTTCAAATAGTGAAAGCTATCCAAGACGTAGCTATCTGAGTATACAGTAATTAAACCTTCCTTTGCTAGCTTTTTAAGACATATTTTTTTGAAAATTTTCCATTTTAGATTGGTGACTCCTCTCAAAGCGCTGTTGTTCCTTTGACACAGACTGTTTTCAGCCAATATGTGCCTGTCATCTGGAAAGCCATCCCTGTGTCTAATATAACAAAATGGAATAGTTGTGCTCCTTTCTTCATATGTTTCCAGTTACCATGTACTGTGTGATAAAGTGCACGTGCTCTTTGTTTCTGCCCAGTATGCCGTTAGCCCTTCTGGGTTTCTACTAGTGAATAAATAAATTGCTTTGTGCTTTATGCAGTTGAACAGCTGGAATTAGACTTGAGTATTAGACTTCAGGGGTGTTTTGATCCTCTATTTGAAAATAAAATTACAATACCTACAGCTGCTTCTCAATGATCTCTCAATGACTTACCTCAAAGCGTTTTTTTCAAAATGTTTGGGGTTTTTTTGAATTGGAATGTGGGATTAACTTACAAGCATGGAATGGCTAAAAAGCACAGTGCATTGCTTTCTCTCCTGCTCTTTCTTAAAGCAGGCATGCATATGCTTATCAAAAATTGATTGCTATCTCTGGAGCCTGGAAATCTCTATCTACAAAAATGTGGATAGCAGTCTGTAGCTTTCCCACATTATGTGCCTCAGGACTACCCCAATACATCCTGGTATGCAAGTGCAGAGATGAATCTTTATCTCCACTGACTTCTTGCCTCTGAACTGACCTGAGACCTCACCCTTGTTTTATACTGCTTGTTCTGTTGCCTTATAAATACATTTGATTTGTGTCCTTTGCATTGTATTTCAGTTTCAGTCCTGACACTGAAAGGCAATACAACCTCTTGAAAAATTTAATTCATGTGGAATCTGGTTGCTTTGCTTTGCAGATGTAAGGTAGCAAAGCAATAGAGAAATTGGCTGAAATTGTAATAATGAAGGTTTGTTCTGGGGGGAATGTGCTGGCTTTTATTAGGAAGATAGAGATTATTTTATTAATTTTTTTTTTGACCTTATGTTAATCCTCTACATATCTCTGTTACTTTAGGGGTACCTTTGTTTGCCATACATGGCACTGCAGCAGCATCATCTCCTGTCAGATGTAGCAGTCCGTGGCTTTGTTGCAGGAGCCACCAATATCCTGTTCCGTCAGCAGAAACATCTGAGCGATGCAATTGTGGAAGTATGAATCTTTGCATTTGAACCTCTTCGACTAGAGAGTGGGATGGGGGGAAATAAGACATTGCATTCTAAGTATAACTTTATAATTTCATGTTCATGCCTAAATTTTGAATTACTTCCATATGAAATAAATTCTTAAATGCAGAAGCTTATTGAATTTTTATAGTTTGTTAGGGTAGGACTAGATAAGCTGTGCAAAATAATACATGTCTTTCTGTATAGTTTTATATCCAATATTTGAATTTGCAGGGCACTTCTTAAATTTTTATTTTGTTGCTGGTGTAATTTTACTTCTCGTGTCCTGGGCTTTTTTTCATGACTTAGTAATAAGGTCTTCAAAAATAAGTGCTTGCAGCTGAAAAACAGGTACAATTGGATAATAAAGCACGTTACTATTGACTTCCTTCTGATTTAATCAAGACAAGAGGTTAAAAAAAGTATCTAAGAAAGCGCTGTGCCAGTTCTAGCAAATAGATAGGACTATGTAATCAGCATTCTGTAACCTACATACAGGTAACCAACTTAATAATTTGAAGTGATAATCAAAGAGCCTCTAGGAAAAAAACATGTGAGCACCCAACTTCCCCTGCCAAATCCTGTCGAATAAGCAGCTTTTACTGTGTGCCAGGAAGATGATCCGATTCTGATTATATTAGAGCAACATCTCACTTTCTGAGAACAGTTAATTCATTATTTCCTTGGCTGTTTGTTTCTTCTTGGTATTTTGTGGGACTGTGGGTTTAGATTTAGGTAGCAAGATATAGTAGTATATATAAGCAGTTTTATTTAGATAAATGTTTACCCTTGGAATTATTTCAAACAGATAGAAGATGCTCATGTACAAATCCACGATCCAGAACTTCGTAAGATCCTGAACCCAACAACCGCTGACCTAAGATTTGCCGATTACTTGGTGAAGCATGTAACTGAGAACAGAGATGATGTTTTCCTTGATGGCACTGGATGGGAAGGAGGAGATGAGTGGATCAGGGCTCAGTTCAGTGCTTATCTTCATGCACTGCTTGCTGCGGTGCTGCAACCAGGTAGAACAGATGCCTTGTCTAGGGACTGAGATGAGGGTCGGTGTAATAAGCATTTGTGTTGTGTGGCCTATCATTGGATCTCCCTCTGCCTAAAGTTTAATTTTAGCTGCTTTTTCAGTTGTCCTTGGCTATTCTTTTTATTCTTTGACAAGCTTATTACTAATTGTTTTGTCACAGGCTTACAGACACTTTCCTCTTCAACTGTCACCACCTCCTTGATTTAATTAAACTTTCCTCATAAGTAGAAATATCTGAAATCCCCATATATGATGAGACTTTTACAAACTTGTATCTTACTTGTATCTTACAAACTCCTTTGCAACCTGAAATGAATTCTGGGGAACTAATTGGATTCAAGGAGACATGAAATTAAGTGTCTGTCTTCAGGAAGTTTTACTAGGCTGTTCCATCTCTTTTCCCTTCCTGCCATAGTCTTAAGCAGGGACTCGCATAGGTAAGAAGTTGCCATCTGGAGGCTTTATAAGTTTGTGTTTTCTGGAGCTTAACATTTTTTGTCTCAACTTGGAGGGAATTCTCTATGTTCCAGCGTTTTGTGCGTGAATGTAGCTAAAAGAATCAGTAGTTTATTTGTGGAAAATGTTTAGTTTGCCCAGCACTGACCCTGTTAACTTCATTCTCATCATAATTGCTCTCTATTCACGTGAATTAACTAATTCAGATCTTGTTCTGTGGTATTTGTGAAAAAACATGGGACTGAGACTTGATTTTTACAGTCTGGAAGGTGCTAAGTTCTTTATTGGACAACATTAGGATGATTATCTGATTGATATGAAATGTCAGGGTTGTCTAGAAACTCATACTGCTTCACTGGCTGTCTCTAAAATAATTTCCTATACTCTTCTGTATTTTAAAGGGGATATTATAAGTTTATTCCACAGTAGTTCATTCTGTAGTTTTGGAGTGGATTTGGGGTTTACTAAATTTGAATGAGTAGTAATGTAGTACAGCAAGTAGTATTACACCGTAGTCCCGGTGTAACTGAGCAAGACCAATGCAAAGGATGGGGTTTTTTCTTAGTTGCTGTGTGGCCATTCTCTGCTCTTTCCTGTCTTTTCTTAGTGAATAAGTTGCGGCCTATGTTTGGATGACCTTCCCACCCCCATACAGTTGAGCTCTTTACTAAGAACTTTGTAAACCAATTTAAAAACAAAAGAGAGAGAAGTATTTTTTTAAGCTTTTTTTTTTCTTTTTTTTTTTTTCTCCTGGCTTTGTATATTTGGGACACTTTGATTTGATAAGAGCCTAGAAAATTTTAATTTTTCTTTACAAGAAAAAAAGTAATTTGTCTTGTCTAACATCTCTAATGAATTGCTGCAAACTCTCGTCTTCATTTTAATTTATCAGACAATGAAAAAACTTTGTCAGACTTCGGAACAGCATTTGTAGCAGCCTGGAAAAATACCCACAACTACAGAGTATGGAATAGCAACAAGCATCCAGCTCTTGCAGAGGTAAATTCTAGGTAAGGAATCATCTTTTTTTAACTATTTATTTAAATTTTTTAGCATTTAACATGGATAGCTTTTAGTATGTGTAGTCAGGCACACCATTCTGTAGAATTACAGTGTTCCCCTTGTTCCTCCTACAAAGCTCTGAGGGTGAAACTTTGGGGCCCTCTAAGTAAGGAAACTGAGTATTTCTGTTCATCAATACCTTATTGTAATTCTGGGGTATAGTTTTATGAAGAAAAACGTATCCGGTGTCAGAAATGAAACTTTTTCATGTTGATTGTTGGCTGTTCCCAGCTATAGAAAGTTTGTCATTCCTCAGGAATTGTCCTCAGATGGTTCTGCTTTTTATTAATTGCTTCCAGGTATCCAGGGAATAGCTGTGTCCAGGATTGTCACTGAGAGGGATGGAGGGGAGCCTGCTGTTTTATGTTGCATCTTCTATACTTTAGATTGTTTTATGTGTATTTTCACTCAAAGATGAGATGATTCCAGGCTTGGTAACACTGTTGGCTGTGCATGTGTTGTGTTGAGGATGGGTTATTACTGTACTGCAGGGAGTTCTGTTTGCTTTTGCTTTGTCAGCTGCTGTAGTCTGAATGAGGTTTTTCTTTAGACCTACAAAGCTCTTTTGATCTACCTAAGGGATCTTTTTTTCTTTCTTTTGGTAGCTCATAAGAAATCTAAGGTTGAATAGTCACTGGGACCTAGCCTTCTGTAAAGTGATATGGTAGTATGTCTACAAAAGTTTGTTTTGGGTTTTTTTGTAAGCTACAGAGAGAAGTACAACTAATAATTGTGTGATATGGATTCATCATGAAAAAAATAAATACTTAGTGTTTTCTCGGGTTTTTCCTCCTCTTCTAGCCACCCATTCCAAGGACAGTACTCTGTATCAGATGTGAAGTTGAGATTGTCACAGTAAGTATATGGTACTTTGATTTGTATTTTTTTTAAAGAGTGGTCAAATATTAGTAACTGCATAACTGTTGCTATGATGAACTAAACAAAATAATGATTTAAATTGGCCATGTACATGAAACTATACTCAATGTTCTCTTGCAAAACATCACCACATCTAAAGATGGATAATTTCCTGAAATAGGGAAAAACAGTGCTAATGTACTATTTTCAGTTGTACTTTACATAAGAGCCCTGATTTTTTTTTTTTTCATTGCAATTATAAGGCTTTTGTATATTTATTTTTGAATTGTAAACTAAAGGTGTTAAAACTTCCATTAGTACTTTTCTGTATGTTGACTCGAGGTCTCATTAATAGGAGAAAACAGTTTGGTTTTTTTTTTTTTTAAATTAGCTGGTGTTTAATACAGCATTGTTCTAAAACTCTCAAAGTTCACTGTATATGTGCTGAGACATGGTTCGGTTTCTTCAGTTTAGAAGTTTAAAATGAGTTTCACATAATCTCTTATTGCACCATACTCAACTGAACTTTAAGTTGGTCTCAGCTCTTACCTGTAGTATTCAAGTCTAAAACTCAGTGGTGCTTGTTATTCCTGCAGCTGAAGCCCAAATTCAGTCTTGGAGCTGCAGTTAACTGATCCTTCTTGTTTATGCACCAAGCAAAATAGATTGTTTTCTCACTTAGCTGTGTTGGCCATAAAATGTCAAGAGACTGCTTCTTTAAGATGCCTATAAATGAGCAATACCTATGTGCTGCTGATTCTGCACCTGCCTTGACCATAGACGGTTATTTTCAGTACACTGTGAGCAGACCTAAAACACACGCTAACACAGAAGAACAGCTTGAGGAATAAAAAGGTTCAGACTTCAGCCCGCTGAATCTTTTTGTTGCTTTTGCTGACCAGTGACAGGTTAAGTTTCCGTGGTGGCGATTGAGAATGCAAATGAATGAAGATTTACCTTAAGGTAATTGCCTTCAATAAGGTGCATGCTGATAGCAGCTCTTATTATTAATGGATGGTCTTTGTAGAAAGACTAAATGTGAAAGATGTGGAGGTGTCTATAATCTTTTACTGGCTCCATTTCTGTATGTGAAAGGGAAGATATTGACTCTTCGAACTAGCGTGAAATCAACGTAAATGGAACAGTAGTTCTTAGTGCGTCTCTAATAATAAATATTTTTACAGCAGTGTCTCTGTTCTCCAGATGCAACTGTGCTATCAGATACTCATCAAAATTACTTGCTTTTGCAAACTGAGCCTGAACTTGTTCTTAGCGTACTCCATTCTTTCTGCTTTTTGCATCTACACTGGAGATTCCGAAAGTGGGAAAAGAATGTGGAATGGTGTGGTGTTAAGTTTTACATAAATGGGTTTGAAAAGCCTGAAATATGGACTTGAATGTTACAATTTAAAACTAAATGAGATTATTTTCAAGTGGTTACACTTGTGCAGTAGAACTGATTGCTTTTGTGCTTTCCTTTCCAAATGATGGTAGCATCTGTCATCTTTTTGCATTTCTTTAACAAGAGCATGAGTGTAAACTGTGTTTGACCAAAAATTTAATCTTAGGGCAAGATACAAAGTAAACGCTATTTAGAAAAAAGAATAAGGACTGATCCGGAACGCTTACTATTTTGTTTAAAGTTCATATATTATAGCTAAAACTTCTCAAAACTACTGCAAATCTGACTTTGTAATTTAGAACATAAATGTGTTTTTGTAAACATTTTGGAAAGGTACAAAGTGTATTGTGTAAGATGAACCACCGGGAATTTTGGTTCCTGTCTTGCTGACAGTGTCCTTTGTTCCTCGGAGAAGCTTGCCTAACTGATCCGTGTGGATAAGATGCATGTAGCAATTACGGGATTGACCGTATATATAAAAAAAAACCCTATATATATGTATGCTATGTAAATCTGTGTGTGTATTGATATGTGTTCTACTATGTGTTTTATTTACATGTAGAAGTAATAAGAAGTCAGTCAACTAACAGTCTTCAGTCTCTCTCTTGTTTAGCTCTGTGCAAAACAGTGAACGTGGGAAAAAGATTGGAAATGTGATGGCTTCTACTAGCCGAAATGTTGTACAAACAGGAAAAGCTGTAGGTAAGAAATTTATTTAAAACCAGCTTGCATCTAAGCTGTATCTTTCTTTGAAGAAACATCCTATACCTCAGTTATATTTCGTTTTAATCCAAGTGTACTTTATAACATGCCTACAAAACAGAGCAATATTTTGAGGGGTAAAGCTGCTGATTGAGGCCCTGTATGTTGTGTAATAGTGGAAAGAGAAGCAGCTAAACAAAGAAATAAAGTGTAAATTGCTTTTCCAGTGTGGGATGGAGATGAACTTGGGGAGAGATCTTCAGGTAAAAGCTTTCATATAATCTGGAAATGCTTAGACCACACCACCACCTTCTACATTGAGCTGTTCTCCTTTTTATATCACTCTGACTGAAACTACCCAGAGCTGGTTGATATCATAGGAAGACTTTGTGTCAGTTGTGCCAATTTCCGCAGGTTTTGCAATAGTCTGTAGTTTTCCGGAAAAGCACTCGTTGCACTTGAACAGGGGCAACATCCCATTCTCATCTTGCAGTGCACGATAACGTGAGTTCACCCATTGAAGAACTTGATGGTTGTTCTGCAGTAGCTTTGCCAGAAACTGTTTAGCTTCCTCTTTTATTCCATTGGAGTCTTTCTACTCTTCTTGCTGTTGTACGCTCTGGCAGGGAGCACCTTTCGGCCCCAAGTCTAGCAAAGTCTTCCGGGGCAAAAGAGAACGTAGGCCATTTCTGCTGAGCTGCTGTGTTCAGATTCTTTGAATGTTGTCTGGCACAGACTCTGGACTTGGATTTTAAATCCCAAAACTGATTGTGTGGGGTTTGTTATTTGTTTGGGTTTTTTTAATTATTTTTTGTAGTATCTTAGTAATGATAACACTGCACTATCGACCTTCTTTCTTTTGTTCTGTAATGCAGGTCAATCAGTTGGAGGAGCCTTCACAA
This sequence comes from Chroicocephalus ridibundus, assembly GCF_963924245.1. Taxonomy (NCBI): domain Eukaryota; kingdom Metazoa; phylum Chordata; class Aves; order Charadriiformes; family Laridae; genus Chroicocephalus; species Chroicocephalus ridibundus. Next base: position 54,320,689 of record NC_086285.1, on the reverse strand, counting down.
GTGCGAAATCAGCTATGTCATCGTGGTTTTCCACTTTTACACAGTCAACCCCAAGCCTTGGGGACTAAATGACGGTTTTGTACAATGCTGCTGAATATTTCAGGTGCAATGCTTTCAATGAGCTGTAAAAAGGCCACTCTAAAACATAGGAGTGGAGATTAACTACCCAGGACCAAAATAAGGCATATGTTGCTTGCAAGCAGACATGGAATATTATCATTTGGTTTCACTAGAAGTATAGAAGAATGGTGAGTGTCTCCGTATAATGGGATGGCATTTGCAGTATACTGGTTGTATTTAAAATGACTACTTTTCTTTAAAACTGAGCCTTTATAAAGACATTAGCAAACAGGGCTTGTTGCAAGCCAAATGTGTTTGACTTTAGATTTGTACATTTTCTTGGATGTTGAAAATTATTTATGTAAACTAGTTATATTTTTCAATCCAAATAGCCAAATGTTTGTGGATTCTTGTTAGAAGTAAGCAGAGTATAAATACTGATTCCTCTTTCAGGTTGGATTTGAGAGCATCTCTGCAAAAAGTATATGGTGAAAACCCTTAAAGGGTTCAAGCCAGGTGGAACTTTCTTGCTTTCACCTGCAAAATAAAATCATCACGGGGCAGAGTAAGACTGTGGATGACTTAAGGGTTTTTTTCCTTTCTCCTCTCTAGCCGTGTGCAGTTGTTTGCATTGATCTGGCTCTGGCTCTCTTTGTGTCCCCAAATCTGTGCGACAGTTGCGAAATCAGTATTTTCTTGATGTTATCCAGTAGGCCTTCATAACTTTGCATACGTTTTGGCTGTGTTTTTACCCTGGGATGTGAATGGGATTCCAGTTGGAGAGATCTCTTCAGGAAGAGTATTACAAAACAATTCTCCCAAATTGGGATTGGATCATAAACACTTTTGTGAGGTCTTGCTCTATTATGATGTAATTACACCATCAATGTAGTTACATACATAAATGAATACAAAGTACTAAAAATGCTTAAAATTAGTACAGTAGCAAACTCTGTGTATTTTTTTTTTTTGCCAGTAAAGTTATGAAGACTCTTCCAAACGAAAATCAGCTATATTGATTTTCTGTGTCGACTCAGGGAATGTTCTGTTTGGATAACTACTTTTTTCATACAGAATTGAGAGGGTAACTGAAATGGCTCGGTTCGTATCCTTGTGTGAAGAAATATAATAGTTTATATGAAAAGATGTGGCATAATGCTGTATTTCGTATGTAACATGCATGCAGTATCTTCTGTATGCAAGCGTATTCCGCTTCCTACGTTTCCTGATTCTGAGATTATTTCCTGTTTCCCGCAATGTGCGTGCCGCTATATGCCTTCTAATATCCCCACGTAATAGCTGTTAACATTTTCTACATTACATTATCAAATGTTCCAACTTGCTGCAGTTAAAAGGCTTTTACTTTATTGCCTCATCCGTATCTGTCAGCATTTTGCCATGTTCTTTTCTGGGGCCAAGCCTTCAAGTCATGGTTATTTTTTCTGTTCCTCAAATAAAATGCAGAAACTGTACAAAAGATGACCATGAAGGTTTGAATGTAATTTGTTTTAAGAAATTAACGTTCTAGTTTCTTTAGGTGCATTTGAAAAGCTAATAGAAAAGCCACACTTGTATCACATACTGTCCAACAACTCAGTTTTCAGTTTTCTTGCTTTGGACGGCAATTTGAAAACACAGGATCTGGTTTAAAGCCTTCATTAGTTTCTTTCCAGGAGAAGCTAGATAGAATGGCTGTGGAAAACCTGAGAGAGTAGACAGCTCGTTTGAGTAGTTTCACTGGAGAAGGGCAAAAAAGGCCCCTAAAGTTCTACTAATCTGTTGCTTCTGACATAGAAGTAAAATGTATCTATAGAACTGCAACTATTGCTGCTGGTCTCTGTGTGTATTTCTGTATCTCCTAAAACTTCTGATGCTCTTTTCTATTTTATTCCACAGCTCTGTAATAGCCATTTATATCTTTTTCAAACATTAAGTAATACTTGATATGCAGGAAGAGCTCTGGTGAAATAAGACTAGGGCTGCATTTATTCGTGATGAGTCTAGAGCTTTCTGATTCAGCATGCAGATAAGAAAATAATCAAAAATAATCACTTGCTTTTGTGAAATGGCTAACGTATTATCTGCTGTCTGCGATTTAAGTGGTCAGGCTTCATGTTGTAGTGAAGCCTGAATACAGGTGCCTAAAGGGTTTAAGCACCTATAAAACTAACTTAAGGCACACTATAGATAAATTTAGGCTTGGGAGCTCATGATGCGAGTTCTAGGAGCCAGGCAAGTTGTTGGTATTTATATGTACGAGGTATAGAAACAGGACCTTCAAGGATCCTTTTTCAATATCCTTGTCTTTGTCACCTCCTCACCTGAGTTTCTTCTGTAGAATTCTCCTATGCCCAAAATTTGTATAGCCAATTTGTATAGCTCTCTGCATTCCCCTTATTCCCACAGACTCCATCGCTGGCCCAGGGATATTAGAAAGCTGATTTTTTTTTTTTTTTACTTTTATTTTTGGTAGATTGATCTGAGGAAAAGCAGAATGAGGTGCCCTCTGCAGTGCTAAGCTGATGCACAGCTGCTTGCTGCTTTGTACAGGGACTCTATTATGATACTTCACAGTATTTCTCTTACGGGGGAGAAGATCAGGCAGATCTTTCTCTGCTGTCTTTTTCCTACTGTCCCAGCTGTCTCTGTTGTGGAGCCAAACATACAACCTGATTAAGAGTATTTTCCTTTCTTCACAAATGATAGAATAAGAAACTTTTATTCATTTTCAACCTTTTTAAGAACTGGCATCCTGCTAGCAAATTTTAAACTCAGTGATTAAGACTCATGCAGCGGGTGGAGATGAACTGATCTTTGTGAGATGTGTTCTTCATTGACATGTATGCTTGCTCTTTGATATGTGCTTAAGCTTACTTTTGGGCTGTAGGAAGGCATGCAGTCACTGACGTTCATCTAAGTTCACGTAGTCCTGTTCTTAATTTAATGGTTGTAACCTCTTTAGTTAAATCCAATGCAAATGCAAGTTATTTTCCTCCCTTCTGTTTTAAAATTTCCAGTGCAAGCATTATTACTTAATCAGAAAGATTTAGGCAGTCGACTTCCATTTGAAAGACCCTGACATCCATTTCTGCACTGCAAGAAACACCGAATCCTAAACAAATTGGTGGTAGTGCCTCTAATGAGTCAACTGTGAAGCTGTCGTTATGGCTCTGTCATGATGTATGTTGCAAGGGTATTTCTGGCTGTCAACGTACAACATGAAGTGACTTCCAGGTAATACAGTAGCACATCTCCTGACCTTCTGGCGTCAAAAGCATCAGCCTCTGCTTTTTGTATGTGCTGGTATTTGAGGAACTGCCTATTGAGCATAGGAGAGAAGATACAAGGCCCCAAAACTCCACAACACTTAAATATCATTGACCTAATATTTAATTTGACAAAAACGATCAGCATTTTTCATCAATCACTTTCACATCACAGCCTGAATTCCTGTGCACATCTGACACATTTCCTCAAATACCACAATGTAATTATCTTTTTTTTTTTTTTAGATCAGCGTTCTAGTACATTGCACTTGTTTGACCTTCTGCGTCCGTTTTAAGCACCTTTGTAATTAAATTTAGTATTTTGCCTAAACAAGCTTTTGAGTTACATAGAAATTATTACTGAGCAGAGAAACTAACGTGGCAGTACTTAATTGTAATACTGAAGGCATGAGTGCAGTTTTTAAACATAGAAACTGTTGCTTGATAACTGAACATACAAGTAATGTATTTGATTTTTCTTGTGCTGCTTGAAAAATAAATACATCCGGCCTGTTTAAAGCTCTGTCTGCTCAAAAAGCTGTATTATTTTAAGATTAACCCCAGTAGAAGACACTTGAAGGCATCTGGTTTTGATATTGGTAGCTGCTTGTAATACACTTGGCAGTCCTTTTGAAATTTGTCTTCCATTTAAGCCAATTCTGGATGTTGCTTTTGCAAATTTAGGACGAGAGGATCCTTTAGTGTGACATCTTATTCCCTGTTGGGTACTGATCATTGTGAATTGATTAAAGTCTTCAGCAGGTCACAGACCTCTCTTACATCAGTTAAGAAGTTTAGGTATAACTGTAAAATTTTGATTGAGATTTAGCTTCAAAACAGTACGTAGTTTATTTGGATTGTGACATCTGGTCAAAATCAGGATGCTGAATAAATTGATCTGCTGCACACCCAGCTCTCTGCTATAGTGAGCTATTTTAAAACTTCTACTGTAACTATCACTGTACCTAGCTGAGAATGATTTGGTAAATTGCTTTTTTGCAGTAGAAGGAAACCAACTGCCTTGAATAACATTCAGATGTGAATTAGATGAGGCTTATGTCTAGAAAACGGTTACAGTTCTCTAAAATGCATTAAAATTTTTCTGACCGGATGCAAGTAGTTGTGCAAACACACTGAAAGATAAATTTACATCATGTTGTTTATGCGGTGTAATTTTACTTTCTTGCAGGTATTTAGTTTTCATTAAAAAGGGCAACATGGAGAGTATTCATTAAAGGCAGAATCACTACGTTATTGTAATATGATTAAAGATGTATGACAAATTGCTTCATGGTGTTTTGAGTCTTTAATACTGTAGGGGAGGAGAGACTGACTTAAAAAAAGCAGGGACAGAGCTTTCGTTCTGTGATGTTTCTGGTCTTGACCCCATTCTTTATCAAATATTAGAAGTAGTGTTTGGATTCATAAAAATAAAAAAAATAGGGAGCTGGATCACTTCTGTTAGTGTCAGTTAAACAGCAAATCTTGTTTGGATTACCTCATTCCCCATAAACTGACATCATAGGGGTGCACAACATCTGTACACAGATGGCTTAATCTTGGTTGTAGTGGAACATGGAAGTCCAGCTGTGTTGTTGAGTCCTTCTGTATAGGTTCAAAATTGCCTAATTGTACATTGCTCCTTCTGTAACATTGCATTCCAAAATCAACTGATAGAAAATAAGATTATTTTTTTGTTAACTTCCCTGCCTGAATTTACTGACTAATACTGATGAAAGCATAATTACTGTTTGCCTCAATAGTAGCAGAGAAGCACCTACAAAATCCTCTTTTCTTGTGTTAATCTGGATCACCAAGAAAGTAGCAGTGCTTTCTAGACCAGGTGAGCGTAAAGAAAAGAAAGAATGTTTATACTGAAGGCAGGACAGTTATCTAAAGGAAGGCAGATGTAGACATATTTTGTTATCTTAAAAACAATGTGGGGAATGACATCACTTGCGTGCTATATGCAACAGATGGAAAATTCTGAAGAGGCAAACTCAGCTGGTCTCTTATCTCTGAATTCAGAGACTATGAAATGCACCTAGAAGTGGAGACTTTAAAAGTGCTGGCATACCAGCGAGTGGCAAAAAAATAACGCTGAGCTTAAGGTATTGTCTAATACAACCTCTGGATACTGACCTTTGCTGCTCTTCATGAAACGTGCATGTATGTGGTTTGATGTGTGTAATGCTGCGTCAAAGAGCTGGCTGAAGAGTCTGTCCACTCCTAAGGTGTGGAACTCCTTTCTCGGGTTTTTCTCTTAGACAAAAACACATGCTTGTAGTTCAATTAGCTAGCCATGCCTCTTGCACTTTCTAAATCTCAGCATCGAGATTTAGCTTGATGTTTAGCACATAACCCGAACAGACTTTAAGGTCTACGTTACATCACTACCTTTTTAGCACCTTTTATTGTCCTGTTTACTGGGATCATATTAATGTAACAGAGGTGCCTAAGAGTGTGTGTATATACTCAATACAGTTTACTATTTTAAGAGATGAAGTCACATAATGCTTCAGGTGACGAGTCATACTGTAGCACTTCAGTAATGGTGTACAAACAACGCTTAAACCCTTTCTTTGCTGAAACAAAGGTATCTAGTTTCACAAGTTAGACCAGGCTGCAGAAGAGCTATGTGTTTTCAGAGCAGGAGGGGAGAAAAGCACACAGAGAGATACTTTTAAGTATTCTGTTTCACCTTTGTGCCTGTCCCATCTTCTCCATTAGCCCTTTCTTCCACGTCAGAGTTTGTGTAACTTGCTCTCACACACTAGTTCACGCTGTTTACCAGCCACTTCCATACTAGAACATGTGTGGAGATGTACAGATTTCATACAGGCTGCCTCCCAGCATCATGAGCAATGCCTGTGTTTTATTCTGTCTGCTAGCACTCCTCCTCCAGGCTATAAGCTCTGTGAGTAACAACTCCAGCTTGCTGAATTGGACTCATGATAAATGTTGTAGGAGGGAGATATTTTAAATAATTCCAGAGTGGAACTAAACAGAACTTTGTCTGGCTAATAGGCTGAGCATGAAGTGGAAAGAAACTGGTTTTAAGGGCGAGCCTCCTCCAGAGTCTGCCTAAAAGCTCCTTTCATGTAGGAATCCAGATCCAAAAAACAATTTGAAGTTAGCTGTAAATGGGAAACAGAGGAGGAAACACAGCAGCCTGCTAATAGATTCAGTGGTCTGCAGGTGTTCCTTAGCTGTACTGCAATGGGGCAGCTCCTTGTGCACCTAAACAGAAGCACTGAGAAGTGAAAGGAGAAATGTTGTGAAAAGCAGGGCTTTAAATCTTCTTAAAAGTCATCATTTAAAAATTTTATCAAATTATTTTCCCGCAGAATTAACTATCCACCTGATCCTGTTCTCTGTAAAGCTTGACCCAGTTCACTGCCCTAGATCTGACTATTCCCCTTAGAACAAAAGTTAAACTTGCAATTAGGTATGCATTTAAACAATTGTAAAAATGAGTGGATGTATTACAAATTAGCAGAGGCCAGACCACATCTTTTTATTACTTCCAGGTGGGGGGAACTGAAGCTACGAAGGACTAACTTAAAGTAGCTCTACCAGAAAAGAAGCAAACTTTTTGCAAATACAGCAAAGCTTGAGGACATACAAAGTTGATTCACTGAAACTTGTACGTAAGTGTACTTCAAAGCCAAGTGCAGGTTAGATAGATAGGCTGGTATTAAGCTGAAGCTTTGTAGTAAGATACTAGTTTAGAGCTCTGTGAAGGCTTTAATCATATTTGCTCCATTTATGAAATGAGAACTGCATTTTTTTCCAGCTGCTGTCTTTGTTCCCACAAAGAGAAGTCTTTCTCTAATTCTGCCACTAGTGGCCATTTCCAGGCACGTGACAACATTTTGCCTGCACAGTTTCATTCTCAAATTATTGTGCAAGGAAAGAATTTAGACGAGAATTGCTTTTGCCGGCTGTGTTTTCCTTTGGGGTTGAATACCGACTGCAGCAACTAGTTGTATAAGTGAACTCATAGTAAGCATGTCTTTAACAGAGTCACTGGATAGCTGCTCACCACTTGACTAGTCTTGTCTTTAAGTACTATATTATTAATAATAAATTAAATAAGGTACTATGTCATCTTAGACTATATAAAATAAAAAAATGCAGATAATATCTAGAAACAATATAAAAATAATATATGAAAAAATGCAGATTAGCAGGAAGTAATGTAGGCCATCTGTATTTTAAAAGATGTTCCTAAATGCATAAAATCAAGGACAGTTCTCCTAGATTCTGGGAGGCAACTGTGACTTACAGCCACTGCATTTTAGTTACCTATTTCTTACTCAAACTTAGCTTTTTTTCTCCTTTGGTAAGAAACTATGCATAAGACTTTAAAGTTGAGAGTTCTCAGTAACCGAACAAAGCCCCTGTGCTCCTTCACTTGCTCTAGATCATCTGCACTTCAAGAACATGGGCTTGCCCTAAAGCCTAATGCAGCCTGGTAACAGTAGGCTGAAGGGAGAATGACCCACAGAACTGAGCAGTTCCTGGCTGGAGTTACTAGGACACCACTCAGGTTTTTGCGGGAGGTATGTGATTTTCCAAATAGCATTATAAAGTAGTGTCGCTGTTTTAACATATATTCCCTCAAAAAGGCTCACGACTGGACGTCCCAAGCTACATGAAAGCAATATAAACAGACTTATCCGCAGGATCCCCTGAGTCACTCCTCCCCTCTTATCTAAGCAATTCACGTGTTTAAAAAAAAAAAAGTTGATGTAAATGCAGACGTGTCACAGTCATAAAAAAAATTAGTAGCTTACCTCTTTCTGTTAGAGCCATCATTATTCTGGATTCCATAAATCCCTACATGGCACAAAATGGCAAAGCATTAAGAAGAATTTTATTTAAGGCAGATTTCTTATCTAAAGCCCCTTTTCCAGTCAAAACCTTTAATAGTTGTATAAGACAAAACTTTGTAAATCCACTTCAGACAAAAACATATAGGTGTCATCTTAGGTGAAAGCTGTAATTGTATTTACTGGAATAAGAAATGGAATTAAGGAAGCATCAGGATGACGGAGTAAGTAAATTTGCTCTTGATATTGACCTGAAAATAGGTCTCCCACCTTCTCAGCTTACGGAGAAAATTCCACGTTACCTCCTTAGTGCCCGCTGTTCTTCACTTTCAGTGGAGCATAATTTGTCCCATGACTGGAGAAGTGGACTGAGGTTCTATGCGATCCTCAGTTTGACTTGAGTATCTAATTTCCAGCTTTCACTGACCAGTAAGCACAGTCAACTAATGTGCTTACTTGTCTCCAGGCTTTTCACAGCTTAACTATTTCAAGCTGCCTTCAACAAACTGCGTGCTAGAAGGGAGGGTGTCATACCTGCATCAACTTCAACCAGAAAGCACACTCAGGCTCAGTTGTATTCAGTCTTTTTTAATAAATTAATGTCATTCAAAATACAGTGCCAGAACATGATGCAGCTGAACATGCTAGTAAGGTTTGTCATGAAGCACCTGTGTTCATGTTAGATTGGCGGCGCCCCGCTACTGCTAGTGGTTCCTGGGATTAATGCCAGAGCAGCACTAGTCATCTGCTCTCCTGCACACAGAGCACAGGATATTCCTGAACAGTTTGCTCCCTCCCGCCCCCCCAAAGTAAAAAACCTGATAGCTAAGGGATATCTATACACAATCACACTACAGTAATGCTTGTTATTAAATTAACAGAAAATAAAGACCTGGTTAATCCACACTAAAACTTTGTTTTACAATGGAAAAATACATCAGCAGCAGGAAGTAATATACATGAGCCAATGTTACTGTAATACAGAATGTGGAGACATTTACTGATTAAAGCTCCACATAGACCCGCACTATGAGGGCTGACAATTCCTATTGCAAGCCCAGCAACTTAAGTCCACACCTGGTAAACTACCAGCTGCTTGGAAGACCTGTATTCTAAATAGACAGGTATAAGTTAGTGAAAATAGAATACATGCACCTAATAATACAGCTTGACTGAACCTGCAGTCGCTTTGCCCTGCATGTTACCATACAATGGAAGATCTACCCTTCCTACCACAGGTAGATCCATGGGATTTGTTTCTTTTTCTTTTAATGGCATTACTATACCAACATGGATATTAGTATTAAGTAAGTGCAGCACAGTCCTTTAAGTGGGCCACACTGACAATTATATAACTAGCGCTTAAGTAGACTATCCAGAAGTAGATCAAATATAACTGGAAGATACTTTCAAAAGAGTTGTGACATCATCCTAGAAACAGTAACTACTTTTTTTCTGAAGCTAATTTTCCTGAACTGAGACTTCATAGAGCTAGAAATTAATTCTTTAGACAAGTCAGATGCTTAAGCTCATGATATACATATATGTTTCTCAATTATCAGATAATAGTATTTCAGATTATGGAAGCCTATCTGCTCATTTCACTGATTCATACTGAATGGCGGCAAGTGTTAGGTAGGGCATAAAAATACAATTCATGAGAGACAGGTTTGACATTTCTGTTTCCAGACCTGTTCTTTCACAACTATTTATTTCAAGGTAACTGAGCACAGAATCAGTTGTGCAGTCTCATTTGGGAGCTATACGGGTGGTAGAGTAACCATCTCCCCATCCAGCTCAAATTCATCAGCTCCATCTGGTGAGAAGAGATATGTTGGAGGTTTCCATGGGGACTCTTCAAGGCAAGATGGATACAGCTTTCCTACAGTGCACCGGAAGTCTTTCCCCAAGTCCCACAGCACACGTTCCGATATGTGCTGTCTAAGAAACCAGCGATCGAGTTCCAGGTCATATTGATAGGTGGCATACTTTGCTCTCTCGTTCATGTGGGTTTCTCGTATAAAGACACATAAAGAATTAGAGATGACAACGGCTCTAACGCATGGGTCAGAATACCGCTTGGCAGGGATATTGGCTGCCATTCTCCATTCGTTTTTATTCACATCATAGATTTCCACAGTTACAGAAGACCCATCTACAGTACTGCTCGGGAGTCTTATACCAGAATTGCTGGCAATATGCAGTCCTCCGATATAGAATATTTTATCACCAAAAGCAGCAGCTGAAGCAAAACATCTACTTGTTTGTCGCATAGCCATTTCTACCCAAGCATCTGACCTGGGAAAATAACAGTACATCAAGTTGTGTGCCATTACATAAATGCAGTTGTGAACTGCTACTGCCGTGCTCCATTGCCACGCGCAAGGCAACGGGCTTACCATGGTCCACTCATCTTTCTCAGTATCGTATCTCTCCACAGTTCTCCTGTTGAGTTCTCCACCAACGCTATCTCCTCCGATTGCATAGATGTATCCTTCACAGCAGACCAGGGATGGCTTTATACGAACAAAGAGCATCGGTGTCTTTGGAAACCAAGTGTTTTGCTGTGCATCAAACCAGTAAAAGCAATTCACAGTTCTGAAGGCAGCCTGGAGTTTGCTGCTTTTACTGTGATTGGTTTTCGTGTTTTTCAGAGGAACTTGCCCGCCTGCTATATAGATGTCATTATCAGGAGTTACAAGCGTCCCAACCTTATGCAAGTCAGCAGGAGGGTTGCAGAGTTTGTAAACTTTTTCTGCCTGGGGGCTATAACAAACAGAAGAATAAAGACTACCAGGGTTTTCAGCAGCAGCTTCAATGAATATCATCATCTCCTCTTTTGTCATACCAAGTCTGGGTTTGAAAAATTTGGGCATCGATTTGTACAATCCTTGCACCACCACTGATTTATCATTAGGTGGCAAGCCTTGAAACCAGGCTCTCTGGGTTACTTCTGAAAGTGCATCAATTCGGATTTGGCTAAGAACAGAGGACAAATACTGCGATCGTGATTCTGTGTTGTACTCCAGCCATAACATAGCAGCTTCACGAACTGTCTCCTCCTTTTCCACATTTAAATTGTCGCTGCTTAAAATATCTATCAGTAGATCATGTGACAGTTGCATGAAAGCCTCCTGGTGGTACACAGCTGTGAACTTGTGCTCTACCATTCTTTTAGCACTCTGTTTTAACTCTTCACAGCTGAAGAGATCAGCAAAACTTAATAGACGCACACAATTTTCTGCATTAATTTTTTTGATTAAGTATTCTCTACACCGTTGTAACACATCATCTACCTGTAATGCAAAGAAGAAACACACCATGTGTTACTGCATGCAATCTATTCGTTCATGTAGCAGCAGCAGGTAAACTTACCTGCATTTAGCATTGAACACCAGAGTTTAGGCCTGCAATACTGTATATATACAAAAATACAGTAGTGACTTACTCAACTGATTCGTACAGATCAAGTACATCACGTGATTATGTCTGCTTGACAAACTAATTGTCTAAATATTGGAAGTGCACTGTTTTACTTCCACCCTCCACAGGGTCGATAAAGCAAGGAGGGATGGGTACATGAAACATATCTGGCAAGCAACTGCTGCCTATACTGAGCAAACTGAACAAGAGTATTTTGAAATGACTAAACAAAGACTATTTAACAAGACAAAGAAAAAAATGGTTCAAAGATTAGAAGCAGTTATTTCATACTCAAAATAAAACATTCCTACCTGTAAGAAGCAGGCAGTTTCATAAAGCTGTTCTACTGTGCTGTCGCTTATTGCCAAGTTACCCGTGTATGCATAAGTTATGATAATTTGTAAAGTGGCTGCATCCACATTCCTCAGGTGTACATGTGTCTGTTTACTTTCACTTAGCCCACTCATGAACATGGCTCTGAAGAGAAATACACATATTAAGAGAAGGACCAACAGTAAGGACAGTAATCTTAAAGTCACTTATCACCTATAAGCCTTCAGTAAACAATACAGGGGTTCAGTATTTACCACAGGCTACCATCTAGTATTTAAGATACAGCATTTGTACAGAACATTCAAAAAGTACCATCAGTGCCCTCTGTAGAAATGTTTTATATTTATGCAAACTCTTTTGTGTTAATCAGCAGAGAACTCCAGTGATTTTGGAGTTTTAATGACAAAATTTAAAACTTTTTCTATGTCAGGTGATGATAAGAGGGAAGAAACATCCTCCAGAAAACACTGTTGAAACATATACAGATAGATTTTAGGTTCTAAAACAGAAGCAGCAGATTTATGCAATGGACTGAGCTGAGTCATATCAAAAAGCATGCTCCTCTGGGAGGAGGAGAAAGTTAGCTCAGAAAAATGGAGCAAGGACTAGCCCTCCATGAAGTATTTCTTATATACCATTCATAATAATATCAAACTTCAAGTTTGTAGACACAAAAAAAAAAATGACAGAAAGAGCTATCAGACTTGGTCTGAAAACAAACAAATTAAACCCCACATATTTCCATTACATATTTCTGAAGAAGTGGAAAGGCAATTAAAAAAAAAAAAAGGTTATTGTTTCCATAATGCATTACATACTTATTGCCCGTTCTGATTTATAAATTGCAACAGTTAAGAACTAACTGGATTCTAGTACTTCAGGTACTTGCCAATTTTCTTAAAATGGGGGACATCAATTTTAAGAGCTTTATATTAATTCAGGTTTGGCGTTATGGTTGTATAGAAAATTCAGCTCAAGGCTCTTTATATTTTTGGGGGGCTTTTTAGGAAACCAGATATGATAGAAGTTAGAAGGGACGGTGGATGCACCCTGCAGTCCTGCCTCCAGCTGAAGAGGTGAAGGGGACATGGAGATACGTTCCCTCAGTAAAGTCGTTCCAAGAAGGAACTTGCATTTTAGGAGAAATCACTGACTGGCCAAGTGCATATCAACTTGCCATGCAGCTTTTAAAAGGTAAGCAAGACAGTACAAGCACCAGCAGAGACTCCTCTCCATAGAAAGGAAGAGGTGGCTTTCAGAGAATCTGGCTCTAGCATATGCTTAAACACTGCTTAGTGGCCTGTGCTGGAGCTGGGCTGCCGCAGCACAGCACTCAAGCACAAAGATGGAAGGTAAGCTGGCTGCAGTCCTGCACAATGGCTGGATCACGCTAAGAGATGCTTTTCTGTTCTTCCCCCTCTCCCCGCAGCCTCCTTTGGGGCTATCAATTTTTCATAATGAAGCTAAATTTAGGAAGCTGAGCATCTTTTTGTAAACCAAGTAGAGAAGAAAAACAGATCATGACAAAACCACAAGCTTGATACTTCTTTTAACCAGTGCCAAAACCTCATTCCATAAATAATAAACAAACACACAGGAATAAGAGATCTGACTGCATATTCTAATGCTGCACACTGTGTGGACCCGTGACAGCTTTCCAACCTTATGATTAGCCACCCACATTAGATCTGGCCACATCTCCAGTGGCTGTTATTTTATAGACTGTTGGAGCTATGTCATCTGCAGAAGGCCAACAGCAACAATCATTATCTAGTGATCACACAATACTTGTTGCTAAAAATTGTACCAGACTCATCCGAGATGAAAAAATTAACACAAAACCTAGCAGCCACAAAAACTTCTGTGAAAGTCATAAGTTAATCCTCAAATAATTCCCTACAATAGAAGTTATTCTCTATATTCTATACAAGAAAGCAGACAAAATACAGAAAACATTTAGAAGCATTCTGTATAGCGAGCCCATCACAACAAGAAAACAGAATTTGCAAACCTTCCCTTGATTAAATGGGAAAGAAAAGTTATAATCCCTCCACAATGCAAGAAGGTAAAACATGCAGGGATGCTACCAAGACTAAACTCAAGCTTCAAAATTCCTTCCAGACATGCAGATTAATTATACTGTGTTGCCAACAAAAAATGATTAATCACTGCAGACAATTCATGGTGCCTCATCTTCTAGGACTTAACTATGAAGGTATATGCAAAAAGTAGTAGCACTCAACATATCTTATTAATAAAAACTTTTCAAAAGACAAAAAACAGGACACCTGGGAAGCAGGAGCTACCAATTTTAAAATTGCAACATGATCTCAGTGGCGGGGGGGAAGAGCAAAACGAAAAACAAAACCAAAACACACTGACACACAAAAAAGCTGTTGCATTGTAGCAAGGCTTTCAGACACAAGAAGAGTTTCTGGCTTCTTTGCTGAGCAGAGAAAACCAAATGATTCAGAAAACGAACCCGTGAACTTGCACAGCAATCCCTACTCTTAGCAGAGGCTTCTGCTAAGAAACTACAGCTAATAAACATGACAATGGAACTCCCATAGCCAAGTCTCAATAATCCCCTGTTACCCTACCTTGAGAAATAAAAAAAAAAAATTAAATATTTGAAGATTAAGGATGAAGAAATGTCCTAATTATTCAGACTTGAGTAACTCCATAAAGAAAACAAACCATCACAACTGTGATTATTTTTTTTGCCCCACTTCTTGTAAAAACTACAGTACCTAGCAAGAGTAAGTCACAACATGCTGGAAAATTTATTTTACTCTTTTGGTGTTGTTAAGTAGTGATATTTCTTTTTTTTTTTTTTTTTTTTTTACTTACTTCAGTGATCTTTAAGACTCTCTGCAACACATTAATTGTTAATCAATTAAGAAATATTACAATCAAAAACAGGTATCATAGATTTTCTAGAATTAACAGATCCTGCTTTGAATATTTACCTGAAATACGAGCTGCACGTTGCAAGAACCATCTTATGGCAGGGAAATTCAGTGCCCTCAACAATCAACACTATGTCAGTTAGCAACTGCTGTTCATAAAAGAATTTTAACTGCTCCAGCAAGGATACAGCATACTCGGTATTTATCTGCCTCTCGTCCTGGGTAGACATGACTGTATTCCATTAATATTTCCAGGACCAGAGAGAAAAGTCAAGATCGTTTCACCAGAGAAAGGTCAGTTGAATGTTTCTGAAGTAAGCAGGGAAGAAACAGCAGGAGGTCTGTAGCCTTCAGAAGTGATACCGATAAAAAGAGGCAGTGTTATCTTGGACTGCTGAATCAATGTTTCAGACTTTGACCTACTATTAGGTCATCATGCTTTGACTTGATGTCACAGTCTGTTCAGAGGCTTTCAAGAGTGTCTGCAGAGCTCCTGTTGAGATCTATGATGCAGCAAATGAATGAGCAAAAGTGAAGTCTGAGGTAGATTTCGTGGTAACATCTCGTGATCAGTGGCTGCACTTGAATGACTGAAAGCAGGAAAATAAAATTAATTTACACGTTAGCACTTTTTCAAAAACCTTTCATAGTTACCCCTTAAAAGTAATTGTGTAACAAAATTATTTCTAAATTAGTACTAAATTACTTGCACAAAAATCTTTTTGAGAAAAAAATCTGAACAACAAAGTATCAAAGAGAAAAGAAAAGCAGAAGAGTTCATACATTCATTCTCATCAAGACGTAGACTCATGAATTAAGATAACTTATTTTGTCAACACGGCTTCTAAGGCTGGAGATTTAAAACAAGGTTCAGAAGACTTTGTTCCTCTTCCAAGAATTACTCAGTTTTCCCACTGAGTACACCTGTGCATTTCCTTCAATCATTGATAAGATAGCCACATTTTTTTCATTTTCACATAAAACAGCTGCTTTTTCTTCTTCTCTGTTTGCATCTACAAAGACACTAAAAATATAAATGCAGTTTCTTTCAACATTCCATCACTTTCCAATTAAACTCTCAGCATCATCATCAACCCTTTCATTTCTCCTTTAGCATTCTAACAGAGAACAAGCAGAACCAGAGTTAAGGATTAAAAAAGAGACAACCTAACAGCCTATATTCCAATTGCTTATTTGATTCATCTTCCCTGTGCAGAAGGGGAATAATACACCTATTAACATTTCACATTTCATTTTTTTTCCTTCTGAGTCATTTCCATACAGCTGCAGACAGGAGAAAACAAAAATAAGGAGATAATAGGAGCAAAGGGATGCTGGAATAACAGGGGTCAAAACACTTGGAGTGGTTATAAAGCAGTGACCACGGGCTACCAAAGTCTGTTTTCTTGTTTGGACATTTCTCCTCCTCTTAAAAAACAGAGTCAGGTTTTATCTTATCTTCCATGTGAACACAGAAACATAATTAAGAATGGGATAGTTGTGACAGTAAAATCACCAACACCAAGGACACCAGCATACCACATCTATCAAATACTTCCAGACTTATTTAATCTCGCACTGTTCTTTTGCATTACAAAAAAATCAAGGAATAACCAGGGACATGTTTGTCTAAGACATCGCTATCATTATAGTTCACGATGAACATGAATGCAGAAATACCTTACTTGAAATTCCATACAAAAATACACAATTTAGTTTAAGATGAAGGCTGTAAAAATACCTGCCAGCCATATCAAAGATCTGCTATTTCAACAGTCCTGCCTGTAATACAATTCAAAGACAGCTGTCTTTTAACATTCACTCACTTGAAACAGATATGCTTAATTAATGCCACTTTAATTACTACTAATTTAGTGTCACTGATCTTTTTCAGTGAAGAAATAGACACAAACAAGAATCTCAAACTCTTAGTTTTCATTGGCTGTTTAACTGGAAAACAGTCAAAATAGTCAAACACAATGTTCAATGTTTGTTCAGGTGAAGGCAGTTAATTAAGAAAAACAGAAAAAGTGTTAATATTTGGGGGACAAAGAAGGAGAGACTACTATCTGCTATAATAACAGATATTAGCATAAGTCTTCACTTCAGACCTTCATGCCTTCAAGACCTTCAGACCGCTGAAGCCACTAAACCATATCAAAGATACAGAAAGATACTGCTCCTCTAACACAATGACCTTCTGCTTCAAGTCACTGCTTCTTTTCACCAAATTAGTATGCATCCTATCTCTGCATCACCGACTGCTATCCTGGTTATCTGATAACAGCTTAACATGCAACCCAATCCATTGACAGATTTCACACTGAACTTTAAATGGCTACAGAGACACACAGACTTCCTAAGTGTGTTAGGCCCACAGAAATAAATAGCTCATGGCTCTACTGGTATCCCGGGTCTCTCTACAACATTGTTTTTTGTGGCTTAGGAGTAAAGTTTCAAGAACAATAGAAGCTGGTGGATTAAGCTCTGTTTGGGCAGAGCATCAGTAGTACTAAGCTTTAGCAAAAGAAGTCACTGATATCATAACTTCTTATTACGACGTAATTTTGAAGAATATAAATCAGGAAAGTTTCAGAAACAGGAAAAAAGAGCAAAAATAATCTGCACTGTTTTAGTCCTTAAGTAACAGAACCAGTCAAGGATGCTATGGAGAAATTGATATACACCTGCTAGTAAGATTAAAGACATTTTTGGCAGCATGCAGCTGACAGTCAATAACCGAAAAAGCAGACCTGTTCAACAGAAGACAAGTTGAAACTGTGAAATTAATTACTATAAATAGCTGGAACATTTCAGTATGACCCTCAGTAGCAGAAAAGACTGAGGAGATGACAGGAGTCTTGTTGCAGTACATTTTATATGTGATGCAAACCACCTCTGAACTGCAAATTTACAATGCTGGAGTCCTTCCTTTACAGCTGATCTAAAACCATCTCATTTCCCGGATGTGCTCCAGTGAGGTACACGTGCTAGGAACGCACTACATACAGGATTCCACATCCACACTGTGTTTTGCAGCCAATGATAACCATTCTCTAAAGAACAAAATTTTGTATTTGAAAATTTTCTGTATGTCACAAAGTCAGGAGTTGCATCCCATCCCCTTCTAATGAAGCCATACTAAATAATCCTCAGAAAAACAATAAATACATCAAGAATCCCTCAATTTCTGGTCTAAATTTACCATAATTTCTGTTGTCATTTGTCCAAGAGAAGTGAATCTGATCAAAACATTAGGATAAGTGGTGTAGGAACACAATTTTGTGCCTGGACAGTCATCCAAGACTACCTACGTCTCTCGCACCTCTCTGAAAAGTTCAAGACAATTTTAAAGGAGATACTCTCCTCATTTTAGAGGCTGAAAAACTGAGGCACTGAAATAAGAATCAGCTTGTCCAAAGCAGAACTGTAAGAGGCTCAGTTCTCCCCAGTCCCACCTAACATCTCTCTCGCTGCACTGTGCTTGGTTGACATACACCTCTTAGATCTAACTGAAAAACTATGAACTTTAAAAGATGTCTACAGATGCACTACAGTCTCCTGTAGTTCTAGTAACTACACAGCGGTGGACACTTCTGATTTACAGATTAAGATCTATGGCTGAAATTAGCTTAATATCCTGAATGGAGATTGACAGAATAAAAATAATCCTTCAGTACAAATTCTGTGAATAAGACTTTCCCTTTCAACGATGTCACTGGAACAACCGTTTTGTTCTGGGTAACTTCTTGGAAGTCAGCTACCTAAAACTGGACTGGTAGGTAGCTGCTGGAAGGCCACAGCAGTACTGGATTGCAAACTACGCCAATTACCAGGTGATCTAAAGTAACTCCCTATCAAGCTGGAGAGCAACGTTAAGTAACAGGTTGATAAGAGGTTTGGTTGGGTTTTTTTTAAGTAATTATTCCTTTTAGCTTAAGTAATTTTTAATGAGGTGGCTTTTAACACTTGTTCATGTACTTGTAAATCTGAATGAGACCACTCCAAGAATTAGTCATCAAATGTTAATGAGTTATGGGACACCTATTTATTGCCTTCCTTGAATCTGTTTATCTTCTGAGGTCAGACAAAGATTGATAAACAGAGATACATACTGTGTTACACACAGGGAAGTGTTAAAACTACACTTCAATGTGTAACATAGAATAATGACTATTTCTAATGTAATTAGTAGGGAAATGAGTTATATAGCTATAATAGTCTTCAACTAGACTAATTCAACACAAAATCTGCTTTATTTTTTCCAAATTATAAGAAGGACAGACAGATATATAGACATGCAACCTTTTGTTTGGTTGGTTGGTTTTTTAACTTATTTCTTTTCCTAGTATCAAAATATCTAAGTTCTTCTGAATATCCCATTAACAAGTCTGACAGATTAGATGCCTAACTTCCAATAAAATTCTGGGAAACGCTTAAAGATCTACGAAAGTGTCACAGGTTCCAATCTGCATCTTCAGACACACCTAAACATCTCTTAGAATTCTAACTTCACTAACTTAAACTCACACTTCAATAGACTAGTATGTTTGCAAGAAAAAGAAAAAAAACCACAACCATCAAAAGGTATTTCCCTGGACATTCAACTTATTTAATCTAGTTTTAACTAATTTAAAAAAAAAGCTTTAAATACTACTTTCACGCACTTTTAATCAAATTCCTATTTCCATCCAAGGGCAGCTTCATACAAATCACAAGTGAAAACACGTCTAAAGAAGTGAGTCATTCACTATTTTTAACATAATAAAACGTCAAAATTAAGAACTGAACAACCATAAGCCAAACTGCACAAGCATTCCTGTGCTTAGAGATAGCAATCCTCCCAGCTAGCAATGGCAGCACCAAGCTCAGCCACTTTAATACTTAGTTACTATTAAGGATACACCGAGTTACAAATCAACATGTTTCAAAATGATTACACCAACTACTGGCATAGTCCTAAAAACGATTAAAATCAATTATTTAAATCAATACACTCTGCCAACAGATCTCAAAGATAGCAAATAAAGAAAGAAGAAAAAGCAGTTGGAAGCTCTAGATTCTTGAGTAACGTATCAAATTTGCATCCTTGGCAGCAAAAAAGAAATAGGTAATTGATGAAGCAGTTCCAGACTTGGAAGTTTTCCTCTCTTCTAAAGCCATCAAAGGTGTCTTTGATAGCACTGCAGTCCAGAAACCTGAGGACATCAAGGAGATTCTAATAAGGCAAAAACATGAAATTTCACAAAAACACAGTGACCGATTTATTCCTACAATATTATCATCTTGAAAATTACTATTCACTTGGAAACTACTACTATTTTCCATACATATTATGCTTGGGAGGTGAGTTACAACTTTGAGGTAGGTGAGCTTTTTGAAACTATGCAGAAGCTATAGACTAGAAGTGTCAGACTCCATGCTAACAACATGTTTGGTCACAATGCGCTCCTCATTACCAGTTTCTTTCCTGTTTTTCTGCTCCTAAAGGAAGTCATACACTAAAGGAAATACCTGCTCAGAAAAAAAAATTAGCACACGATAAACCAACAACTTCACATGGCAACTGGCCTTCCACGCTGAGCATGGGTAGTTTCCATCCCCAAGGGCATTTCTGTTTTGTGGAAAGACTTGACCTGTTTTGGAAAATTAACCTTTCAAAAAAAGTGGGCCATGGATGTCTCCAGTAAGATCCATCAAGCACGTAAAGAAAGTGTTTTGGTTTTTTTCACTGAACACTAGTATGTTAATGAAGCTGGTCTGTTTTATTTAAGAACTTAAATTCCAGTTCACAAGTATACGTCACTCCCTTAAATATTCACTATGAGATATAATGATGTTCAACTATAAATTCAAGCATTTCTACATTAAGAAATTAGATTCGATTAATAATTATTGTAGCTTCACTAACCATAAGTTAGTTCCTGAAAGGTTAGAGTCTTATAATGGATAGCTTATTGACGCATGTGAAATTTAGTCTCAAAATGCAACAGCCACTAAATTAAGGAAGTGACTTTTTAGGATTTCCACTGATTTTAGTCTGTTTCATAATCACATGACCAAAACAAAAAAGCCTGTCTCAAAAAAAAGCCCCAAAAACCACAACAATCACCTGTCCAAAACATAGTCAAAAAAATACTAAATAAGCAGCAACAGCCTTTCTTCTGCTTTGGTCTGTTCCTGCAAGACGCTAGTTACATAGCACTGAGTATAACAGGAACCTTTTACTCCACACACAAAAATAATTAGGAAAGAAGCGTGATACCTATACCCAGATCATGAGATTACATGATTTACACATCCGAGTATACTAAATATTTAAAATTACCTGTTTCTCCTAGCACATTGATGAAAAATTGAACTAAGTCGACTGTGTATTGTAATGATTTCCTAAATGCATCATCTTAAACAAAATTCATGTAGATACAGCCCGAGGTGAGCTCACAAGCGCACACAGCCATTCAGGTCCACTATGATCATAAAATAACATAGAAAGTCAAGCTGTGGCTTTGCAAAGAAACCTCTAAAACTGCAGATGCTAACTACAACACAAATCTATTTCTAAACCATACTTTATTTCAAAAGCAGCAGGTATCTACCCTGTTCGTAACATAAGTAGTGAATACTCAAGAAATTTTAAGCATGTGGATAGCTAACTCCGAAGCTATACCACGCGTATATTTAGTCTATAAAAGCTCACTAAGAACTGATTCTTCCAATCCACATATAAACACTGAAGCCCACCCTTGGTCGTTGTAGGTACTAATACTATATACACACACACAACTAGACGCATCGGCAACAAAAGGAGGGCAATTACAAGAAACGGCAATGCTACTACAGCACTATTCTCCTAGATGACTTCATAGTGTCTGCCACTTCAAGCATCTCTAAAAAAAAAAAAAAAAAAAACCACCAAAGTTGCAAACATCCCAACCTGCTCAGCTGAAAGGGAGCACTCAGCGCTGGCAGCCCTACTGCCCACCCCATTACAGGCCCGAGTCTACTGTCCCCTCCTGCTTGCGGGGCGCAGCGACACGGTATTAGAGACGGAACGCGGGTTTTTCCCTCTTCCTGACACCCAGGTGCGCCGTCCCGTCCCCTCCTTGCTTTTATTCCTTTCGTGCCTCACTAAGAAGCCCCCCCGCCAGCCATAAGGAAGGGGGCACTTTCCTGCTCCGCGAGTACCGCCCCACGCCGGGGGTCGGGGACGGTCCCGCCGGCCGCACGGCCGAGATCCCGCCGTGCTTCCCTCTCCTCCCGGCTCTCCCGAGCTCCGCCGCGCCGGGAGACAGCCCTGGCCAAGGGCGCGGAATCAGCCCCGGCAGCCACCTCGCCTTCTTCCTCAGGGCGCCTCCGCCACGGGTTCCCGCCGGTGTCCAGCGGGCCCGGAGCCGCGGCTGCCGGGCGAGAGCAGCGGCAGGTCGCGGAGGGGGCGGGCGGGAGCCGCGCCCAGGCCAGGGAGGGCGCGTCAGGCTGCTGCAGAGCCCCCCGCCAGCCTCCCCGCCGCCCTCCGCCGGGGCCTCAGACCCCTCGCGGCGAGGGGCGGCCTACCCCGGCTCCGGCCCCGCAGGCCGCCGGCCGTGAGGAGACGGGAAACGGCCCAACGGCCGCGCCAAAGGAGGGTGACCGGCGGGACGCGAGCGCGGGAGTACTGCCACCACTGCTGCCGCCGTTTCCCCCCTCCAGCCCAGACAAACCTCCCACCGCCGCTTCCTCTTGTGCCTCAGCGTCCCGAGCCAGGGGCGAGGGGGCCGGGGAAGCGGGGGAGGCGGGAAGATCCGGTCTCCCCCGGGCTGCGGAGGCGGCGGCCACTCGCCGCGCAGGCGCGCTGGCCCCTCCCCTCCCTTCCCTTCCCTCCGCCTCCTCACAGCACCACCACCGCCGCGGGCCGGGCCGCTACGACGCGCCGCGCGCCGCCGGCCCTGCGCATGCTCAGAGCGAAGGGGAGGGGCCGGCCCCGCGCTCGCCTCCGCCCCGCCCCCGTTTCCGCTTCCTCGCCCCCCCCCCCGCCTACGCCCGCAGCGCCCCCTGCTGGGCGGAGCGGCTGGCGGCAGCCCGTGGGCCCAACGGTCGCGGGGCGGCGCGGCTCCGCCGGGCCTTGTTCCGGCTCTTCTTCCCCCCGCCTCCTTTTCTGCCAGGGGCCCTCCCAGCGGCATGAGGCACCCGGCAGCCGAGGGCTCCTTCGGCCGACCGCGGGAGCCCCGGAGGCCAGAGGTTTGCCCTTCCCGCCAAGCAAACGCCGCCTGAGGCGTTGTGGGGCCTGCGGCCTGCCGCGGGAGGGGAGAAGCAAGGGAGGTGGGAGGAGTCTGAGGACTGAAGCCTGGGCCAAGGAGAAGGAAAATCCTGAGGAAAAGGCAACTTTTTAAAAGCTCAGGAGTGTTTTTCTTTTTTTTTTGTTTTGTTTTAAATTTCCCTGCCCTTACTAAGAGAAAGGCTTAGAATTTAACTCAAAGGTGAAAGCTCAATCTGATGAGCACAGGAGTTAAAACATCCCGAACAACTCACTCAAGTGACCTGCACACAAAGCACAAGAGCTGCCATCAGTGCTAAAGAAAAGCTTTAACTCGGGAAGTCTGTGGTCAGTGAGATCAGTAGTCCTTCCCAGGCATTTTACAATTTGTGTCTTCGTACAAAGGACAAGTTTAATTTGAACATTATAGAAAGAAAAAAAAAAAAAAAAAGGATATTACAGGAATTTCCTAACTGTTTCAGCTTGAGCAACCCACAACAATTTTTTGTCATTTAGACAATTATTCTATCACCCGATGACCCCTCCCTACCCAGAAAGGGGAATTGGGAAAAATAAGTAAAGAAACCCAAGGGTTGAAATATAAACAGATTTACTAGAATAATACCAGACAATTAACATTAATAATATTAAAGAACCAGTGTTGATCCCAATACCAATATAAAATATACAAGGATTATACTGAGACAGTTCCATCAGCAGGAGCTGTGCACTGCCAGCGGTGGACAGCAAATGTTGGACGCTGCGAGCGCTACGGATTTGGGAGGAAGGGAGGGGCTCAGGGGTCCAGCACCAGGGCAAGAAGTTCTCAGGATCGCAGCCATCGTAGAAGAGAGAAACTCCTCAGCAAACTTTCTATTTTATATTGAATGTGATGTTCATGGTATGCAATAGTTCTGTCGGCCAGCTTGGGTTAAGTGCCCAGGTCTCGCTCCTCCTCATCCCTGCACCTGGCGAGCTCGAAAACACTGAGACCTTGAAACCCACATGCCATAGCTGGCTATAAAGGAAATATTTTCACAAATTCAGACACTAGAGTCTTCTAAAAATGCAGTTTTCCCAGGCATTAGAAGATAAATTAGTCCTCTGTTGCTTAAACCAGGACACCAACCTAGAAATATAAACAGCCTCTAAGCATCCACACCTCTGTTTTTTCTCTAGTCACCCACCTACTTGCACAGTGCATTTGTTGTGCGTCTTTCTCTCTCCATCTCTCCCAATACCGGTGCTGTCATTCAGAGATGTGAAGTCGCCAAGTGACCATTCAGATTCTCATCCCCTGTAAGGAACCAGGGTAGAGCCCAATTACAACCTCACATTTCATAAATTGCTGTTATGTACAGTGGAGTACGCTGTACTGGAATAAGCACTTCCCTTGCTTATATGGAAAGAACATTACATTTGTCCGTCTAGTAAGCTGTGTTAGGATGGAAGAGCATCGCTCCGTTTATTGAGTACTGAGCAACTGGTAAACTTTAGAAACAAATGCAAACTTTACCTTGCATTATCTGATTTATCTTTTTTTCCTACAAAAAGTATCTTTAACAGTAGTTTTAAGCAGAAGATTGGTAATATATCCTTTTGGGTTTTTTTAACATAAGTTCCAACGTTACAAAAGGAAAATATTGGATTAATTTAGAGATGCAGTTTAAAAGTCTGCAAGATGAGACTGCTAGCTTTCTGTATACCAGCTGAAGGCTTTTACTGCTGTTCCTATCTTCGTGTTTTGATTCTGCCTTCCCACGCATTGTTGGGAAAAAGGCCTCTACATCACTTCTAAATGAGCCTCAGGTGGAAGGGGGAGAGGACAAGTAGCAGCTGCCTGCTATAAAAAGGGTGAGCTCAGGGCTTGGTTAGTTTATTGCTGGGCTGTGAGCAGCAGCAGCAGCATGGACCTTAGTTTTGGGGGGCTCTAATGGGGCAGGAATAGCTTAGTTTTTGTTAGGGTTGTTTTTTTTTTTTTTTCCTCTTCTTCCCTACGTTATACTCTCTCAAAGGTTAAAGTAATTTAACTTTAACCTAGGCTTTGCCCTAGGAGAGTGAGGGGAGTCGGTTGGCTTTTTGGTGCTTGCAAGAGCTGTCTGGACTGTTCTAGATGGAAACTGAAGAGGGCTCCAGTGTACCTCAGAGCTTCTGAAACCCTAGGCTGAACTGTGTGCTAGTTTGTAACAGGTGTTAAATTCAATTTTTTTTCTGTAACTTTGCAGTGTTTAAGTTTTCTAAAGACTTGAGCTGCTGTCTTTTTTTTTTCCTGTCACTAGTTTTTCCTGAGTTCTCTGATTTCTTTTATTCTTGCTGATAAGTATGCATGACAGGGCTGTATCGCTTGTGTGGGTTGGAATGGACTGAACTTAGGGTATTAGTTAACTAAGGAAATACATAAGTGTGGAAGGAGGTACTGTCTTGTGAGTTTTGTATGGTTTTGAGCGTGAAGTCGTGCATTAAGGATTTTGCTTTTTTTGTTACTTATCATTTAGTTTAAGCATAGGAAGCATGGTGCCACTGAAATATTTGGTTTACTATGTTAGCTGTTCCTAAGTATATTATAAAGTAAAAATCCTCAATTAATAGAGCTCTGTGATTTCAGATACAATGTATGTGTCGGCATTAAGAAGTGTTTTTTTTTGTGGAGCACCAAACTTCTGATTGTGTGAAGCCTTCTATTACTCTTTTTTTGAGGTCTCTTGCTCAAGGCTAACTGACTGAAGGCTAGCTTTCAATTGGCTGGAATACTATTTATTTGAATGTGTGCATATAAGACTATATTAAAGTTACTGGTCCTGTGGCTTTAAAATGTGTTATAGGATTGGCTTGAAGTACTAATATTGAGAGCTGCATATAGCAAAGGAGAACTGAAAATCTTTGACTTTGATAGTAATGTCAGTTTGCTATTTTCTGGTTGGAAGATAGTAGTTTTCTTCTGGAAAAATCCAGTCTCATTATGCTGAGAGAGGAACGTCTGCTGAATTCTGACAGAGCATAAAAATCTTGAAGCTGCACAGTTTTTGAAGTGATTAATCCTGATCATTTATCTCTTCCAGTGTTTGGAAAAAAAATGAATACTGCCTCAACTTCAGAAAGTGGATCATATTCCACCAACCACACGAGACCCTTTTTTTATGCGCAGCCAACAGCACAACAGCCTTTTCCAAGTTCGTGGTACCTCAGTCATGCATACAGTCCATACTGTGTACCTGCTCCAGGTAAGGTAAATGAGAGCTGCCTGTGGTAGCTTTCCTTAGTAAATTACTGTTAGAGTGGAGGAAACAAATGTATATCTGTGTTAACAAGCTTGTTGGGAGTTTAAGGTAGAACTAATGTAATGTTTTAGTTGTCAAAGATCTGATTTATGAAGTGTTATTTAAATATGTACCTTGTGTGCTAGAAAGCATCCATTTCTGGAGAGTGGAAACTAAGCAAAATATTAAGTAATGGTTATCCTAGAGATAAAGAGCTCTAGAATGTGCTTAGCACACATGTGTATATATATGAGTTCCATACATGCATGCATTATAGGTATGGAAAAAGATAAAATAAAAATCCACACAGAAACAATATTGTGAAATACATCTTGTAAATGGTATACCTATGTGAACTTCTAACTGGAGCTGTCTTTTTTGAAGACAATGCTATAGTATAGTCCATAAAATAGCAAAAAAAAATTATAGGAAGCTAGCTGGTGTAAGTTCCAAGGAATGAAAGCAAGATCTGGTTAAAGTATAGGTGTCCAGATAAGCTGTTTTATAACAGGGAACACTCTCTGTGTTTCTGCACCAAATTTGCTTCCAAACACTGACAGGTGGAGTGCATTACTTACCTGTGTATCTGATCTTATAGCTGCCCCTATGTATGCAAGCAATTATTAATCAGAATGACTTATTTCAGAAAGAAGATATATTGGTCTTTACTTTTTTTTATCCCCAATGTCTAGGCTTCCGAAATGGAAATCCATATTTTCCATTTTATTCTGTTGCACTCCATGAGTACCCTGGATTTTTTGTTCCACAGCACCCAGTGCATGCAAGAATTAATAGAAGGCCGTATTTTAATGCTTCTGCACCTTCCCCTATGTTTTATCATGCAACAAGATTTAGACACTATAGTACCTCTGGGAAAAAAATGGAGACAAAAGAAACACAGACTGATCCTAGACAGCCTGAAAACAAGCAAAAAAAGCATCAAGATAGCCATACAGAAACGAAAGGTTGTGATGCAGGAAATACGGCCTGTGTGTCTTCTGGTATAGGTACAGAGACTGAAAGTACTTCAGAGAAACAAGATTCATCTGGATCTTCCATTGTGGTAGACAGAGAGTTTCGTAACAAGAGCCCTTCCAGCTCTACACAGTATAGAAATCTTACTACTGGGAGCTATGCCTTTGAGAAGGAAGAAGTGAGGATAGAATATGGCAATGGCTCTCCAGCTATTCAACTGTGGAAGTCCTTTAAAGAAACTATCCCATTGTATGATGTGGCAAGTGGTAAACCAGTCCCAGAAAACATAGTGCAGCGTGACTTATTTTCTGTTAGCTCATGTGAAGGAAGGATATATAGCCCACATGAAGGGGAGAAAATGGTGCCAGGAGCTTATTTAGATGAGAGAAAAGCTGTTCTTACCTCAAAACAGGGTGTTGAAACTGTGCAAGAAAAAGAGGCCCAAAATAACGAAGTGAAGCTGGACGCAGAAAAGCAGGCAAATGTGAGTCAACAGGAAAAATCCCCCCCAGGGGAAACCATGGCAGTGCAAATTGCAGAGCTGGCAAGATCTGTTAGCATAGATCAACCAGTGGTAAGACAGGATGTGATAGTAGCTAAGAAATCTAGCTCTAAAAAATCTACAGGCTCAAAAACCTCTCAAGAAGAGCCCAGCTTTATTCAGCAAGCAGGACTACTTCCATCTAGTATGGAGGTAATGAGTGACTTGAGTTTTCAGCAGAAAAAACTGAATCTAAGCCACAGCACAGCAAATGAAAGTCAAACAGATAAAAGTATTTGGTGTGACGAATCAATTGAGAAGTACATTCCCTCTAACAGTTGGTTGGCTAGTATGGACACAAATTACAACTACGATGTTTGTTTGCCACAACAGAAACGTCAAAGTGTACTCAGTCTTTCTTCTGATGACATGTCCTCTAGAGAGGAAGGCTCATCAATTGATAATGCCCCAGTGTCTTATTTTGTCCCTGACTATGTGCTTCAGAAAAGCATGTATACTTTCCAGAAAAGTACAGAGGGCTTAGAGAAAGAGAAAATTAAAAGTGGTGGGTCCCTTAATGAAGATGAAGTGGTAGGAAGGGAGCAGATGAACAGCTTGAATGACCCAGATGTCAAAAATGCATCGAGGATGAAGACTAAAGAGGCTTCCAGTAAAGGTAGAAAGCTGGGAGCCTTTCCTAGATCTTCTAGTTGGAAAAAAATCAATTATCTCAAGAAAAAAACAGCTAAGAACTTGTCAGAAGTTGAGGACTCTGAAGAATACTCTGTGAGAGAAGAAGAGGAGGAGGATGAAGGTGAAGAGGAGGAGGAGGATGAGGATGATATGGATGAAATTGAATATTTCTTTCAAGAAGCCACTCCCTATGGAATCTTGACACCTAGTAGAGGAAGTTTCTACCAAGTTGGCCAGAGGGTGCTTTGGAAACCACCTAAAAATGCTATACCAGCTCAATTAATTAGCTGGCCTGCTCAAGAGAAAATAAAAACTAGGAGCGGGCTTGGTGAAAACATTGGTGTAGTTTACAAGCCAAAGGAGAAAGAACAAGATGAAGTTGTGTACAGTGACTGTGGGTATTACGGAAGAAAGAGGCCTATGGCAAGAAGAGAAGGACTTGAACATCAGCGAATGTTATGGAAACTTTTGGGAGGTAAGCTAATTGCTGAGGATGAAGTGCTGCTTAATAGAACACACAAAGAACACCTAATCACAGTTGCAAATTGTAGTTTGAACCAGTGGGAAGATTGGAAAATGTTGTAGCTTCAGGTTTGGCTTAGAGCCAGAAGTACTGCAGAACAATTTCTTTTTAGGTAGAGCGGGTTTGCTGTGACTTATTTTTTTTTTTACCTGTTGCATGAGGATTCTGCATCTTCACAACCAGCAGAGAATTTTGCAGAAACTCTCCTTTTGAGTTAGATTTTTATATACTTACCTTTCTGCCATTAGTGGCAACTTTTTCATTTGAAAAGCTTAAGGTCATTTGAACTGCACGTTTACCATTGTTTAATAATATGTTGGAAGCTCAGCACTTAAATTTATACAAACACTCTGATTCTCCCTTCACAGACCCATGTTAGGTGGATTAAACAGGATTAAATTTATTATAATCTGGTGGCCATACCCTGTGTAACTTCTCTGCAGAAGAGGAGTCAAACCATTAATTTTCTTTTTATTGTAGCTGCTGCTCTCTTAATGTTAGCAACCAAATTTTTGCTTTATTTTCATAAAATCAGTGTGAAACTGTATTAAATTTGATCTGGAAAAGAACATTTTTATTTACCCAAAGGTAGATATTGGTAGAAATTGGATTAATCTGAATGGAGAATAAGCAGAATTATCAGTAAGTGTTCATAACTGGTTATGTGGACACTTCAGTAAGCGGCTGCTGTTTAATACTGCTTGTATTAATTATTATTTATCTATTATATATTATATATATTAAATATTAATACAGCTGTGTTGTAATGTGGAAGGCATCTAAAACAGGGAGATCTACTTCTAGTAACAGGCTTAGTGTTCTTAACTTTATTTTCTTTGTACAAAATCTGTAGACTTAAAGCAGCTTGTAATTTTTGTCAAGTGTGTTCTCAAGAAAACTGTTTTTATTTTAATGGACTCTTACAATTGGATTCAGTAGCTAGCTTTGCATTCTGACTTGTGGATCAAACATTATATTAACATTATTGAAAGTAAATACTGACCTTAAATCAACTTTTTTTTATTAGGACGGCTGTTAAGGGAGAACATGGGGGTACCACCTGAAGAGCTCTGGATTAGAAGTGGTGCTAAACCCAAATTTACCAGCCAAATACATGGTCATCTCTCACCCTCAGCCAAGAGCAAACAAGGTACAACTTATTTCCTCAATGTGCTTTTGTTCTTAAGGAACATTCAAAAGGAGGTGATACAAAACAGCAAGCTTATGATATTTGAATAAGATCTGAAGATAATAAAAACAATTCTCACTGCTCTGATATTGATGAAACGCCTGTCAGCCAGTACATCTTGTGGTATATTTATATCCTACTCAAACATGTGAATAAGGATGCATTATAGCTACTTTTTTAAAGGTACTATGGGAAATCAAAGCATCGAATGTTTTGATGTGGCCAAGAAAATCCCTTATTTGTACAAAGTTGCTACTGCCATAAACTGTAGTATCAACTCAGATAATGCTTCTCTTGAGTGCACATGCAGTGGTCGTTCCTAATCTTGATGAGTAGAACGTATAGGAAGTCGTGTGTGACAGCTACTTAGGGCAATGTTGAGAGAAAGCATGGACCAACAGTTTGCCCCACTACTGATAAAGGATGTCTGAGTGCTACTCATCTTGGTGTGGTTAAAGAAAAGATGAACAAATCACAGTTATTCTAATGAAGTAAAAGGTTAGATAGTTTCCATATCTTTTTCTTTCCTCCTGAAGCAGAATGGTTTTTCTTTACAACTAAGGTCTAATTGGAGCTCAGCTCTGTTTCTAGATGGTCTTCAAGGGGTTTTTTAGTGCAAGTGCTGTTGGAACAACTGTTGAATTTACTGTAGTCTGAGTGTTAATACTCTCCAGGGTCACATGCTTTCAAGTATCACAGGATCAGTCTATCAAATAGCAGAGTGTGAAGTTATCTTCAGAACTGATGACTTGTTCTTTTCAGTTCAGTGATAACATACATCAGGTTTCCTGTATCAACAGCTGAGCAGACTATTCTTCAGAGTGTATTCCTTAGTTCTCTCTCTGCATTGCTTTTCTGCTTGAGCCTGTTGGGTTTTGGGATTCACCACCTGCATTGGAGGTTTTATCCTTTCTATCCACACAATCTTCAAAATGTTGTGGGTTTTTTTTATGTTAGCCTGCTCCATAAAAGTTGAAAACACTTTACTTTAGCAGCATGGTACTTATCTCCTTACAACAACTCATAAAAATAATAAAATAGTTCTAAAATAACTTTGTTACCTTTAACTTTCACCATGTCCCTTCTACCTCTTCTAAATCATAGATGGTGCAGCATACTTGAGGATGTTTGGCCTTTTTGTTATTCCCTGCTTTCTCTTCCTCCTTTTCCGGCCTATGTAGTTTGAAGAAGCTATCACATTCAGTATTAGGAAGCAGGAATTTGTTTCTTCTGAATGCTGTTCATGCCAATTGATGCCTCAGAAGCGCTAGTAAAATAACATCCTTTTTAAAATGTTGCTTACTTTAGGACTGGCTTCTCCAAATTAATCTTAAATTTAAGTATCCTGCAAGTAAGGGGGTTTTGGCTAAACAAGATATGTTACTCTAGTGGTAATATCATATGAGAAATGATTGAATTCTTGAACTGTGTACCTTAACAGGTCTGAAGAATTGAGGTTTTTTTAAAGACAATGGGTGAGTTGGGTCACTTGGACATCTATCAACTAGTTGTGAACACTTGAAAAGAACTGAATTATCCAACTCCCACTGTGTTCTTTTTTGCCACATTAACACCTATCCAAGTTATGACCCAAAATACAATGCATCCAGAATTATGGTTAGATGGTGATTAAATATTGTAGACATATAAGACTGTTGCTTGACATACATTGCGTCATTCTTTTCTGCCACTAAAATGGGCACATAGAGGGTAGGGAGAAAGGGGAGCACTGCAGGCCAGTTGGGGAAAGTCAAGCTTAAATTTGCTATGACTATGATTTGAAGAAATAACACCAGTTGTATCTTGCTATTTAGGCTGCCCACCTTTAGTTAAACCAAAGAAGAAAAGAATAGGCAAACCACCTTTAAAACGCAGGGACACAAGGTGTGAGGTGGAAGAAGTAGAGATGTGGGAGGTGCCCAAAAGCAGCATACGCAAAGGTTGGTATACAGTGAGAAGTTACAAAAATGACTGTTATAAGCATTTTTTATTACTGTCTTGAGGACTAATGGTTCTTGGTTTGATCTGCAAGGATATTGGATAGCCTGTGAAGTAATAGCAAGTGCTATATACGTAGACAAGAAAACAAGCAAGCTAAACTCTGAACACTTACCTTGTTGTGAATATCATTGTAGCTATGATGAGGTTAGGTTCCTTCCCTTTAAGGGAAAGGGGTGGGGGAGAAAAAGAAAAAACACAGCAAAAAACCCCAACAAAACCAAACACCAAACTCCACTATTTTAGTCTAGATGCTCTTCAAACTGTTTTAACTCTTTAAAATGTTGGGTCCTGTGCTACTTTGCAGTATATCTTTTCCTTTAAGCTACAGGTTTGTCTCAGCCTGTAATTTGATACAACACAAATGCATATAGTTAATTCTTAAGAACTTCAACTTTATGGAGTAGGAACTTCTTGTTACTTCGGAGGAAGATAGGAAAAACAATGGAAGGGAAAAGTGCGTTAAGTAGGTCAATAAGAAATAAGTTTTGTGCATTTGCGGGAGAGTCTGAAAAGGTTATAAACTGAAAAGGCTCACTACTTAAAAGAAGCTACCTAAAAGATCAGAGTTGCTTCTGGAATAGAACAATCTGGTATAGTAAAGTGAATGTCAATATTCAGTCAGTTCTCATATACTAAACTGAGGATTAAAATTCCATGTATTTGCAAGGTCAGAAACAGAAACTTAGACTGAAACATCTTACTAGTCAAAATTGGCATCAGTCCTGAAGTCAAATTATTTAAACATCATTGTTAAATCTTTAATTGCTGATCCTTTTTAGTAATAGCATCCAGGAAACTTGCACAATCCCAAAATACTACTTATATTTGCACCAGAAATAGTTGGTATTTCTTGGATGCATTCAACAATGTAGTTACAAGAGCACACTGAAAATATGCGATGAGTTTGATGTGGTACTCTTGTCTGTTATACTGGGATTTTCTGCAGTCCAACACCATTCCTGCAGAATTTATCCTTGCTGGGAAGCTGAGTACATAGTTCTAATATCAACCATCTGTGTCCTCTCCTGCAGTAGGAAAAGGCAATCACTAATGTCTCATCTTTCTTTAGAATCAAATTGATGTATATTATTTGGAAGGAGAATGCATACCTTAACCTCTTTTCTTTTTTTATTTTAGGATGTGGATTGAGAAAGTCGCTCTATAAGAGAAGATAACTGCAAATATTGGGGCAGAAGGGGGGGAAAACCTCAGTTGTTATTTTCTTGTATGCTTTGTAAGATGCTGTGTGCTCTTAAAGGGTAAGAAGTAGCACTGTAAAGACTGAGGATACTATTAAAATGGAATTATTTAACACGAAAGTCACCTTTTTACAACTAGCATATCCACTACTTAAATAATAAATTTAATAGAATTGCACTTTGAGACTTCGTGTATTCCATCTATACATGGAAGCAAAAAAGTTTGATAGGGATGTGTGTGCATCAATACTGTTAGAGCATACTATTTACTGCTGCCCTGTTCTTAAGCTCTGCAGGACTGTGAAGCCTGTCAAGGTCATCTCATCTCACAGTCAGTTTGTCTATATGATGTGGACGTAGGTACAAGATTCTCTTCCAGATGGATTTTTGGCTGGATTTGGTTTTGTCAAAGTTTAAAGGAATATAGTTAAAGCTGTATCAAGTACTGACTCAAAATTTCTAGGCAGTTCCTCAGATATTACTCTCTTTAAATGCATGACTGAGGACTAAAAATGAAGCACCAGGTTGATGTGATACTTCCCCCTCCTCACCTTCTTTTTTTGTGGAGACTTTTTGGGTCCTCTGTGGAGATCCTGAGATGGATTTTCAAGAAGAAACGGAAAGTTTTTTTATGACAGTGGTGTGCCCCGTTCCCTGACTTCTTACTGATGACTTCTATTGCAGTTGATATTGACCTTGGCAACCCACTACAGAAAAATCTCTTTATAGAACTAAGATGCTAACATTAGGTCTCTGAGCTATCTAATGAATAATAGAAATAGATGAGATGGATGGCTCAAAAACATGTGATCTTTTTCATGTCTATGAAAGCTAGTATCATCGTGTGAGAAGAATAAATACAATCCTGCCATTCTTGGATAATTCCCAAATAAAGTGATAGCGTGAGTGAAAAAGGTAGGGAAACGGGGGGGAAAAAAAAACCCACAGTTTTTTGTTAATAAAGGGTAGGGGAAAATGGACAGGACACGAAGACAGGACTTGTCTTCTGCCTTCTCTCCCAATATTCTTATTCTGTCTGTGCCCTAGAGTAACCTACAGGGATAAAAGTAGCATTTCCTGTGACTGCATTCAAGTTTTGTGTCTACCTGTTATTAGTTTGAGCTGTAACTGAGGTTATGCTGTTTTCCCTGTGCGGGGAGTATTGAGGTTTCCTGACCCAACTGATCCTTGATCTTTCTATTATTTTTAACAGCACTTGCTTGTTAAAGAGCTACTGTAATTATAGGCTTTACTTCAAGCTGTTAGGGATCCATTTTAACACTCTGATGCCAAGTTTTTATTTCCTCTCTACCCTAAGCACTGCAGGAAAATAAGGAATATACAAATTCTTATTTGGCTTTTGTGCTGCACAAAACCTATTGCATCAGAACCTCAAAGAATAAAATGAGGGAAGGAATTACTTCAAGCATGGAGCTTTTTAATACTCTGGGAAAATATAGGACTGCTGCTCTTGGATATCTAATACAGGAATGTGCTGCTCTTAGAGGGGAACAGACTTTATTCTGACAGGGAGAATGAGGGGTAGAATCTCTTCAACCTAAAGACTGTAAGTGATGACCTAAGAGTAATCCTCAGCTGTAACTGAGACTTCTTAGGGAAGGATTGACCACTTTTTCCCTGACCTTGAGCATAGCTTTGGGATTGAACACTAAGCCAGTTGTGCTGACAGACTTAACTGTTTGGGTTTTTTGCTGCTTCTCAGAGAGGAATATTCATGACCTCATAGTTAGATGGCACTCTTGGGGGGAGGTTTTTGGGAATGGCTGATATTTCACAGGTGCTCCCAAGATCATGGTAGTCATCCCTTCACAGGTCTTGCAGTAGTCAGTATGCTTTTTACCTAGACATAAGAAGCAATTGAGGGCCTGGTGATGCTAGCTTCCCAAGAGTATGTGAGGGAGTAGCAGTAGGAGTGTTTAGACAGCTCTTTGTAAACAAATGCTATCTTAAATAAAATCTTGTAGTGTACCCATGTTATGGATCCACAGCAATGCTTAAAGTAGCATGCATGAATGTTCTAGCGCTCCCAGAAATACTTCTTGGGTAATGTTATATGTGGTGTACTCTACTCTGACGGTACTAGTCCTGTGACCTTAAAACTAAATCTTCTATTTGGCTTTTTCTTCACTCAGCAAGCAGCATGGATGATTTGTGGACTGCATCTTAAAGTCAGCTGGATTACAATTTAATGTTCAGAAAGGCTGTGAAGTACAAACTGCCTCTTAAAAGGCTGTGAGTTGGAAGTCCAGGCTCTCTTTATTCAGACAGGTAACTAGCCACGGTGATATTTGATATTTGTTACAGATGCACATACGTGTCAACTTTTGCTACCACTAGATTGCCCAGTGATGAGTCAGTGCAGTGCTGGCAGTATTATGAACTTGTAACTGTAGCAGCACTACATTGCATTTGAAGTTTTCAGATGCTTCCTGCAGCATCTAGGGCAGCTGAAGAATCTATTTGCTGCTTGGCACAGCAGTAACAAACCTTAGAGGCCCCTGAGACTGCCATACTGGGAGCTTTGTTTGGACGGACTTAGTGTCTGTGACTCAGAATTTCTAAATCTTTTTTTTTTTTTGTAGCTAACTAAAACCTCTGTTGCAAAGTGGGTGTGGTGTAATCACTGATATGGAGCCAGGGGGTTACGTTAGCTTGCCAGGTTTTAATTCTGTATTTTAATTTTCAATTTGGTAGCATCTGCTTTCCCTTTTACAATGTCCTGTTTCCTGCCTTATGTTGGAAAAGATTAATTACAGGTCTTTCTATTAAAATAAAACAATGGAAGACAGAAGCCAATGGCAAAAACCACACTCATTGCATGCTCACTATAGACATAGCATGGAAAAACAAATGCACCGTTTAAAGAGAGTCCTCAAATTCCCCTTGGCTGACTCACCGCCACCAGCCAGCTCAGTTAACAAGACTATAAACCCCAAGTAATTTCACGGCCAAAGAAATAAGACAGATGTCAGCACTTTTGCTGAAGCAATCTTTCTGAAAAGAATGGTTCAGGGTATTAAGATAAACAGACCTGGGAGCTGAAGACCTGTTAAGCTGTGTTGCCTATGGGATATGGTGTGACTGCATTTCACACTAATTTAGGTTCATGGGACTATCCAATTATGGTATTACTACCACTCAGGCTTCAGCAGAACTTTCAAATGGAAATATGCATGTCTACAAAGAAGACACGGATTACTAGGAAAGGAAAAAAAAAAGGTTCTTTGAACAAAAACATAAATAGTTCAGTGGTTCAGTTTTTAAAAATAACGCTCATCAGTCTTTCAAGACTATAGCTTTCTATCCTGCTCTCTGGATTTACTTCTACATAGAATCACTTTCCATGAATATAAAGGGGTATTTATCTCTAAGTATTTATCTCTAGTCTGTGTATTTCTAAAAGACCTAGTCTCTCTTAAATGCCAGCTTTGGCACAGTTTAAAATGCTAAATGATGAAATGAATCATGCTTCTCAGCACTCCGGCACTGGCTGCCAGTCAGGACTACTCAAAATCTTACTCTGTTGAAACTGTTAGCTTTAATTTTGAAATTGGCTCTACTTTTATCAATTTCAGTAGAGAATTAGTAAAATTTTTATGCATGGGATATGATAGAGATCTATAAAAGTGGTAATGATAAGGGGAAAATGAATTGTAATCAGTTGTTGACATGCTTTCCATTACAAGAACTAGGGTACATGAAATGAAACTAGTAGGGAGAGGTGTGAAAGCAAATGGAGTTTCTTCACTAATTATTAATTAATCTCTAGAGCTCCTTGCTGAAGGAAATTGCAAGTTTACAAAAAGTGACTGAATGTAAAAGAAAAAAATACATCCAAGGCTACTAAATACTAAAATACAACCTATGATTCGAAGTACTTGCGCTCCAAGCAGTAGAGGTAGTGAAACAGCATTTTGATGAAATAACAGAAATAACGCCACTGGAATTTGCACTTTTCTGTTGTGTAGGCATCTGCTATTGACCATGAGTACAAAAAGACACTGGGTCAAACAGACCTTTAGTCTGGTACAGAACAGTGATTTGGTATCTCAAAACAAACTTTTAAATTGAATTTGATATAAGTTAGAGAATGGTCTCTTACAGTGTTTTTTTTTCGATTGTTCAAATAGTAAACCCTGGTAGGTAAAATGGGAAGGGCCCATTAACAAGGAATGGGATGACAGGCTAAGGAAAAACTGAGTTTGTTTTTATTGAGCTAAACTTCAGAGGAATCTTAAATGACAGAAGCTGAAGTAACTGAAGAGATCTTTAGGTTAGCTCTGCTCTAGACAAACTTCAGAGAGAATTCTCTCAGAATGCATCAGGTGACTCTTAGCTGTGGCTTCCACTATCTGTCCAACAGTCAACAAGGCTACAAACACAAGGATTTTCTCAGGACCAAATGTGGCAGTACAGAGAACTGAGCTATTATTATATATCTCATTTCATTATAAATGAAATGCTATTTCAGCTGTTAAATCTGTTTCTGGTGAAAGAGCCAGGAGCTTTGAATTTGTTGATGGTGATGCTGATACAGGGAATTATCAGGAGTCACCAGAAAATCCCATCACAGGGAGATTTGCTAAATAATACTGGAGGATAAAATACAACTGCACATTCAAGCTCTGGGCATAAGATAAAGAATCTTTTTGTAAGTATGCCTTGACTGCCTCATTTTTCCCCAGAACGTGTTATGAATGACTGGCAAGACATGGGGGTTTGTTTTTACTAAATGACTTTTAGACATGTAGGAGAGAGAAAACACATTTTAATTTATACTTTCCCCTGTCATCTTTTCCAAAGGTCTCAGAGGGGAAAAAAAAAATCTTAAATGCATTTTACATTCCTTGATTTCACTGTTAATGTTCACTCTACTGGTGTTAGAACTTTATCATGATGTTTGTTTTTTTCAATATAAGCACAGTTCTAAGTCCTTCCTAGTCCT
Source organism: Chroicocephalus ridibundus (assembly GCF_963924245.1). NCBI lineage: Eukaryota > Metazoa > Chordata > Aves > Charadriiformes > Laridae > Chroicocephalus > Chroicocephalus ridibundus. The sequence continues at coordinate 54,282,346 of NC_086285.1, read as the reverse complement.
TTCCAAGCAAATCTATTTTTCTTTCTCCTTTTGCAGAACACCAATATACATCATTTAGATCCTCAAATCACAGCTTTGTACGACTATACCTTGAGGTTCCAAAAAGAGATGCTTACTCTAATGCAGTTTATAGCAATCTCAATCTTTCTAGTCAAGTCTGCAAGATTATTTAAAAGAAGAGCGTGGTCTGTCCACAACGTCAATTAAGTACACAAAACTTTCCCTTCTTCCTGCTTTCAAGTTCTTTACTACTGTTCTGTGGCTTACATGCATGTAATTGAAAACCATTTTGAAAGCCTTACACATTTATATTCTTGTGGGATGATTCATAAAATATTACTACATAAAATAATTCTAGTAAACATAAAAAGTAAGTTGGAATTTATTTCCCCAAGCCTTTTTAAAAGGAAAAAAAAACAATCCTCAAATGTATCAAAACAACTGATACTGAAGTGTATGTAGAAATTAATCTTTTTCATTTCTAACATGAAAACGCCCTTTTTAAATAACTAAAACCACTACCTCTTTACAGTAAAGTTGAACATCTATCATCATTACACTTGGCTCCCACTCCTGTGGTTTGGAGAACACTTCAGGTATTGCAAAACTGTGCATATTAATGGCGATGATGTTGAGATTTTGCTACACAAAAAACCCCCAAGTCTTGCTGACACTGCAATTTTGTCTTAAAGTAAATCCCCTTGATTAACTTTTTTCCCCCCTCCAGCAGGGCTCTTTATTTCCCCAGCTGCCAGTACTAGGATATGCACAATGAACTTCAGCACATGGGCGGTATGCAGAGAAAAAAAAAATTAACAGTACAACCTGCTTATTATAAGCACTGTAAGGGAAGTGTCAGTGCTCTGCACGGTGCAAACTGCAGTCCCCTTACAATGAGGCTTTGTATATAAACAAAATAACTTCATGGAGAAAAGACACTTCAATAGACAGTCTGCTGAACTCTGGAGATTTGTTGGCGATGCCTTGGTAGTCACTGCTTTCTGCTGATAGTCACATACGGCAACACAGAGGCCCAATTTGCCCAAGACGGATGACCGTTAGCACACAGGTTTTACAGTAAAAGGATATGGTTGACTGAGTATCGTTTAATGCAGCTCTCTTCCTTCTGGCTGCAGCACTGCAGAGGGGCAGAAGAGGACAGCCAGTGTAGGATGCTGTATGTATCCATCTGTATGTTCTGAGTTTAATAAAGCCCTTTCTGGTGGTTTCTTCCTCATTCTCTGGATCTTTCCTTGCAGTTCACAAGTAGGAGGTCAATCAGCACACAGCAGGTGACTGCCATCAGTCAGATTCTGACTTCTCATTAGATTTAGAGGATTTATGCTTTCTCTTCTTTTTCTTCTTCTTTTCTTTTTTTTTCTTTTCCTTCTTTCTCTTTTTTTTCTTGTGTTTATCTCTACATTCTGAGGAAGTGGAGCTGCTGCTGTCTTCATCATCCTCATCACTGTCATCATCATCTGAGGTAGAGTCCTCCAGGAGCTGCTTCAGTTGCTGTATCCTGAGTTTAAAAAACGTGAATGAGAATCCTTTCTACCTCTCCTCTACCTCTAATAATTTATTCTAGATTTAACCTGTTTCCTTCCTAGCTTGAGAAATGTAAGCTGCATGCAAAGGGCAGGGGAACACTTCCTCTTTTGCTGAATTACACTCCTGTTACAGTTTTCACAGACTAATACAAGCAACCTCTTTCGAGACAAGCAGATGGGTCTGTTCTCACGGACTTTTCATCCCACGGAATACTGGCTGATATTTATGCGTGCAAAATAATGCAGCAACAGCTATCACCAGACCACCGTAAGAAGTTCTGTGCTTATCCATACACAGATGAATATTGGGATTATTATATTATGAAATTCATTGCCCTGTTGATACAGAGGTGACGTCAGTGAAGCTGACAGAGTAGACTCTACTTCAGATGCAGAGGTATTATTTTTGACAGGCACTCTTCCTTTGAACTTTCATGGACTACTGGCAAATGGGGACAAACTATTTTCTTATTTTACTGTTGTCTTCAGTATCCTCTCTAAGGATTTCTTTTTTTTTTTTTTTAATAAATTAAAAAGAAGCCACACATTCGCAGCAGCTCTGCGGGCTACCTATAGTTTGTTCAGTTATCTCATTGATGCAGTTCAAGAAAGCATTAAAGAACTCTGCGGCTTTGTATATTGAATAATGACCTCACATGAGGAACAACACCAGCTGCCTAGAACTAGCTTCCTAAATCCACCCCTTCATGTCTACTGAAGGCACTCTGATGTGCCAAATTTTAGAAAATGTCAGTGAAAGGAAACAAAACAAAACAAAAAAATCGAACTTTTTTAGGCCTACCAAAACTAAACTCAAATACCTGAATATTACAGCATAAGTGAATATGACTCCTCTTTAAACTTTGGTTTCGAAAAAAACGTAGAAGCCAATAGAATTAAAAAGGTAGGAAGTACTACGGAGTGATTACTGGGAAAGTAGAAATGCATTAATGTCTGCCAACATAAAGTAACTGCCATCAAAAAATGTTCTGAGTTATTTAAGGACAGCTTATATCTAAATTTCACCTATACCTTAGTATCGTGTTATGAAAATGAAAACCAAATTGAAAATGCAGTTTACTACAGAAACACACCTACCTCATTTCTTTTTCATGACGTTTATTTTCCCTTATTATATCGTACATTGGATCTTCATGTGCCTTTAAAGTGGAAAACACAAAACCCAATGTTGGTAAAGAAAAGTATTTATCACCGACTGTTGTATTTCTCTAAAAGTCAAACCGAAGCAAACCAGTGCAAGAGGCTTTTTTCAAAAGATGAAATACATTTAGCAAGCTCTTAATTGACAAGTACACTGTCAGACTTAACGTTGTCAATCTGAACTGTCTTTTTTCCTTTGGGAAAAGCTTACCTAGTTACATCACCAATTAAAGGGACTCTCTTTAACTACACTACCTCTTTCCTTCTCTGATCACAGTTAACTAAGAGAACCCCAAACATATACTATAGGAATAGCTAGACATTGATGTTCAGAATAATGAGCTGTGGCCTTATAGCGTATTTTAAAAACTTGGATACAAAAAAAACAGGAATACAGGAGCAGGGAATATAGGATAAATGGATAATGTAGTTGGAGTTTTCCTAACATGCTACGTGCTACCATTATTGGTTCTTAAAACAGTTGTTTTTAATTTAAACAGGCATTGCAGCAAAAGATTGTTGTGAAGGAAGACGGCCAACAAACTTTGCAGATATTTAAGGTGAGTTCATGCCGTGCAAGAATGCAGCAAAAAGATGGGGTGATCTTTCTGTTGGAAGATTCAGCCAACAAGTTCAACAGAGAGGAGGTATCAGATGCTGACTGGGGGTGCAAATTAAAATGTCAGTAGCAAATGAAAGATGTCGGGAATGCACCATGAGGGGCCTTGGACGTACAGCAAGAGTTTGATGCAGCCTGAGGAAAAATGAAGAACAGAGGCAATCTGGTCATGGGAGTGAGCTAAAAATACTCTTTGCAGTAGCATTCTGATTGGACAGAATAAGTGCAGATTGCATTTTTTAAGGACAGAAATGAGGACATAAGAAACAAAGTGATGAGAGCTAGAAATATGGTTTAACAATGCAGAGCAACAGGAAAAGTTAAAGAGGTCACGCAGAAAGAATCTGCAGAGCTGAGATGTAGCCTCGTGTAGCGAGAGATCAGACTTATAGACAATGACTGGATTACAGACCTAGACAACAGGCTTCATGATGTGGTTGTTCACAGTGAGAGCGGAAGGCTTGAAGCAGCTGTAATGTGGGCAGCTCAAGCTTGACTAAACATATTTTTTGTTACGTTGACATTTTAATCACAGAAATGGAATATAATGGTTGAAACAGGTTCCTGAAGATTTCCAATTTAAATGTAAAAATTACTAATTTTCCTCTTGAAGAGTAGATTTTCTGCAAAGTAGTCAAACATCCAACCACATCTGTAGCTTTTTCTTTATTAGGAGATTTTCGGCATCTATATTATACTAGAGACAGAGGAAAAGTCCTTAATAAAGCATCATCTAACAAGCTTCTCTTCACTTGCAAGATTATGCATCGTCAATGTTAAAAAATACAGGCAATAATACCACAGTATTTGTACTCACTACTCTAAATTGTTCCAATTTCTGATTGCCTTTAATAAAGAATGGGCATTCTTTATCTCCTGTTCTGTGTCCATAGCGTTTACATCTCCAACCTTTAAAGAAAAGAAGTAGCAGTGAATTGCATCTGTAAGCCAGATCAGAAGAACAAAAAAAAAAAGCACATTTACAGAAAATATTTTCATTTTGTTAAAACAAATAAATAAATACAAGTATTACGTTGATAAATGTAATGTCCATAAAATGAATTTTTGCATTTTATTGCAGCCTTCAAGGTACTGGTTGCTTTTATATCAATATGATGCCAATCTACCTGGACCTTGTCATCTCTCCACCAGACATTCTGCCCTCCCCCAGAGTAAACGGATGGCTATATGAAGGTCCAATGACATCTGGAATATTTTCAGCCTTACACTGCATGACTTTGACTTCTTTTCCCAAAGGCATCCAAAGCCCTTTTGTCGGGGCATGGGCCAGGAATTCTCGTGCACTTTCATTGCCTGGTACATCAGGTATGCAGTCTTCTGGTTTTGTTTCATTCTCCTAGGGAAAAAGATAAGGACAATAAAATCACATATATTTTTTTAACTTCATAAAAATTCATACTCCAAGCGTGCAGGCCTTAACTTAATATGGAGCCTATTTCCCCTGCAATATTTCTTTTTCTTGTAACACATAAAGGATACAAAATAACTTACCCTTTTAAAAGCATTAAGTAATTTTCTTTTTCCCTCGCCCTTGAATTTTCCAGTCTGAACTTCACTAAATTATGGCTTAGGTATATGAATTTGGCAAAAGCGACAATCATTATGAATGGAAAGTATTTTACACAAACATTTGAGCACAAGCAATGGAGAAGAATCCTGAAAAGATGTCATGCAAACTGAAAATCTGCTTCACCACAAATTACTTCCCTCTACCTGCACTATTAAATACCGCATTAAGTTTGCGTGCTAAGAGATGATGAAAGAACTGGTATGATCCTATCTGACTCTGGGCATTTCACTCTGGATTCACCAAGTCAAAGAGGCTGGCTTGTAACTGAGGAGCTGAGATTTCCCCTGGAAGCACCTACTTCCCTCTGTAATTTATACAGGTAACGTAGACACTTAAGATAAATGGCTAAAAGACAGGTTGTGTGAAAATCCCTCATAGTGCTCAAAATTTACTGCAATAGATTTACCAACCTTAATTAGCCCCGGGGGAGGCTTCTCATAGCTGGAAAGCAATAGAAATATTGTTACTCTGCAGCTTAGCACAGACAAATAAATTGAGAAATACAGTATTTCAATGGTATAGTGTTAAAACCTTCACCTCACATTTTCCCTTAAATTTGACTTTATCAAGAACCATAGCAGGACACGGATACCCAGATGCAAGCAGCCTGAGGTGTCATATCACCACACACATCTCTTGCAACCATCCTTCAGATTCATATTCTTGGAGGGGGGGAAACAACTACTTTCACCGTACTGCTTTACAGGGATGTGTGGTACATCCAGTTCAGCTTCCGTTAGCACGAATGCACAATTCCCTCCTCTCTTTCTGTAGCACCCCTCCCCAGCATCTCGCTGAACCAAATTTCTTTACTCCAGCCCTGCTGGATCACAGACATACTCAGCTGAAAATGCCTAGTCAGACCATTCCTTACATCTAGTTTTGCCAGCCAAAATGGAAAAGTTTGGCTTATATATTTGGCAATATATATATATTTTTTATATATATTTGGCAATAAATTATTATATAATAATAATTTCATCTTTTTCTCTCTGTGTATTAAACCTAAAGACAGCACCTTACTGACCAAAGTAGCACCTTTCCTGCAGCTTTTCTCTGGAGTTAATGGTAGATATAAAATGTATTAAAATCCAAATAGTGAGCAGGTGCTCCGTAGAGCACAGCAACTGAGAAAGCACATGTGCTTAGGAGTTACAATGCCAAAATGCCAGGAAACTATGAAATGGTCTTTGTAACAATAACTTTATGAGTGCTGTTTAGCGCATTTGATAAGGAAAAGATCTGCACTTCCACTTGGAAAAGAAGAAAATCACGTTCGTGTGAAACTACTGATCTTTTTATTCCATTAAACCCTTTCCAGTAAGCAGCATAAACCTTTCACAGCACCGTGGGCTACTGACGGAGCCACCAGGCAGCTCTGAAACCTTTTTCATCCTTATTACTATTTCTTTTTTAATCCACTCTAGCAGAAACCGGCCGAGCAACTATGCTGCAACTCCCAGGCTTCTAGGAACCTGGAGAAGACCCATCTTTCCCCAAGCAGCCGCCGTAAGGTTGTAATAAATAGAATCATGTTTGTTAATCACATCAGGCCTCAATCTATAACAAGGTGACGGAGGCGGCTTTGCCCCGGAGCCCCCCGCGGGGAACGTTCGTTCGTTTGTTGCCTCCCTCCCACCGGCGACGCCGCCCGGCCCCGCTCCCACCCACACAGCCGGCACAGACCCCCTTATCCATTAAAAATGGGGCACGTTTTTAACACTGGCCCTGGAAAAAAAGCCCCAGACGGCGGCGGGGTGGGCTCAGAGCAGAGCGGGGGCGGTGGGGGGCAGCCGGGGGGGGCAGCCAGCCTTCCACCACCACCCCCGCCCCGCTCCTTACAAGGACTCCAGGTGCTGGAGCTTCCGCAGCTGCTGCGCCTCCTGCCTCTTCCGTTTCCTCTCATGCCGGTCCTGGGTCCTGCCGCCGCTCGCCGCGGGCTCCGGGTGGCTCTTAGGTCGCGCCTGGCTGCCCCTCGCCGCTTCTTCTTCTTCCTCCTCATCCTCCACCCCTTCCTCCTCCTGCCCCCTTCGCGCCCTGTGGGACATCGGCGCGGCGGGCAGAGCCACGGCGGAAGGCGAGGCCGCGGTGGCGGCAGCGGAGACGCCCCCTCCCCTCCCCTCCTCTCCTCTCCTCCCTTCCCCGCCCTCCACCCGCTGCATTTCGGCTTCACTTCCCCTCCCGGCCAAGCGCCGACTTCTTCCGGCGGCGGCGCCTCCCGGGCGGGCAGCGCCCCCTCCGCCCGCCGCCAGGGCAGCCCCTCGTCCCCCGCTCCCGGGCCCGGGCCTGGGCCCGGGCCTGGGCGGGCGGAGCAGCCCCGCTCAGGTCTCCCGCCGCCGCCTCAGGCGGCCCCGCGGCCGTGAGGCCGCGCCTTGCCGCCTAACAGTGCTCCCTGTCGCCCTTCCCGGGTATCTAAAACTCATCTCTGCGGTGTTGCGCTCTCAAAACACCAATGTTTTAGAAAAAAAAAAAAAAAAAAAAAAACAAAAAAACACCTCAGTGCCACAATTATTTACACACGGGGGCTGGGCTGAGGGATGGTATAGATGGGTCAGAGGGAGTATCACAGAATGGTAGGGTTTGGAAGCTCTGGAGATCATCTAGTCCAACGCCCCTGCCACAGCAGGGTCACCTAGAGCAGGTTGCACAGGAACGCACCCAGGCAGGTTTTGAATGTCTCCAGAGATGGAGACTCCACCGCCTCTCTGGGCAGCCTGTTCCAGTGCTCTGCCACCCTCAAAGTAAAGAGGTTTATCCTCGTGTTGAGATGGAATTTCCTGTGTTTCATGTTGTGCCTGTTGCCCCTTGTCCTGTCACTGGGCACCACTGAGAAGCCCCTGGCCCCATCCTCTTGACACCCACCCTTTAGATATTGATAAGCATTGATGAGATCCCCTCTCAGTTTTCTCTTCCCCAGGCTGAACAGACCCAGGTCTCTCAGCCTTTCCTCATAAGAGAGGTGCTCCAGTCCCTTGATCACCTTCGTAGCCCTCCGCTGGACTCTCTCCCCAGTAGTTCCTTGTCTTTCTTGAACTGGGAAGCCCAGAACTGGACACAGTACTCCAGGTGCGGCCTCACCAGGGCAGAGCAGAGGGGGAGGATGACCTCCCTTGACCCATTAGCAATGCTCTTTTTAATGCACCCCAGGAGACCATTGGCCTTGGCCACAGGGGCACATTGCTGGCTCATGGTCAACTTGTTGTGCACCAGGATTCCCGGGTCCCTCTCTGCAAAGCTGCTCTCTAGCAGATCAGCCCCTAACCCATACCAGTGTACGGGGTTATTTCTCCCTAGGTGCAGGACCCTGCACTTGCGCTTGTTGAACTTCATTAGGTTCCTCTCCACCCAACTCTGTAGCCTGCTTAGGTCTCACTGAATGGCAGCACAGCCTTCTGGCATGTCAGCCACTCCTCCCAGTTTTGTGTCATTGGCAAACGTGCTGAGGGTGCACTCTGTCCCCTCATCCAGGTCGCTGATGAATATGTTGAACAAGACTGGACCCATATGGTGGTGGGCCATCCAAGAGGCCTTGGGGAGCAGGCATCCCGGGGTGGAGCAGCAGGCTGAGGGGCTCACCCCCCTCACCAAGGCCTTGGGGACATTTGAGGATGCAGCTGAGGGGTGTCTGGGAGCGGGGAGAATGACCAGGTGGCCATCCTGGTGGTCACAGGCCATGCTTGCCAGAGGCTGAAATGCACGTGGATGGAGGGAGGAGAAGGTCAGGGCCATCTCCTGCAGCACGCAGAAGGCACAGGTTGAGTTTGAGTTGGTTTTTTCTCTTTTTTTAATGGGTGGGTTGGTGCCCGCAGGAAGTACAGGTTGATTATGGGGCAGGATCCAGCCAGAAGCCCAGGGAGGCCTGGCTAGGGCCGTGCTTCTGCAGCCAGAGCTGCCTGACCCATCAAAGGGCAACTGCCTCCTCTTCAGTGTATGAACACCTGAAGGTCAGAGCTGAACCTGACCCCAGGTTTTGCAGTTTCCTACCCCAGCCGTGATCTTTCTGTTGCAGGATGAGGAATGGTGGTTGGTCAGGGCTGGGAAGGCAAAGCATAAATTACTACTTTAGCCTCACACTGAAATTCAAGGGCACGTGAGATTTCTGGCATTGCTTAAGTGCTGAGTGAAACACAAAAAAAAATATACCTTAGACGTTCAGGAACCGAAGGTGATTTTAACTGATCATCTTAGTGCTTCAAAAGTGTGCATCAAAGGCAAAGGATGCTGTTTGCTAGTCAGCAAACTGTGGTTCTAAAGTCCTTCCATCCTACTGTGATAAAAACAGTCATTAAAAAGCTTATAAAAACCAAGGGAAATATCAATTTTAGGCTCTATTTCACAGTATAATATTATTAAACAAGCACTACTTTAATATTTTAGATTCTACTTGGTAAAACATACTTATTTGGGACAAAAGATCACGTGTCTCGTTTGTCACTTGCATTCAGCTAAGTGGCTGCCATTGTAACTTCAGTTTCTGGGACATTGGATTTGTCCAATTAATTCCGTGACAGTCTTTTGCGGGGATTCAGTGCTTATTTCAAGGTTTAAACAAAATAATCTAGCTTTTGCATGTCCTGCCACTAATATATAATATTGATGCAGATTTCTATTTCACACACCAAATTTTGTAGGTTTGCTGGCACTGTGAAGAATGCCACAAAACAACACTCAGCAGCAAAGCGACATAATCTTGCAGATACTCATCTCAAAAAAACCCCAACCTCTGCTCTTCATAAACTAATCCCAACATGTCCATCTGGCTGAGATGTCATGAGATAGCACGTAAGTTGTGAGAAAACCTTTTTCATTCATCCCACGAGTCTATAGTTTGTCTGTGTGTTTTGCTTAGTGGTGGGCCTTTTGGGATTTTTATTAGTAGCCTTTCTCCAGGCCTAATCTGGGAAGAAGAGGCTGAGGAGTTGCTGACATCTCTTGAAATGGCAGATCACAGCAGCTGATCCGAGGTGCAATACTCGCTGAAGTCCTCTTCTCTAAAGGCGCAGCAGCAAAATCAGTTTATTTGCTAATCTGAGTTAAATATCTGTCTGTCTACACTTAGTATGAGGCAAATGGAAGGTAATGTGATTTAAGGTAATCCACTATAGAGCAAGCTAAGCAGATGACTAGATGTTTGCTGGAGGCTAAGAGATCTGCTGCTGTGACACCGCTAGCATGTGGTAATATGTCAAATTGCAATCGGTTCCTTACATGGTCATGCGTCTTCAAGCAACAAGTGAGGAAGGAGAAATATTTTGAGGTGTTGCAATTACATTTAAAACTCTGAAAGAATTTAAGTGAGACATAGTATCATTTTTTCACTCTATTTAGAAAAATGGCAATAGTTACTAAAAGTTAAGTACCAGCTGGGCTGATGCCTGCTAAATAGAGACTTTATTTTGGCAGCAAACTCAAGTGATATAATGGCCTTTTTTAGCCCCCCTTTCATTCCCATGTTATTTTGCTATTTTCAAGTGCCTTTTTACTTCACATTTTCAAACCAACAGAGTAGTCAGAGTCTGGAACAGCTTTCCAGCGCGTTAGGACACTGACAGAAAACATAATTAATTCTAAGATGGAGAGTTTCCAGTTCATGAATGGTATTCTATGGGAGGGATGTGTGCGATAGCAAAAGAGACAGGCGTTCTCCAGACACCCTACCAGTCTCGCTTTCGTACACCTTTGACTGTCCTAGCTTGGCTGAAGTAAGAAGAGTTCTGCCAGTTTGGAGCAGGTAGGGGCCTGGCAGAGGTAGATGACGTCAGATTCAATGACTTCAACCTTTACAGAATAATTGGCACGCATTCAGGGATTCAGCACATAGTTTCAACAGAAGCGTGGGGTTGCAAGTGGAGGCAGAAGGACAGACCATGGTATATTGTCCTCTTCTCACTGTTAAGTCAATGACAGCTTGGCTGCGTTCTTTGCATCCCAGGGGCTTGTATGTCCAGGCCCAAATTTCTGAGCAGATCAGGGCATTTGTGTAATACTCTATACCACAGTAATTTAATGGGGCACAAAGAAGGTAAAATTAGATAGGTACCTAAATCTGTTCAGCCAGTGGTTTAAATGTGTTCTTTCTTTTGTTCGACAAAAGTAATTTTCTAGCGCATTTCCTCATTTGTCTTAGAAATAGACTTTGTCACTGTATTACCCATTTCAGAAGTACCTAGGTGTGAGGTCAGACTTTTTTACCCCCATTTTTAATAGAAGCATATTATTTAAAGCTGTAGGTATCTCCAAAGTTTCTTTTTCCTCCTTTGCTGAGAAAACCCCTGGATTCCTGTGACTGTTGCACACTTACCCAAGGAGATGAATGCTTTCATATCAGTTCTTAGGAAAGATTGAAACAAAATGAATTGTGAAGAAGGAGGGAGTAGAAAAAGTGTAATGGTTATTTTCAGTTCTATTTATTCTGGAGCAAAGATCCTCAGTATCTGTAAATCGTTAAGTCTGTTTTATTTAAAGGGTTTAGATTAGTTGAGGATCTGGTTTGTTGCACTTTGCAAGGTATTTGTTGTATGTTTTTTTTTCCCTTTATTTGAATATAGTGCTTTGGACATTTCAAGCAGTTAATTTTTGGGAAATGTTGTTTTACCGTAAGACCCGACTGTCATGGTGTTGTTATTCCAGCTTCACCAAAACATCTAAGTAGAAACACTGGAATTGCTGTGACAATGTGAGGTATCTGACAGACCTGTATGTTTCATAATATCCGCTATAACTTTATTTTTGTTATGAACAACTGAATGTTTCAAATACAAGCGATAATACCGGGGCCAAATTAATTTACATCTATGTCATCCCATGGGCATCAGCATGCCTGTGAGAGTGTAACCCTGGCGGAATGTCAGCCAATCTGTTTTTCTCCATTTTTGGCTGGCTAGAGCTTTGGGCCAGGATCTGTTTCTGATTATGTGTCAGATATTACGCACAGGAGAGGAATCCAGAACCCATGTTAGGCTCCATGGGAAGTTAAGCACCTCCTAATGGAATCCAGAAGAAGCAGCAGGCTGAACAGAGGACAGTCTAAATCCAGCACGGCCAGCCCACAGCTGCCTGAAGCTAGCCCATAGGAAACCTTCAGAATAGAGTGAGTCTAATATCTGGACCATTTCTGACCTCAGGGAAGGCTACCTCAGAACAGCAGTGGCACTTCTAGCCTCTTGGGAACCTCAGCTGTGAAGAGAGGTGCTTCTCTACAAGAAGAGGTCCTTTCTTGTAGAGAAATAAAAGGTTTTGTTTAAAGTGGAAGTGCTGGCATTTTCTTTTGTATACTAGCTTAACAATTAGAAAATGAGAGACCTGGATTTGGTTCCCTCCTTGATCTAGGTATTCAGTGATGATGGCTTCTGTGTCACCGGGAAAAAATACCCTAACCATCAGCCTAATAGCTATGTTGGTGGGGGACACCTGCCATTCCTATTCCAGTCTTTGGAAGCAGTAGAGAAAAGCATTTGAGATTCATGGGATCAGAAGGACAAGTGTGTTTGAACTTGGCTGTGAGTACACTAAGAAGAGTGCCCATCCCAACACTGGAAATTGTACTTCTTTCTGTAAGATACAAAATCAATGCTCTAAGCAGGGGCCAGAGACCAGTTCTCCCTTGATTAGCACCATTGCTAATGACAATATTATACTCCTACTTCCTGCTTCTCAGATTAATCTTATCTTTACAACAGCACAGCTCAGCAGTGAAAAGTGTTCCTACACACCTGAACCTTTAATATGGTGTTTACTGCCACGCGTCATCACATAAAGGGAGTGAGGGGGCAAATGTCTGAACAAACATGATGGCCACAGCTGCATTTTGTACAGTCCCAATCCTGTCAAGAGTTCAAGACTCTGTAAATGTCTACAGGGACAAGCCTTTTAGGAAACTTGGGCAGAAGAACATCAAAGTTTTGCATCCCAACGAAGCACAGGTGTGAACTAAGCGTTAAACTGTTTGTTTCTGTAAAGACTAGGTTACTACCTAGGGTATTCAAAAATGTGCACTTGCAGAAAAGCTTCACAGCTAAGCAAGGAAGTGTCTTTGGAAATTAGGCAGTTGAGGAAAGCAGAAAGAGCAGTTGAGCAAAGTTATTTGAACTGCAGCTTTAGTTTGAAGTCCCTTCGTAAGACTACATCCTGGTTTACATGCTCAAGTCTTTTTATTGGAACTATCCCAAAGACAGAGAAGCTGGTACTTACAAGAGGAAAGATTGCCTGCCTTCTTGTAAATTCTCTCCTCCAGGCCTCTGGTAGTTGATTGAATGGATGAACTCCCTCTGTCCTTCTGTGGAGATACTGCCGTATTGATCACTTGGAGTTTGTAGTGGTAGTGTCACCCATTCCATCAGAAGTGTAATGCTTACTGTCTCTTCAAGCCACCACTCAGTGAAAATAACATTTGATCTTTCTTCATTATTTTAACTCACTTAAGACTTTAGAGACACGAAACTACTCAATAACTTAAATTTTTCACAAGTTTTTGCCCTTTGCTTTCTGGTCTCTATAAATAAATAAAAACAACTCTATGTAGTCACAGACATTTTGCACTAAGTGCCATTGACATTTTTTCATGAGTGAGACTTTGTTTGATGGGCATGTATTTCTGTAGTACACTATTGATATAGCACCATTATCTCCAGTTATACACTGACATGGTGTCTCTTCTGTTAATAGAATCACAGAATGATCACAGAATGGTAGGGGTTGGAAGGGACCTCTGGATATCATCTAGGCCAGCCCTCCTGTCAGAGCAGGGTCACCTAGAGCAGGTTGCACAGGAACGCGTCCAGGTGGGTTTTGAATGTCTCCAGAGACGGAGACTCCACCACCTCTCTGGGCAGCCTGTTCCAGTGCTCTGCCACCCTCAAAGTAAGGAAGTTCCTCCTCATGTTTAGATGAAACTTCCTGTGTTCAAGTTTGTGCCCATTACCTCTTGTCCTCTCACTGGGCACCACTGAAAAGAGCCTGGCCCCATCCTCCTGACACCCACCCTTTAAGTATTTATAAGCATTGAAAAGATCCCCCCTTGGTTGTCTTTTTTCCAGCCTGAAAAGACCCAAATCCCTCAGCCTTTCTTAGTAAGAGAGATGGTCCAGTCCCCTCATCATCTTTGTAGCCCTTTGCTGTACCCTTTCCAGCAGTTCCCTGTCCTTCTTGAACTGAGGAGCCCAGAACTGGACACAGTACTCCAGGTGCAGCCTAACCACGGCAGAGTAGAGGGGGAGGATGACCTCCCTCGACCTGCTGGCCACACTCTTCTTGATGAATCCCAGGATGCCATTGGCCTTCTTGGCCACAAGGGCACATTGCTGGCTCATGGGCATCCTGTTGTCCACCAGGACTCCCAAGTCTTTTTCCACAGAGCTGCTCTCCAGCAGGTCAGCCCCCAACCTGTACTGGTGCATGGGGTTATTTCTCCCCAGATGCAGCACCCTACACTTGCCCTTGTTGAATTTCATAAGGTTTCTCTCCTTAAAGCCCCAGATATGTCATTATGGAGGCAAAGCTTCATGTAGCCTTCAAGGGACTTTGCCTGAGTAAGGACTGAGCACATTTGGAAACTGTGTGAGTAGTAGGAGCACTCAGATGCTAACAACACATTATATAACAATAGTAGGGAAGGGAGATTTTGGCTGACAACCCTTGGACACTCTGCCAACTTCTTACAAAACATACCATCCTTTGTGGGATCGCTTGTGCCCAAGCTGAGTGGGCAGGACTTTGGTTTCATAAAAAACAGCCAGATGCAATGAAATCCATAATTATCTGTTTATCTGGTTTTGACAGATGAGAGTTTGAGTCAGCATTGCTGCAATTTGAACCCCTTATTAGAGGGATGTTAATTATTCCAGATTGGATGTTCCTCATGTATTAAATCTATATATATACTGTTGCATAACCCCTAATGGTTATAGTCTTACTGTCATCAAAGCTGGCAGGAGTTTTGCTAACGACTTAGTAGGGATCAAGGCTAGATTCTTTGCCTGGTAGCCAGGTTTTTTTCATAGCTGCAGGAAATTCCTCCTTCTGAGTTTTGGCTATATTCTTAAATCAGTGATCAATTTGCGAGAAGTTTCCCCTTGCAAAGGCAGATTCTTTTCCTGAATTTTGCTTCCATAAAATAGTGACTGATAAAACAGTTCCCATTCAAATGATGCCCAGCGTATCAAGTAAAATAGTCAAGTTCAGCTTCAGTGCCAGCATCTGCCCTTGGTATGTCCCCTCCAGGTTGCCAACTTTCCAGTGGAACACTGGTTCAGTTGCCTAAGAAGGCTCCAGTGTTTATTAACGGGTCACAGATACTACAGAAAGAAAGTGATGAAAAATACAATCTGAAAAGTCTGAGGCAAAGATTCTTCATTCTGCTTGCCACCTCTATTAAACAGAAAGATGATTTTCTCTGGTTAAAATAGCTCATCTGTTAGTTCCATGCAAAACAGCTGTTCCCACTTAACCGTAGTTTTTTTCAAAACTATCCAATGTTCGCAGGTCTTTAAGCTTAACATACTTCCCATATGTCAAGTTACTAAGAGCTTCTTTCTAGGTAACTGAAAAGAAATGAATGGAAACTCACAGTTCTAGAGCTTCTTCTTTCCGTGCCTCTCTCAAGAGGGTGATGGAGAAGGACTAGCATAGCAGTGGTACAGCAAAGAAACAAGGGTTAGTTAACTAAGTTGACCCAGGAGTGTCTCTGACGGGAATGAGAAAGGAATTCTGATATCGGGCTGTTGAAACTCCTGCCAAGCACACAAAGATGGTGTTTTCCAATGGTGGGCTAGGAGCCCCTATATTTTTGTTCCATTATGCTAGTTTTGCTATGAATGACATCTAGAAACACTCCCTCACACTTACTTTTGCCTGAAGGTTACTGTCATCTATAGTTATATAGATATAGAAATGGAAGGATAGATATATCATTATAGATATAGAAAACACATTCTTTCCTAGTCCAATGTGCATGGCCTATGCTCCTATATGTCACTTGCGGAGTGTGTAAAAAAAGTCAATTTAGCATCCTCTAATAGGGCATTTTCCTGCCAGCCTTGTGTGGTATTTTTTGGTCATGCTTGAATAAACTAAGAATCAAGAGGTGTTCAGCCCAGTTATAAAATAATTTTAATAATGTACCAGCGATATTGCCAAAACAAGCAGATGTTGGCTACAGGTGATAAGGCTGTGTTAATAAAACATTTGTTAGATTATCTGGAAACTGCAGCTTCAAGGCTGTGGGGAAAAAACCAGGGCATTTTGGGCCTCCCAAAATACAAGATAACAGTGGAGGCCTTGAAAATTCAAGCACAGGGCAATGACAGAGGCGTCAGGACTGTAGATACAAGCCACAAACTGTCAAGCACAGGTCACTAAAGAAAATGAAGCCTTAGAAGTTGAGTCAATCGATTTTGTGGGTTAACAAACAGAACAAAGAACAAGTCTGCAGCATAGGTAAAACCTATAACAAGTAGTAAACTGAGATATAACATGGAACTGTGAGCCAATAAAGAAAGAACAAGTTAACAGACTGTTAGCAAACATACAAAAATGCCTGCAAGCAGACCTAAAATGAGGAGGAAGAAATTCAGAACGTCATTTTCCTCCTTGTAAAGAGGAAGAAGAAATCATAAATATTAGCACTGTAATCATAGTAAAGAATTTGGGATGCTGACAACTTACTATAACCAGCCTTTGCTTTTTCTAAAGAAGACAGGTGTTATTGACTTTTGAGCCCAGTGGAAGCATTAGCGTGATACCAGAGAAAGGCATAGATAATATCAAGTTTGTGTATAGTAGTTTTAATTATATCATTATTGAATGAGCTGCAATAATTGGCTAATTTGGGCTATATGTCTTGGCATGATTGTAACCGGACTCATCATAATTCTTTCATTTGCTAAGACTTTAATTCTTGGCTTTATGTTTATGGAGTGTTTCTTTAGCCCACATAGATTGCACAGGATGTTTGGTCTGGACCCAAACATCAGGACAGATGGATAAAACTTGGCTGGAACAACTGATGGAGAAGGCAGGCAAGAAAGACTGTGACCTGTGCTGCAACAGCCCAGCAAAACAGGAATGGGATCAGAATGCGCCCAGCACTCAGAATGATCTTACCAGCTCTATGCAAACACCTAAAGATGGTTGTGTGATGTGAAAGCACCCGATTTTGTAAGCCTGGGCCTAAACCCATCCTTTAGTACACAGATCAGATGTCTGAAGGAAGTTATTGGATTATTACCCTGCAGTTGCTCCTCAGGTGGACTCTTCTCTGCTAAAAGCAAGTTCAGAAATGCAATTAACATCCTATGAATCCGTGTGAATCTGCTTCTAAAGTGATGTTGAAATCTCTAGTAGAAGTGAAGCGTTGAGTCGATATCTAAATACATGACTCTCCTCTCTCAGGATGCAAAACGTAAATAAAAATTCATGCAAGAGTCACGAAATGCTTACTAACCAGTGGAGATTATTGTGGTGATCTTCTTGCACTGGACCCCTGATAAGCACCCGTTTTAATGCTTACACGCACTAATAAGAACCAGTGAGCGCTGCTCTGTAACACCTATGCACTTTGGGCAGTTCCCAGGGGATTCACAGATTAATATTAATGAAGGAGGGGGAAAAATAACACGGTGTCCTGTTTCCAGTTTGCTCAGGCAGTGGCCGCTGGCAGCGTCAGCGCTGGTATGCAGAGAAGCGACTGACCTGACTTGCCTCTTTTCGGATTACCTCTGCAAATAATCCTTTTACCCAGGAGAGGCAAGTGGTGTGCTGGTTTGAAAATGCAGGCTGGTTTTACATCTGGAAGAACAGATACTCTTACATTTCAGGAAAGTTTGCATAGTTTATTTTGTGCCAAGTTGCTTGCAGAGGAACCGTTTCCTCTCTCCTGCCGACGCATACAGCTTCCAGAAGGCATTTTATAGGCAAAATGCTATAGGCAGGGGATGGGTGGATGTGGGGGTGGAGGGTAGACTGGAGCTTGGATAAAAGCGTTCTGTCTTTCTGGGCAGGAGTCGTAGTCCACACCTAATTTACAAACCGACTTTATTAAGGCAGCTTTGTTTAAAAGAATGTTGGAACAAAACATTATTATTTTTAATTGTAGAGCCATAACAGTTCTAGCAGACAGAGTACAGATCAAGCGTGATAAAACAGGCATGATAAATTAGTTACCCAGTTATGACCATTTGCTTTTCAGACCTTAGTGTCTATGCTGCTTCTTGAGAAGATTTTTAGTCTTCAAGTAAATATGTAATGCTTCTGCCTTCCCTTTTGACTCAGTGAAGAGTCTGTCTGTAGGCAAACTATCAGCAATTTTTGGACTGTATTTGTTTTTAATGCATTTAAGAAAACTAGCCGGATCCTTTTTGCAGGAACCACTCATTTCTGCACAGTTTGAGCAACACAGTTTTGAGATTGTGCATGCTGCATATGAAAGTTCAATGGGACTCACTGTTTTCCAAATTTTGTTTAGCGGAAGGCTGAAGTTTAGCTCACTGGTTTTCTGCCTTTTTTTTTTTTTTTTTGGTGTGCAGTCGCCTAGATCGTTTCCGTTGCAGATGCAAACCCCCACTCATTGGGAATTTAGGTCAATGTGCAACGGGCTTCCTTACCCCTTACCACTTGTGCTCGACCCTAGAGAAACCCACAGACTAAAAACCTGTGGCTTAACCACACGTATCCTTTGTTAGGAATATCCAAGTCTTCCTGCAGCTTAGTATAAGCACTCCGTTGTTTCAAAAACATTCTCTGACTTTGTGGGTACCTGCAGTATATTTAGAATATGCTTTAGCTCATGTGAGTGTTAATAATTTGTTATCCAACACTTTTCCCATTTTGTATCCAGCTACTTATGTTACAATAGGTATGTCACGACCAGGTTTTTTAAATTTTAGCCCCTCCATAGGTGAACTTTTCTGAAAATCCAGTAACTGATACTTATGTTGAAATTTCAGTTTTTCTGAAAAAGTGAGTTTTAACCTCTGTGGTCTCTATTTTCAAGGGTATTTAGGTATGAAAACCCTTTCCTTTTTGTGACATGAGGGTGATGGCATTTTCATATTTAACACATACATATATATGTATAGTCTGATAAATGCATAAGCATTGAATGGAAATCGGTAGCATTTAAATATATAATTGTGAGAAATGGTAGGAAAAACTGGATGCATAAGGTAGTTTTTTTGCAGTTTTACACTGGTACATCTACACCAAGGCTACTTGCTACAATTATTAGTTCGCTTCTACTAGTGTACACACTACAACGGTTGCAATGCAAACACAAAAGAAGGCGAGACCGATGCCTCAAGAGCGTGCAATGTAGGCGTACGCTTTTGGCAGCCAGTTACCTTACCAACAGCAGCAGTGTTGGTGGAAGTCAGCAGTCAGCTGTCATCTATCCTTGAGTTTGGGCTTTTGCAAGTGACAGGTGATAGCACAAGAGGAAATGGCCTCAAGTTGCGCCAGGGGAGGTTTAGACTGGATATTGGGAAAAATTTTTACACTGAAAGGGTTGTCAAGCATTGGAACAGGCTGCCCAGGGAAATGGTTGAGTCGCCATCCCTGGAGGTATTTAAAAGATGGGTAGATGTAGTGCTTAGAGAGATGGTTTAGTGATGGTTTTTGTCAGAGTTAGGTTGATGGTTGGACTAGATGATCCGAAAGGTCCCTTCCAACCTAGGCAAGTCTATGATTCTATGATTCTGTGCTGTCTAACCTGTGTCCATCAAAATGAGCCAGATTTGCTAAATCACTTGGATAATAATTTAGCGTGGCACATTTGGAATGACAGGCTGATAAGCACGAATTAAGACAGCTCTCTTGGTGTATCTCATCATGCTGTGACCTCCAACAGGGGAGCTGCTGAGTACCTGGGGGCAAGTAACACTTTCTCCTGGCACTGAGGGGTCTGGAAGAAGGTACTGGTTGACAGCGTTACCTGCTATTTGTTTGACTTTCACTAGAACATCTGTAGTGGGTGGAGTAGAGATAAACTGAAGATGAATTGGAGTAAGTGAAATTTACCTACAGTATCAGCAATTTAAAGCGTATCCATTTCTTGCATGCTCTGTGCACTTTTGTGTTTACTGCTAAACCACTACCAGTAATAAATCAGAATAAAATCTGCATGTTAAGTAGCCTGTGGAGGTGGCCGATCAATCCAGCATGACTCTCTGTGAAGAGTAAAGAGCTCTGAGTCACGGTATTTATTATGGGCCACCAAGGAAGAAGCCCAAGTCACCTGGATCGCTTCGGTCACCAAAGGCATTTAGGGCCATGTCAGTCCCTCATGAATCACACCATTGACAGTAAATGACACATAATTAAATTATATGTAATTGATAGAATTTATATTAAAATATTTTGGGTACAAAGAGCTACTTCAGATTCCAGGTGCTCTGAATTTATCATGTAGCTGCATAAAATAAAAAAAAAGTATTTGTTCAAAATGCCATTTACTAAAACCAGTACTTAACTGAGAATGTTTTACGGATATAGTTTAGCCATATTTAAGACTTAAACCCAATTTGATACACTCTGCCTCTGTGGTGGTTTGAAAGTATCTGAAAATCTCCATGAACTTTACAGATCTTTAGAAGGAGAAATTAGCGTTGAGTTACAATTGGGGGTTTTATTTTCCTTCCTTGAAATTCAGCAGAGCAGAGAGAGCACTATCCTTCTTTCACATTAGTTGTAACCCAAAACTATTCTCTAAAGAGCTTCTTGGGAGTTTGGAAGAGAGTACATACCAAGGTGAACAGCTGTGGAAAACTGCAGAAAATAAATATATTTAGAGTCCCTTCACACAATCCCCCTGTAGGTTGTACAGCCAAACACAGCATTACACTGTGATCTTTCTGAATGTTACCTACTGATTAAAAGCAGATTGATTGTTTTTTTTTTAAACTGGATTTTATATCACTTCAAGCTGTGTTTCCCATTGCTCTCACTTTTTCACTTTTAGTGTCTGAGTTCTCTCTAAATTTGCCTGCCATAATTTCAAAGTATCTTCCAAGCTGCGGCATTTGACGTATTCTTTCTGAGAAAAAAAGGACTACCTCCATTTTTCTTGATCTATAATTGATAGGATATTTAGAAAACATTGTAAATCCACTCTATATTTTTCTGTCTCAGTATGCTACCTTTTTAGAAAACCTCCATATCTAAACACAATGCATACTTCAGGCATCCAGGGCCTGAATCATCAGGCCTGTAATCTTAGCTACAGGATGGGTAATTGAGAACCGTTAGTGGTTAAGTACTGGCGAAGCCCAACGGCTACTCAGCAGAATATTTCACTAGTCACAACCTCTCCTATGTTTATGTGACCGAATGTGTTGCAAACATATTAATTTGCATTAGGCCCACCATCTCATGACGGCCTGGCACCTGGCTTCAAGCACATTCCAAGGAGCACAACAGCATCTCAAGTTACACAGGAGCAGTATCTTGCCTGCCTTAGATTCAAGCTGAAGCTTTAGTTCCTTTCCTCATGTTACCATAAATTAATCTTTATGTGAAGTGACTCATCAGCGTGCCCCTCGACTTTCTTCAGTGCTTCTGAGGCATGATTTGTGCCAGCAGCGTATGAAGGAATTTTCATATCTACCTTCTTGGCACTTGAGCTCTTGAGTTTCTCCTGTATTTGATGAGCTCCAATAGTAACGCTGCTGTGACACACAGCTAGAGAATGAGAGCTGGCATTTTACTTCCTTGCCCTTTGAAAGATTTGTGAAAAGCATCAAATCCTTGAGATGTATTTTAGTTTGGTACGGCGCAGCTCCAAAGCTAGAACTGCAGCCCCTTGAACATTACATGAGGCACATCCTCCAAAAGGAGATGGAAAGGCACGAATCCCAGCTCCTTAATCGTCATTTCATGCCTGACCTGTGACATTTCTGAAAGCTAGGTTTTCAGAGAGAGAATGGACCTTAGCTGTTCTGTGTTTTTAAGTCTGG
Organism: Chroicocephalus ridibundus; assembly: GCF_963924245.1. Taxonomy (NCBI): domain Eukaryota; kingdom Metazoa; phylum Chordata; class Aves; order Charadriiformes; family Laridae; genus Chroicocephalus; species Chroicocephalus ridibundus. The sequence continues at coordinate 54,260,485 of NC_086285.1, read as the reverse complement.
TCCCTCCAGGACCAGCTTCTACAAGAACTTTAGGCATGTCGGCTCATCCCTCTGCTCACAATTATTAGTCATTGCTGCATTTCGGGCTGACTGAAGAAAAAGCAATCTGATGTTGATTGGCATCCCCAAAATGCGTCTGGGGAAGCTGGGTTAGTGTTCAAACATACCGACATATAAATAGGAATTTGTTTTTTGTGTGTGTGCGCTTTGAAAAAATAGCAAAATGTTAAAAATGACTTTTCTAAGTAAAATACTGTGTGTCTTATGCATTCCGCTAACTTTGTGCTCCCTGAACAAAACTAGGAGGACAGAAAGCAGCCATGGCTCCCTGTCTGACAACTATCTTGATCTCTGTGTGTGCTTGTGGAGATGCAGATGGTGCATCAGCGCAGGGCGACTGGAGCAGAGGCCTGAAGCACACAGGTTTGGTAACACAGAACGGACACATGGCTCTTTTAGGAGTTAATAAAACTGGTAACACAGCAGTCTTGAGGTAATGGTAATTACATCAGAAGTGGAAAACTGTTCTTGACAGAGGTGATGAGTAATGAGGACAAAACTCCATAAATAGTAAAGAGTCCAAGGAATTGTTTTGAAAACACAGAACTTCTTAAATAAATGTGCATAAATAAAGACTGTGTCACTGCCTGGCAAAAAAGAAGTGCCAAACGCAGCGTAAGCTTTATCTTTATGTTGGTTGTATCAACATACTCCAATGGTGAACTACGAGTTCTCCTTAAGAAAATAAAACGTGTCGATACAAACCAACATCAAAATAAGCTGTTTAAATCTAGGCAACTGCCAGACAATTTACATGGCCTGTTTAAAGGATACTTCGCAGGGCTGATTTGGAACATGCAGCGTGACTCTTGTTGGAAGGAGACTGTGGTTTGTAACCACAAATATGGTTATCTTTAAATAGCTGCCTGAGTTTCTAACTTTTTTCACTGGCTAGGTCATCGAGCAGTGGCCATTTCCTAGCAATACGTTAATTTTATACAAGAGCATTTTTGAATTTGATTTGGCTGCATCCCTTCTGTTGCTGGGGCGATACAGATGGGTGGCAGATGCACAAAGAGTGGGGAGCCGGGCCCGTGAGCTGTCATCTCCCCAGCTGCGATGCTCAGGCATTTATCCCCATACCAGCTGCCCTGGTTTTAAGTCGTTTCTTTTCATAAGTAGTCCACCTGAGCGTAAGTTGTGCTTCTTTAATAATTTATCAATAACAAAATCTTATCATCTGTGTTTCTTAAATAAATTTTGTTCCTAGGTGTGTCGGTATTTCCAACCAGTTGCCCCAAGCCTGCTGCTATAAAACTCACAGCTTTTCAAAAAATATTGTGTTATTTAACTCCATCTTTCTCAGGGTTTGATGCTTCACATGCAGGTACTTGGCTTTTCTATGCTTCTTCACCAAAACCAGTTAGAATAAGGGAGAAGAAATATAAGTTCCTTGCCAGGGCGTGCAGGATGAAAAGGAGAGGAAAAGGGGATAGTTGGCTGACTGGGATGGTGGGATGGTGATTCCTCTTGGATGTTGGTGTCTTACTGGGTGCTTGTCAGGCCATTTTTTTCTGTGTCATTTGCGAATTTTCCCTGAGAGGGTGTCACAAAATACCTGTGAGAGCACTGGTGCGCACAAAACAGTAGATGCTGCCACAAACTTGTGTCTTTGGAGTTTTGACCTAAAATGGAACACAGGAAGCGGCCTCAAGTTTTGCCAGGAGAGGTTTAGGTTGGATATTAGGAAAAATTTCTTCACTGAAAGGGTTATCAAGCATTGGAAGAGGCTGACCAGGGGACTGGTTGAGTCACCATCCCTGGAGGTATTAAAAAGACATGTAGACATGGCACTTAGGGACATGGTTTAGTGGTGGTTTTGGCAGTGTTAGGTTAACAGTTGGACTCGATCTTAAATGTCTTTTCCAACCTAAATGATTCTATGAATTTCTACTGAAAAAGGCTGTTATACCAAACCAGTAACAGCTCAACCATCCCTGGTACCGCCATCCCTGGAGGTATTTAAAAGATGGGTAGACGCGGTGCTTAGGGACATGGTTTAGTGGTCGTTTTGGCAGCGTTGGGTTAATGGTTGGACTCGATGATCTTAAATGCCCCTTCCGACCTAGACGACTCCATGATTCCATGATTTGCGATGGGATTTTAAACCTATAAATGCTCAAAGCCGCGCACGGAGCAGATGTGCAAGCACGGCAACACACACCCCGATGCCGCGCTCTGTGATTAATCGCCCTGCGTTAATCGCCCGTCCCGGGCTACCCACCACCCCCCCGCAAGAGCCAAGGGCGATCTGCGCGGGGGGGTGGGTGTGTGGTGTGTGTGTGACCAGGCACAGCCCCCCTCGGGGGCCGCCCTCCTCCCGCCACGTCGCACCGCCACCCCCCTCCTCGCCATCCCGGAGCGGGAGGGGACGGAGACGGGGGCGGGGGATGAAGGTGCCGCCGCTCCTCCTCCTCCGTCCCGGGTGGGAGCGCTTCATCCACGTTAGCAAGGGCGGGAGGAGGAGCGGGAGGAGCGGGGCGGCCTCCATCCCTTCCCTCCCCTCCCCTCCGTCCCGTCCCTCCCCTCCATCCCTCCCTCCCATCGCCGCCTAACGCGCACCCCGCGGGCTGCCCCGATCGCGGCCCTCCATGGCAGGGCCGGCGGCGGCGGGCCGGCGGCGGCGGCGGCGGGGTCCGGTGTGTTGCGGCTCCTTGCTGCTGCCGGCGCTGCTGGTGAGCTGGGCCGCCTGCCAGGCGCCGCCGGTGCCGGCCGCCGAAGCCCCGTGGGACGGCGCCGACCTCAGCGTCGAGCAGCGCTTCGTGCCCGAGAGCTGCCCGCGGGCCGTCCGGCCCGGCGACTTCGTGCGCTACCACTACCTCGGCGCCTTCCCCGACGGCACCCGCTTCGACTCCAGGTCTGGTTTGTGGCCCCCCCCACCCCCTCGAACCCGCCGCCCTGGGGCTTGGAGTGCAGCCCCCACCCCCGGGTGCAGCCCCCCTCGGGTTCTCTCGAAGCCCTCGGCGTGCGCTTCTGGGGAGGGGAGGGGAGGGGAGCGAGCGGTGCTCTCCCCCACCAGGGTGTTTTTGGGGGTGTTCGGAGATGGTGGCGCTGGGTGGAGGCGGCAGTTGAGGTTCGGTTCAGGTCCCACTGCTCCTCCTAACCGCGACCTGCCCATGAGCCCTTTTGGGGAGACCGGTCATAAGCTCGGGGGCAAGCTGGGCAACGCCACATGAGCAGGAACACAGGAGGTGCAGGCCACCATGGGAAGATGTCTTCGAAACGTGACAAGGCGAAGGGCTGGGGTGTGACTGCTGGGGACTGGAGAGGAGACCTCTGTGGTGGCTGGGTCCAGTTCGCAGTAGTTTGCGTGCCCTGATGGATCCCCACCACCTTTTTCCAGCTGCTTTTCTGAGGCGCTGACTGGGAACTTTCTGCTCCAAGAGAAAGACCGTAAGGATGTTCGGTTTGCCTGGTAAACAGGAGCGTGCGTGGTATTGCAGCCTCTCACAGTATTTAGTGATTTCCCACCCCTTTCTTTCTGCATGTTTCCTATGTCTTCTCCGGACTCAAACTACTCGAACGCAAGCACTTCTGAATCATTATCTTTGCCACAAATGCAGTAATTGTCAGGCTGTGCTTACATAGAAATTTTTGGATAAGTGACCCTTGACTAAATGTGACCTATGTACAGTGAAGCGCGTGGCCGCTTTCCTGCTGTTATTTTGGGATCAGGAAGCCTAAACAGTGGGATCAGGAGATTGTGAATGATGCCGATGCTGCTGACAGCTTATTTGTTTTTTCTTGCTCTGCTCATTGCCACTGATGAAAGTATTACTCCGAAAGAAAAAACAAAACATATTTTCAGTAATCCTGGAAATCTTCCTTGTGCTTCAAGGAAAATCTATAGCCTCAGGGAAATAGCTGTCTTTCAAAGCGAGCTCAGCTCTTCCTCTGGAGCTGACTGTACTTCAGCGCACCAGTAGTGCCACTTCCCCAGCGCTTCTCCGGACGATGGCCGGGATGCGGTAGCTGGCAGTTCTGCTGGCATTGGTGAAAAAAAGCCCAGCAAGGACAGTGAATTCATTGGCAACTGACAGTCTCGGAAAATAAGTCTTAAGCTTATTTATGTGAAGACAGGCACAGGCAGCACCCTCGCCGCTCACTTTACAAGCATGCGGCAGTTGGAAAACCAGCCATGTGTTCAGAAATGTGTTTCTGATTTCTGCGGATACATACTGGGGCTTGCGTGGACGCGGAGTTGTAGCAGCAAATTTCTGCACTGAGGTGGGGCACCGGGGGGGGCTCCTCAGGTGCTGGCTCTCATTTAATTCCAAGTTCCTTGTCATTTGTCTCTGAATTATTTGTGGCAGGAAGAAGGTGTGCGGAACTGTACAGCATTTATCCCTTTGGGTTCTCTAAATATTAGTAAATAAATAATAACAATCATAGTCTAATCTAACTTGAGCATTTGTGTGGCCAACTTAATTTCAAAAGGGTGTAAAAAGTCAGGTTTGTTCATCTTGTGTTTTTTCCCTAAATGGCAGCTCATATTGACAAACGTTTTTGTTATTAGCTGACAATGGTCTGTTTTTTTAAGATTGATGTCAGTGGTCTATCATGTTAAGACAATGGAAAATTAGCAGGTTTTGATTTTTTGGATATTTGGAGCATTTGTCGTAAAATCTTTGGTGTTCACTGCATGCAAGTTAAAGATAATAAATTTGTATTTAAATTTGCCTATTAGAATGCCCATTTTTTATCCTGTCAAGAGCTGCTACGTGGTTTGTTTTTTTTAAGAAAGTGCTTACCAGCATCAGTTTAGGTAAACAGTACCGTGAAATCTGTCTAGAAAACACTGTAGGCATTGAACTAAGGGCAGTTTTACTTCGTTTCTTCAGCTGCTGAAAATGTTCTTGAGGTTTAAAAATATTTTTCTGTATTTCCAAGTAGAAGGTAGTAATACAGCTCTTCTTGTTAACAGGCTGTTGAGAGTCTTAGTAATCATGACTGTGTTGCAGAAATTAACTAATATGCCTGTTTATTCTTTTTTTTTTCCCCATCAGTATTTGCATTTTTATTTCCATGGCCATAAAATGATTTGCATTTTTAAGTCTGAATTTAATTGCCTAGTCGTCTGCTGTAAATTTGGTAAATTCCTGTAGTAGAAACTAGTTTTGCTTCGTTTTAAGGAATCTGCAAAGTCAGTCCTGCAAAGCTGCATGATCTGTTCACCACTTTGTTCAGTTCCCTGCTTAGCATCAATGTTTTCTTAATTGTAAGTTTTTTTTTTGGCAAAAACCCCCACCCAAACTCTTCTGTTTTAAGTTTCTTAGAACCTATTATGTTCTTAGTCTTAACATCTTAATTATGTTTTTGTGTGTGTAATAGAATTTGTCAGGGCCTAATTGAAATACTTTCCATCCTTGCCTGGGAGTAGGAGTATTTGTGCAACTGAAAGTGAATGCTCTGTATAGAGCGTTGTCTATTTTAAGGGAAATGTTTGCCAGAAAAAAAAAAAAAAAAAAAGATGGAGCAAATGGAGAGATCGCTCAGTAAAATATTTGAGGGATTCGAGGCTCTGGGACTGTTAGGAGGCTCAGTATGTTGTGGAAATGATGTGTATAGTCTTCGAAGGAAAGTTTGACATCATTTCCCTAGCGATATCTAGCTACTGGCTGCCTTCCAGAATATTTTAGCAGACAAAGAAGCACAAGCTTTTTTTTTTTTTTTTTTAATAATTATTTTTTCCAGTGATTCCTTTTATCTGGAAAAAAAATTTTCCTTTAAATTATAAAAGGAATTTGAGAAAATGGAAGCAGTAAAAGCTTAAAAATAGGAACGAAGCTTTTGAAATGCTTCCTGCCGTATGCTTATACATTGCTTAAAAAAAATTAAATAGCAGTATTTCAGGCACAGCAAAGTTGAGGTCATTGTGTGGATTTAAGGTGGTCAAACTAACCACGTAAGCTCATGTTAGCATTCTGCTGTGGTGACACTGCTGCTCTCCGTGCACTCTGGAAAACTTCCTTACCATTTTTGCATCATTTCTTTTACCTTTCAAATGTTCATGTATTATGATGGTGGAAGATCATTTAGTTAGCTGTCTTGATTCTTGATCTGGCACACTTGCTGTTTAAAGCATCTCTCTATTTTTTGCTATTTAAGTCTGAATGAAATGAGAGCTGAGAATGTGAAGAAGAAAATAAGTAACCAGCTGGAGGAAATAAATAACCACTTGGCAAATCTCACAGCTATTGCTTGAAAAGGCATCTTTTCCCCTTTCCTCTTCTCCCACAGAGAATCCCCAGCCGTCATGTCTCACGTCATAAAGCTTATCGATCTTGTGTGTGATGTTATTCACCAAAATCAATATGCTGAGATCCTACTGTGGGAGCAGCCATCCTTTCATGTCTTGTAATAATAGTGTTTAATCTTTCTTTCTCGTCCCTAATTTTACAGCGCTGCTTATAGTATTGGCGTGTGAATTAGCCATTTGTAGTTAGGAGCTTCGGGAGCCTGCAGTGTACATCGCACGCTGCTAGAATTCATTTCAGATGGATGGTGAGCAGAGAACAGAGGGAGAGTTGGGTTGAGGACTCAGAAACATTTAGATTTTTCCCTTCTCTTACCAGCTGTCTTGTGATAAAGTTATGCTAAAAGAGCAAGGGGGAGGCGAGGCACAGTTAAACTCTCAAAAAAAATAGTGGAATGGTCGGTAAGTGAACCACTAACATTTTTGCCCGCTTTTCTCCCTTTAGCTATGACAGGGGATCCACATTCAACGTGTTTGTGGGAAAAGGTCAACTTATTGCTGGGATGGACAAAGCTCTGGTCGGCATGTGCGTAAATGAGCGGCGGTTCGTGAAAATTCCCCCCAAGCTCGCCTACGGAAGCGAAGGCGTCTGTAAGTACAGCACCGGGCCAGGGAAGAGATTGTTGTGTGAGTGATTCAGCAGAGCAGATAGAAAATGGAGTCACAGAAGAGAAGGGTAGAAACTGCAAGTAGTGAGTTTCCAAGAGGTTCTCCCCCTGCTCAGGGCTGTTTGTGAAGCCTGCGGCCGAGCTGATCGCTCCAGGCTCCCTCTGCATGCGGTTGACTGTGGGGGACCTTCAGCTAATGAGCCTTGCTACTAAAGTTAACTATTTATTTATACCTGCCTCACTCTTAAGTAGTTACTGTGTTTTGGCATTGCAGTGTTGCACAAGGTCTCGTCAGGGCCAAAAGCAGCTTTGCTCTGCAGTCTCAGAGGCAACAAATGCTAAATCGAGAGCAATTTGCCTGATGGGCATATTTGATAACAGTTCATGTTGCCAGATTTCCCCCCACTTTTGTAGCTGCAGCAGTGACAAGGGGATAGGGGGATACAAGCACAAAAAGGAGTAAGTTGTACACCATGTATTTTACTTAGGGAATGCATAAATTGGTTCCCTTTTCTCTTATGTCCTGTAGAAAAAGAGAAATAAAACAGGTCGTGTTGGTTTGGTTTTGCAGCTGGTGTGATACCCCCCAACGCTGTGCTCCATTTCGATGTGCTGCTGATCGATCTCTGGAACTCGGAGGACGAAGTGCAGGTTCAGACTTACTTCAAGCCTGAGAAGTGTCCTCGGACAGTCCAGGTGTCTGACTTTGTACGATACCATTACAATGGAACCTTCTTGGATGGGACCCTGTTTGATTCAAGGTATGCAGCTGGGTTGTGTGTCTTTGTGTCTTCGTGTCTTCTAATAGGTATCTGATGTCATTTTAAAACATCACTTCCTCCCCCTTCACTGGTATAGCGATTAATGCTAATTGGCCAGAAAGACAATAAATGAAAGCTAGCATCATATAAGTGTCAGTAATTTATTCAGGGCTTATGGGGCAGCAGTACGGACTCAAAGTAATAAAACAGTACATTATTTCTGTGTGAGCATTACCAGCCCAAATCCTTTGTTTTTTAAAATTTCATTCCCTGTATCTATATTACTGTTTCTGGCAGTCAGCTAATAGTTTTTGTAACTGCTGCAGCACAGCTATTCAAGTTAGATGCAAGCTTTATAAACTAAGCAGAGTTTGCGATGAAATTGAGCTACTAACACTTCTATACTGAGATTTTAAGTTTACGGCATGTGTGTACTTCATTAAAGTTCGTTGGAAAATCATGCTTTAATAACAGCTGCCAGTTATCTTTGTGACCCCCTTTTCAAAACCTCTGTTAGGTTCCTAAAAGAGCTAAGCAGTCTGGAAAACAGTACCCAGCCAGACCTTGGTAAATCAAGGAGGAATATTTTTGGAGCAGCAAGCTGTGAATTGTATTGTGCATAGTGTTTGGCTTTTGAAGATTAGTATTGTTATTTCCTGTGACTGTCTGACATTTGATTGTGGTTTGCGTTTTTTTCCATTTTTTTTTTTTTTTTTTTTAATTTTTAGCCATAATCGGATGCGAACCTATGATACCTATGTAGGGATTGGATGGCTGATTCCTGGTATGGACCAGGGTCTCTTGGGAATGTGTGTAGGAGAGAAGCGCATTATCACAATACCACCTTTCCTGGCATATGGAGAAGAAGGAGATGGTAAAAGTTATTCTTCCTTTTTTTTTTTTTTTTTAAATCTAAGTCATCCGTATTATAAAACAAACTTGTACTTTGAGTATTTTAGAGGTGTGGGCAGTGTTATTAGCCATTTCAGAGAGATGGAACAAAGTGATGGAAAGGTGTGTTATGTACAAAATGTGTTATGTACAGGATTTGTATAAGATATTTTTTTAAAAATTTAACCAGTGTGTTGCTTACCAGACACATTATTGATGCAATTGTAATCTTTATGTACTGAAATTTTATTTCATTCAGAGAATATAATCTGTGATTAATATCTAGTGGCTCCAAAAACTGGAAATCAGATGACTGCATAATTCTTTCAATGAATTGAAAGAGAGCAGAAAACTTGAAAAAAGAAAAATGTATTTTTAGTTCCAGTTTTGTTCTTTTTTCTGTAACCAATGCTCTAGTATTAACTACAAGATGGATTAATTGCCCTACGAGACTGTATGCAGCCTGCAGGTCATACATAGAGATCCCCATATTAAATGAGGGGACAGTTAGGTATAGTTTGGGTCGCTTTGTTAAATTCTTTTTCTGCTCTAATGTTTAAGAATGTGTCTTTGGTGTACAAGATTTTGTACCCCTTCTATGACTTTATCACCGTTAACTGTGATAGCCATCCCCACGGGTAACAAAACTTGGTGGAGTTATGTTTTAAAATTTTGCCAAGATCTTGAGCTCAATGGTTCTCAGTCAAAGCAAACCACACTGTAATTTGTGTATTGATTTAAAGGTACTTTTTTATTGAGGTACTCAATTTACCCTTCTTCAGCTTCCATCACGTGGTCTCCTGTTTTGATATTAACAGGATGGGAAGAGCAGATGTACCAAATTTGTATTCTGATGCACTTCCGTGAAGCGTGTTGGAAATACTGGTAGACTAAACCATGCAGCTCAGATGGTGCTGGTGTGTCTTGACGGAGATGGATGTTGCTGAACAGGCTGTTGGGTTTGGTGAGGCAGTGCCATCACAATAGGAGGAGAATGAAATAACTGAATTGGAGAATTAAGTGACAAACCCATACATGAAACAAAAAATGACTGACTGGTAGCAGATTACGCTAACTTATTTTGGGAGGGAAGGTGCCTGATATTTGGCAGTAGGTTACTTTTCTTCAACAAACACATTTAAGCTCCTTCTAGAACACTTATTCTTTCTTAATGGTTTTCTGCTCTTAACGCTTTTGTAGGTAAGGAGATCCCTGGCCAAGCCTCTCTGGTCTTTGATGTGGTTTTGCTAGATCTCCATAACCCCAAAGATGGTATTACTATTGAGAACCAGCATGTGCCTGAATCTTGCGAGCGGAGAAGCCAGACAGGAGACTTTCTTCGATACCATTATAACGGCACACTTTTGGATGGCACTTTGTTTGATTCCAGGTAACTGCACCATTCAGCCCTACAGATGCCATTTCCAGTTTGGCTCGTCTGCTGTGTCCATAATACACCCAAATACAATTCTTTGCTTTTCCTTCCTTTTTAAAATTTGTGAGTGGAGTTGGAGTCTTCTTTTCTCAAAAAAGCTCACAGAAATCTTTTCAGTATAGGGGGGAAGACAAAGACCTATTTTGTATTATGACAGTATCACAGACGCCCTCTAGGGGTGATGATCCACCTGGTGAAGCTGTGTGTGCTTTAGACTCGTATGTCTGAAGACTCTTTGCCCCATACTGTTTATCTGCCCAATAGGTAATACTCCTGAAGAGAGAGAAAATAAATACGATTCCCATTTAATGTCCTGAGAATTGTGAGTTGGTGAGCTAGTGTCTGGTTTGAGGTTAATCTCAGGACAGCCTTTCCCTTTGTGCTTGAAAGCTGTTTGCATTTTGAAGGCTAATGTCTTTCAAGACTGTTCTGTGATAAAGAAAGAGGGATTGCTGTCACTTCGGATTCAAAGTTCTCTGGGCGCATGAACCTCATGTACAGAATTATATGATGAATAATACCCTTGTAGCTTCCTGTCACTTTTGTTCGCTCTTTAATGAGCAGTACTTTACTTCTTCACTCCAGCTTTCAGAACAGCTGGCACAAGTAGCTAAAAAGAGTTGAAAATGAGCCACTGTGAAATGTTTTACAAAACAAACTAATGAAAATTTTTTTCTTACTTCTACAACTGCTGCAAGCTGAAGATCAGGATCAGTTTGCAAACATTCGCTGAGTAGTGTGCCATGTGTGCTTCTTCCCCTGAGGAGAAGTCAGAGAACTGTATCTCGTAATTGAATTGAGGTGGGGTGAGGTTCAGAATCAACCTTGACCTCCCCATTCAGCTGCCCAGCTTGGTGGAAGGATAGAAAGCAGGAGACCTGCATCAACAGCCATCACTGTAGACCTTGATTTACAGCTTATGAAAACTTGTAAATTAAGAACTTTAGTCTTATCCACAGTGCATCTGCCCAGAATCTCTCTTTTTTGAGATGTAGATGGGTAGTGTCTGTAGTAATTGAAACGATTTTTGAAAATGGCTGTAGTATTTATATTAGGGTTTTTGTCAATAAATATTAATAAATGCTTTGTAGACAGCAGCCTCTAAATCATTCTTAAAGCACTGGCAGTTGTTAGAGGGCTTATTCATTAGTGTCGTATCCTGGCTTCCTGCAGAATTTACAAGAAAGGCCGATGTCTAGCAAGTGTCTGTGAAGAAATGGGGCAGCAAACAATAGTTATCGAATGCCTTGGAGCTGGCCAGGAACAAATTTCTCACTGGTACAGGCAATATGCCAAAAGCACTGTGAATGGCAGGGATCAAGAGGTCTAATAATCTTTTCCTTCATTTTTTTTTCCTCTGTAGTATTCAGCTGCAGAACTGCCCCTGGGCAGCTCAGGCAGGGCTGTCTGGACTGAGAGCAGTTGAACAAACCTCTGAATAACATCAGGGTCCGTACTGCTCTTGCTCTTTCCCAGGGTGACCTTTCTGCCTTCCCTTCCTTGGGTTGTGCCTTCATGTAGCATGCCTTGAAGAAAAACAGCAGACAGACACATCCTCGTAATAAACACCATTTGTTGTTGTAGGCTTGTTTTATTCTATCCTTAGGTGTTGAAGCAGATCCTTCAACCCACGTGTAAGTGATTGACGTAGTTTGGAAGGGAGGGATAGTATTGACACGGTTTTGTTGTCATGACTCATCTTAATGCTGTGCATCCCAGGAGAACCTATTTATTCCACCTCTTCCTTGTAGTAGTTGAACTACATAACTGTGGTTGCAAAATGAGATAGTCTAAAGGGTGTCTCATGAAAATTAATGTAAACTCTTATCTAGTTGATAAGCACTTATTAAAGTAGAGTCAGGGCAGAGGAAAATTTATGGGAGAAAATAGATTTTTTTCAGTTACTTACCAAAACATGTTTTCTCTTTAGTCTAAAATACGTAAGTAAGGGAGTTTTTCTTTCAAGGTATAGTAGAAACATATTTGCAAATAAGCTGTTCCCTAGCCAGCGTCCCAGTACTGGTTAACGAATGACGCATGCATCACTGATTGGTGAAACTTGGTGGCCTGGATTCATTGAACGTGTTGATTGCTTTATCCCTTAACTGGTTTAAGAATTGTGTTGCAGACCTATTGCAAGACTCTGTGCTTTCTCGAGTCCACCTGACACCGCTAAAATGCAAATCTTTTCCATAGCTATTCACGAAATCATACATACGACACCTATGTCGGGAAAGGTTATGTGATTGCTGGAATGGATGAAGGTTTGCTAGGTGTATGCACTGGTGAAAAAAGAAGAATAATAATCCCCCCTCATCTTGGATATGGAGAAGAAGGAAGAGGTGAGCTTGACTTTGCATTCAAGTCTTCCATAATCAAATTAATGATGTTTCCTTTATTGTTTAGTGCATCTGTGTGTAGTTCCATTGTTATTTTTTTTTTTGGCACTTGAAAAGCTGATGAATTAATTCATTATTTTGTGGGTATGCAACTGACAGAATTACACCCAGAATTTGCAAAAATATTTTAATTAGCTGAACAGGCAGCACAATAAAAATGCAGCACAATCTCACATATAATTGGTGACCTGAAATTATTTGGATAATTAGTGTTTCAGGAAGACTGGTACTTGGTGACCTGAACTCATTTGCATAATCAGTGTTTCAGAATGACTGGTACTTGGATGCCAGGAGCTCTGCAGTGTGAGATCGTCTTTCCTGTGTGCCTTAACAAGCTCTGTATGCTAAAGGAATTAATTGTGTTAAGTTTTCTTCCCCGTTCCTTCCACAGCCACAGGTTTTGTGGACTTGTAAGCCACCTCTGTAAACGGTGGATGCATGTAACAGCAAAGGATCTGTGTATGGATAACATACAGTTAAGATTCCTTCAGGAAAACTCATTGCTACCTAAAAAGATTGCTGTGAGAGATTGAATGTGATAACCCTTCCAGCCGATGAGTTTTATGGCTGGTGTTTCAAAAGGTACCTCCTGGGATGTTATTTGGAAAAACTGAGTTGGAAGAAAAACCTCTCTTCTGGGAATGCAAATTCTATGCTGTTGATTTGGGAATTAGGCGCCTCCGAAACTAAAATCCACTAAGGGGTCTGGAGGTGTCTGTCAGTCCTGGTAATGAGATTGCACATTATCCTTGGAAGGGGGGAAGAAGTTGCTCGCTATCAGGACATTTTAAGGAAGTGTAACCTTTTAGATGTAACAGTGTTCCTTGAAGCATGAGAAGCATGATGACCAATAATGAGTTGGAACATGAAACACAAATCAGTCATTTAGGATCGTCACAGGAAATATGCGGCTATTGCTTTGTTTCTGCATAATTTTCAAATTCAGAATAATGGAAATTTTTTCCTTCACTGTTGAACTGAGTGCGTGTTTAGTGCTTTTCCACTGGTTCTCTTTCCTCCATTGGATGTGACAGATGCAAGCTGCATCCAGAGGAGATGTAATCCTTTAATTCTGAACAAGGAGAGCAAAATGGCTCAGTAGCAGACACAGTGGAATACATATTCCTACAGGGTGTGGTACCTGGTCGTCATAAACCTGTTTGGATTCCATTTCTTTCTCTACTTGCCTGATTTGCTTCCTATTTAGGAAAGATTCCAGGATCTGCAGTGCTGGTCTTTGACATCCACGTGGTTGACTTCCACAACCCCGCAGATTCGGTCAGCATTACTGTTAACTACAAACCTTCCAACTGCACCGTACTGAGTAAGAAGGGAGATTACTTGAAGTATCACTACAACGCTTCGCTCCTGGATGGCACTTTGCTAGACTCGACGTAAGTATGTCACCTGGTAAAGAAAACGCCCCTAGCAGCTGTGAAAGCAGAATGAATTGCCTCCAAAGCAGGGAAGAAAGAATTTTAAAGTGAAAAGATGAGTATTTATGTAGAATGCATTTTCCTTTGTATCTCTGCCTGCTGAAGAGATATAGGAGTAGTAAAAGAAAAAGACAACGTATCATAGCATAACGAGGGAACTGGGAGCAAAGGGGACACAACGCAAACACTACAGGTGAACTGATGAAACAGCTTGTCTGCATGGCAGTTTGTTTAAATGGGCTAATTCCCTCTCTACTCTGCCCTGGTGAGGCTGCACCTGGAGTACTGTGTCCAGTTCTGGGCCCCCTAGTTCAAGAAGAACAGGGAACTACCGGAGAGGGTACAGCAAAGGGCTACAAAGATGATGAGGGGACCGGACCATCTCTCTTACTAAGAAAGGCTGTGCCCAGTGGTGCCCAGCGACAGGACAAGGGGCAACGGGCGCAACCTGGAACACAGGAAATTCCCTCTGTACACGAGGAAAAACTTCTTTACTTTGAGGGTGGCAGAGCACTGGAACAGGCTGCCCAGAGAGGTGGTGGAGTCTCCGACTCTGGAGACATTCAAAACCGGCCTGGACGCGTTCCTGTGCAACCTGCTCTAGGTGACCCTGCTCTGGCAGGGGGTTGGACTAGATGATCTCCAGAGGTCCCTTCCAACCCCTGCCGTTCTGTGATTGTGTGTAATTTGGGTGCCTGGGCCAGTCATGCTAGAACGACAGAGGGCTCCCATGAACAAACTGTCCAAGTGTATTCAGTTTCTTGGCTAGGATTTGCTCTCTGCGCTGATTCAGTGCTCCTGGGAGAGATCTGGTGGGCTACTTGCTGTAGTCTGTTAAAGCTAGCTTAATTTTTAGTAAATGGTGTTTTACAGTAAACGTGTTTTACAGTACCTGGTCACCCTCATGCCTTCACCACACATGAGTGCTGATTTTCCTGTATTGTAGTGTTGCGGTAAGCGTCAGCATGGAGAAGCTATCAGGAGGCTTGATTGTGGCTCCGATTATAATGTTCCTCTTCCTCCTTCCTGTTGACAGTAGGTTAACGAGGGGAGCAGATTGCTCCAGTCTGGCTCATATAGAACTAAAGTGAGCTGGTAGCACTGTTCCCTGCAGCCGCAAGAATACTTCTGCTGGCTTTTCTTCTGCTTTCGTCTTTTGGATAGTGCAGGCCATCTAAATGATATTTTATTTTTGGAAGGGAAGTTGGGAAAAGTTGTTTTTAAACAGCTTATAATTAACATTAGAAGCAGCTCATAGTTTTCGCAGTGTACACAATAGCTTGCAGAGCTGAAAAGCTGGCTTACATTGAAGCACATGATGTGATGCTGTAGGCAAGTATGTATGCAAGTAACGTGTTTGGATTGCAAACACCTTCTATATGTCAGGAATGCTCAATTCCCATTTTATAGCAGGAACCAAGGGATGTCGAGACTGTCTTATTCAAAGCAGTTTATAGAGAATAAAAGATTGTGAGTCTTGTGCTCGTAGTTTTAAGGCTGACCTCCTGGCCACTGAATTGTTTTCTTTCCAAATAATACTCTGTTGTACAAGCATGTCCTGCAGTGGTACAGCCAAGCCAAATAACCACAGGAGGAGACCGACAGAAGAATGGGTCCTGCTGTTGTGACACATACCGAGTAAAAAGTCTTAGCGCTGCACACTCTGCTTTTAAAATCACAATACGTGTTTAACTTCTGGACTTTTAACTTGCAATAATTTCTAATTTTAGAACTGAGCAACCAGGAGCAAGGTATAATTCAAAATACGGTATGGTTAAATAGCAGTAGTGGTATACTTCCAAGTTGTCTTTGTTAAGCAACTACTACATGATAGTGACTGATTTCATTAAAAGGATGGCTGATCCATGAGAATGCACCCACATCCGTATAGGTTGGTAGATCTGGGACAAATGTACATCTGGAATTTTTACATCTGCTAAAAAGTCCAACTTCATTAGTTGAAAATATGTGAAAGGCAAAAGCCCTTATTTCGAGGTAAAATACTTTGGGGGCTTAATTGGCAGGATTAATGATTTTAATTAGATTTCCTTCGAGAAGCCTTTGATCCAACAACTTCAGGTAACTGCTTGGTAGAACACAGCATTGGGCATGAACTTCATTTCTAGCAATAACTAATTAGAAACTGCTGTTACTGTGGTAAGTTTGAACAACAGAAATTCTCTATTTTACATTGAGGTTTTTTTTATTTTTCTTCCCTTCTTCTCCAGACACAGCCTTGGCAAGACCTACAACATAGTTCTGGGATCTGGACAGGTGGTGGTGGGGATGGACATGGGCCTTCAAGACATGTGTGTCGGGGAGCGACGAACAGTCGTTATTCCACCTCATCTTGGTTATGGAGAAGATGGAGTTGGTGAGTGAGTGAAACCTACTGCATGTCCACGTAGTATCTCTTGAGTAACTGAAACACAAGGATGCTGTTTTTGTTACTTGCTGTGCATGAGGACGTAAGGTGAGCATCTTTCAGCTGCTCGAATGGGATTTTTTTAGAGGTTTTTCATTTCATTATTTTAGACAACCTCCCGATTCTTCAATGAAATGAACAAACTGTCAGTGTTGCGTTTTAAGTCATGCTGTTACTGTGGCCAATAAAAAGACCATCCCAGTACAAAAGGCAACAAACGCACCCAATAATGTTGCTTTGTCAAAAGGGAAAGCTCCAGGCACTCTGGTGTTGCAGAGGGACGTAAACACTGTTCTCTGTGATAGGGAATTGGGTGTCACGCTTGGACATGTGACGTATTATTCAGGAAACAAAACCGAAGGGGGCCATTCAGCACTAATATGTTCGAAAATTCAAAGAAAACTCAAAATTCAGAAACTACATAAACTAAATGCACGTTGTGAAACAGTGTTTCGGTCCTGTTGAAACCCCAACACCAATACATTTAAAGCAGTTTTATAGCATTAAGGCTTGTAAATTTTTAATGACAGGGACAACAATAATAAAAAGAACAATATAGAAGTGACAAGAACTCTCATCTCTCCGTATATGTGGTTGTTACTGGTCTTCTGAGTTAAAAGACGGGAGGGAAAGGAGTCTGTCAAGAGATCACTAAGATCAACAAACTCTGATATGTACGGAAACAGCTGCCTAAGTGGCTGTGTGCTTTGAATAGCTCCAGAACAGTTTGCATTTTATAAAGGCTGTCTGTTAGGCAGCATGTGCCAAGCTTAATGGAGAAATAATTTGTGACAAGAGATAGAGAAGCATTTTCACTTCTAGCTGCCTTCCGTGAAAAACGATGAGTATTCTATATGCAGCATCTTATACTATTATATAAAATCGTCTAGTTATATATAACAAATTGACAATTCCTTCATAACATAAAAAGGTTGCTGTGTTAAAAAGCCTTATGAACGTAAGTATCGTAGGCATTTGTCATCGTTGAGATTGCACATGATATGTGTGGTCTGAAACATCGCACGAGTGTTAGCGTTTTGGTATATACCCAGATATCTGAAGAGATTGCTCGTTTGCTACCGGACAGAAGTTGGAGGTGACCTCAGTTTTCTTTTTCAAGAATAAATTAAACTCCTTCCAGGGTTTCATTGAGGTAACATCCCAAGCTGTTGCAACACTGTTGAGTCTGGCAGCAGCACCTTGATACACAGTGTATTGGTGAGATAAAGGCAATTGATTCATTCCTGCAGTGTTACCTTTATAAGTAGAAAAAAAAAGATAAAAAAATGGATGGAATTTTATTATGAAAGCTTTCTTTATGTTTTGATCACCTCTGATGAAGTGAACAGGGAGATTTGGTGGGCTTGGGATCATGGGGCTTGGGGATCACTGTAGAGAAGCACCTGTTGGAGCAGGAAGAGAAATTTAATTATGGATTAAAAGGAAATATACCCTGCAATGTAAGTGAGGATAAATACCCCTCTTTGCCATTTGTTGTGACAGAAGGAGAAGTGCCTGGTAGTGCTGTATTAGTTTTCGACATCGAACTGCTGGAACTGGTGTCTGGTTTGCCTGAAGGGTACATGTTTGTATGGAATGGGGAAGTCTCTCCCAATCTTTTTGAAGAAATAGACCAGAATCATGATGGAGAGGTTCTTTTGGAGGAGGTAAGCTGAAACAATGAAAAAGCTTGTAGTGGTTTTCTCCTACCACCATCATCAAGATGTTTTCTCCTACCACCGTCAATGCAGATGTTGAAGAATGGGGTCTCTCCTCTTCTCCTCTTCTTCTTCTGACATGGTGTTTGTTGTCAAGTTAACAGGAAGGCAGTGTGTGTATTAAAACATGGTTATTTAGCTTTAGAGATAGAACCAAAAAGAAAAAAGAAATACAAGAATGACCATGCTGCTTAAGATCAGTCTCCTTGGTCAACAACAGATACTTAGGGCACAGGTATAAGAGGCAGAGTTAGTTTTTAACCATCCTTCACTGTGTCAGCCTTCGCAGTGTTTGTTAATGGGAAGTTTATGGT
This sequence comes from Chroicocephalus ridibundus, assembly GCF_963924245.1. Lineage (NCBI taxonomy): Eukaryota > Metazoa > Chordata > Aves > Charadriiformes > Laridae > Chroicocephalus > Chroicocephalus ridibundus. Next base: position 54,242,182 of record NC_086285.1, on the reverse strand, counting down.
GAATTCTCAAGCCAAAGCTGAGGCTGCAGCTGGGCATCCAGGAACCGTCTAATCACTTCTGGAGCCTGGCTGTGCCTGTGGTTGCCTTTTCCATGGGTATTGTGTGAACAAGTCTCCTTCCCCTTGCTTGCTTTTGAAATCTGCAGTGTGAGAATGTCATTGGGTGCCCTAATTGAAATCCACTTGCCTTTGCTACACCGTCTCTGATAATACAAACCTCCGTGAGGCTTTCTTCTGTGTTTTCTCTTAACTGAGGAGTCCTGTTTTTTTTATTCTCTTCTTCAGTCTTCTTTGTCGCCTTTCTCTATGATTCTGTTTTCTGTCCTTGCTTGTTGCAGTCATGCTGCCTGCAGCTCTCAGGGTGCAGGCTGTGGACCTACGGAACAGCATGAGATGCCTTCCAGCGTTTTAACAAGCCAACGGGGTAAAATCAAAATCTTGTTTTCCCTCTGCCTAGCGCTCTCTTCCCCCTCTTTGTTTTCCTTCTTACTCATCTTCTCTCTTGTGTTTACCACCAATTCTGTCCTTGCAGAGAAGAAAAGAGCTTTCATCAGTCTAGAGAACGAGTGAGGTGGGATGTGACTGTTGATATCCACATCTTTCTGGTCACCTAGCAAGGAGCAGGAGAAGGCTTAAAAGGTGTAAAGGAATGTCAGAAATAGCTCTCACTGCTGAAGCTTATTTAACAGGTAGCGCTAGAAATAACAGTAACTGGAAAAATTGTGTTTGGTTGTGGGCTTTCTGTTTTTGGAAAGCCAGCAGCGTGACTTCTGTCAGATGTTGCCTAATCACCTTGAATAACTTCATCATATGTATAAGGAAAAGGATTTTTAGGGAAAACTGACCTTGTAACCTTGCAGCCTTCCCCAGCACGGAGTCAAGTGGAAGGCATAATGCCCGAAGCTACTTTAGCAAAACTCTTGGTGTCCTGATACTTAAAGTCTCTTTTCTGTGGCTTATTCTTTTTTTCTTGTGTGTTGTTTCTCGTAAGGTGCATGTGGATGTCTGTTTTACAGTGTGAGCTTCTCCTATCAGCATGTGAAACTAAACCCCCTCTGTCCATATAGATCTGTTCCCATGTCACACTCTGTTCGACTCATTATCCCCTGAAATTACAAAAAATAATTTTCCTTGTTACGGGTCCAGGACCCACTGGAATAAGTGAGGAGATCCCTGTTGAGCTCCACAAGTGATTGAACCTCACGTGTCTGTCCTAATTAGTCCAATTTAGGTTGTAAGCTTTATAGGGTAGTAACAGTGTACTTTTCCGTACATGTAATAATAAGCAGTAAAATGCTAAGTAGTCAACAACAAATAAATACTACTTTTGTAAATACTCGTCAGTTTTAAGTGGCTGTTTCATCGTGAGCTCCTTTCTCTCCACCCAGTTTTCAGAGTACATTCAAGCTCAAGTCGATTCTGGCAAAGGAAAACTGGCTCCTGGGTTTGATTTTGAAAAGATTGTTAAAAATATGTTCACCAATCAAGACCGGGACGGAAATGGCAAAGTTACCGCTGAAGAATTCAAGTTGAAAGACCAGGAGGCCAAAGAGGAACACGACGAACTGTAAAGCGAAGAAAAAAAGAAGAGTCCTGAGCTGACCTACTGTTCGAACGCGTGTACTGGGAGAGGTTTTGGAAGCATGTTTCTGAAAGGTTAGCACTCGGCTAGAGAGCCTCTGCCTGCCTGCGCCTGTGCGCTGGCAGGCTCTTAAAATAGGAAGAGATTTGCAGTTGGAATTGTTAGGTGTATTTGAAACAAGTGTTAAGTGCCTCAAGATAGGATGTATAAACGGATAAAGAGCGTACTGCCTGCCATCCGTGGTGTCGTCAACCACGTGCTCTGTTCTTATGCTAGAGATTAAAAGTCATCATTGAACAATACACAGTCACATACATGGATGGATGGATGGATGGATGGATGGATGGTAGGAAGAAAACTTACCGAGTGCTTTTAAAACAGTCTTAAAAAACCTTCTGTATCCGAAATATTTCTGCAGGAGAACAAACCAGAAAATATTCCCCATGAAAATAACCTGTAAAAATTGTCAGACATTAAGCCCAGTTCCTTTCAGAAGACACGAGCTCGCTTTCTGGTAGCTGAACAAACTCATAGGAATATTTGCCAGCAGGAGCTCTGATCTGCACATTGCAGAACACACAAACGATAGTTATGCCATTGCAAAATTTCCATAAGCTGTGAATTAAATTAAAAAGGCCGAGAATTGTAACAACGTATGTGTCGGGTTTTTGCCATACGAAATAAAAGTTTGCTACCTTCTGTATTGTATTTAATTAACAACCTTGACTCTTCTTGCTGGCCTGTTGAAACAGTGTCCTGATCAGCCATTCCCAAACCTTTCTAGGTGCAACCTTATTTATAGTTTTGTTAGACTTTAAATATTAGCATTACAGGGTCCAAATACTGTCATGAGTACTGGATACGATTGATTTTGCGTTGGGCTTCTGCCTCCTATTTTGGGAATTGTTAGGCTAAGGAGTAAGTAGGTGGAGCTTGTGCAGCAGAGCAGCCTGGCACGGCGAACAAACAAAAAGACAGCGAGAGAATCAAGAAATGGAGCCATCCGTTTGTGCCTGCAGATGCTGTGGCCGACCCCTCCGTACAAAATCAGCCCTGGGCGTGCTGGTTAGATCATGTGAACTCTTGAGACAGTCACCCATTAGATCCATCAATGTAGCAAACGAACAGAAAATACACTAAGCAGACACACTTTTCTGGAAGGAAGGCCGTATGATTTCCCCCCCTCAGTACGCTACCTGTAAAGAGCGCAAATCCGTCTAGTGCCACACTGTCAAAGACAAGTAGGAAGGGAGTTGTTGTTCCCGTTACACGCTTTGTGTCTAGTTTCTTGCTTTTCTTGATCCGTACGTGTGGGTTGTAAGCTCCCCGAGATGCTCTTTTTACAAACTGGTATTTCAATTGGGTGAAAACATTTTGTATTGGGTTTTAATACAGTTGTTATAGGAAGTGCGGTGAAATATTTTTTTTGCGTTTGATACCATTAAATGTTGGATAACTGATCTTTTTGTTAAATAAAACGTTGATGAACTATTGCTGTTAAAGTTTCTCTTTTTTTTTTTTTTCTGGCATTTTGATGGGTTGGGGAACTTGAGTTTTTGAGAATTTGAGAAGCAAATAGCCTTCAGGCAGCTCTCTCCTCTTGCACGCAGCAGGCTTATCCTGAGTATATTCAATATGGCTTTTGGAAAATACTTTAAACTAAGATTATTTGATTCAAAATGGTTAAAAATAATAAACCACTATAAAAGATTTTTTTTTCATACTTCGCACGGGTGAAGTCATTCTCTGGCTTTGGCAGGCATTCCCTAAGTTACCCATCCTGTATCGTCATCAGCCATGACAGTTGGGAGGGTGATAGTTCTCCTGGTTGGGGACTCTTAAATCTCCCGTTGAATTGTCTCACGTAAGAAACACCATTTCATTCCTTAGGTTGGCGAAAGCAAACTCACTGGGCTTTGTAGCCAAGGTTTGATGGTTTCGCTTCATCTGTAGCTCCAAACCCACATCTAGTGCATGTAAAATGCTGGAAGCCTGGTCTGATTGGCGTTGATGGAAATTCCGGCCTTTTATGCCAGATGTAAATACCGTGGATATTGGCGGATGGCACTTGCAATCCGAATGTTTATGACCTGAATGGCTCCTTAGAAGCGTTACCATCTTGTGAAGGAAGCTTTCTCGGAAGACTGTTGCACAAAATTTGCCCCTTTCTTTCCTTGGGTTGCTCCCTTGTGGCTGTGGTTCCAAGGCATTGCTGCTTGCACACTGGTGGGGCTGAGATGAGGAGCTGGAAGCAAGCTGTGATGGAGTGCTGCCGCAAGCAGTCCTCCGCGTGGAAGCCGCTCCTCGCTCTGTTCTCATACGTACCACCCAAAAACCAGCTGCGTCTTCTGGATATCCAGGATTGTGTTATGTGAGAAAATCTTAGTGAGTAGGTCTTTCTCCATGGAGGAGCATTCCAGATGGGTGCCAGGCGGTGGTCTGAAGGGCGCCTGGTAAGCCAGCAGAGCAGAGCCGGAGGGGAGGGCAGGTGCAGGACAAAGAGCACCATGTGCGGGAGTGCAGTCACGGTAATCCTGAAGATCGCTGCGTTGGATTTCTTTGGAAGGGCACGTCAGTGATGGGATAGCAGGTATGACTTCACCCAGCGCCCTCAGCTCAAGGGTAAGTACATCTGAAATTCTCGTGCCGTTCCTCCTTAGCAAACATGGCTCGTGATCCAACTAAATGATGTTCTTCTGTCCAGAGGAAGTTTTTGTTGCTCCCTCACCTCATCCGCCCAAGTCGGGAGGCTGCCATTTTGGAAATGAGGATGCAACATTCGGGGGAAAGCACCCGAGATAAATGGAAAAACTTGCTGCAAAATAATTGTATTTATACTGGGCGTTTACTTGGCCAGAGAAAGGCAACAGCAGCCGGGACTACCTGGCTACGTTGGACTAAGCTGTATGAAATCTGGAAGTTTTGATTGCTTCCATAGACTCTTGTCAGTTCTTTTCCTTTCTGTGGGCAGCTACCGGCTCCTCCCTCACGGGAAAGCTCGGGACCACCTTCCTTCTTGGAAAGGGGTTGTACTTACATTAAATCCTCTACCCATTGCTTCTCGGGGTGTGTGGCAGCCCTTTAAAAGCAAGAACCAAACCAGAGCCTGGGGGCCGGGGGAGCTGGCTGGGAAGTGAAATCGTGCTGGTATGGACCGGGAGAGCTCAGCACAGACCTCTGGCGATAAATCCATCCCTCTACGTCACCATCCTGTTAGAGAGGGTGGCCTGTGGTGGATATAGATATAAAGGAAATATTTGCTACCTCAAAGAGTAAATTATATTTTTTTTTAAGCAAAAATTATCTCTTCAGAGGCTTTCTTACATACTTAACTTAGAAAAATAGATGATAACTCTTTAAGGGTCATTAACAGCTGGATGAAAATGGATGATTTTAGGTAAGGAGAGGCTCTCCAGAGCTCGGAGTGCTGCTCCTCCTCCTCTGACGAAGCAGCCAGGTGCTGTTCCCCGAGCTGGGCAGGTGACTCCCGTTAGACTCCTGGCTGCTGAAAGGAAAGGCTGGCAATTACCCACCGCATTGTCAGAGGCTCAGCGGAAGAGAAAAGGAAGACGGGGGTGTACCCAGAAACATCCAGGTATTTCTAAATACTATTTTCTGTGTGGTTTTTCTGCCTTAATTTCACCAGAGATACTTCCTGCTGTATGTTCTAAGTACGTTTAAAAAACCACACTTAAATTAGAGGGGTTTTTTGCAGTTGTTGGGCTCAAATGTTTTGTTTTTTTTTTTTTTCTGTGTGAAAAAATATTCTGATTTTCCTTTAAGCTTAAAAATGGCATCTTTAGCTGGTGCTTGGTGCAAGTTTTTGGCTCAGTTCAGGACTATTAGTGTGTGCTTGCAGTAAGAGGACATTTGAGCTGGCTATAACACCCCCTCAGAAGGAGGAAACGTTTCTAGCTACATAAAGGTCCCAAATACTTGACCTTGAACGTGTGCTACAGACAGAACAGATATTGTGGGTAGAGGGGGAAAAAAACCCACAAAGTAACAAATTCACTTAATTTTGCTGCTTACTCCTTGCTTTTAACTTTAGAAGTACTCTTTCAGCTACGGGAAAACGGTCTGGGAAATGTATGATATCTTTCTTTCCAAGCTGAATCATAGAAGAAACACACTTTTAGGGTGGCAAAATGTGTCTAGTTAGAAATTTGATTTAGAAAGACATACTGTGAGTAGTATCTCTTTCCTCACAATGAATGCGTGAATCTGGATGGCATTTGTGAGCATTAGGCTGGAGAAGAATGATTTAAACTGTAGCTGGGGTGTTAATTTCGTTTGCCGTTCATTTTGTCCGTGCTTTTGGGGAGGTGACTGATAGTAGCCGTGCTTATTTCTAGCCGACAGACCAGCGACAAAAAGATGGGATTTTGAAAAAGTGGAGGATATCTAAAAACGCATCTTGTGTTTTCCCTTAATTACCGTATCAGCAAGAGTTACGGTTGGCAGCGAGATGATGAAAGGACATTGATAATCTGTACAGCACTATGTGGGCTTCTTAAATCAGACCTCCTGGTTCAGGTTGATCATGTAAGGAACTGTTTTTTCTAGAAAGCGATACATATGGCATTTCAAGAAGTAAACGATTTGGCGTGCGGATACCCTTTGTGCAGGAAATGAGTTTCGGTCAGATGATTGCAACGTGGTTTAGTTGCTCTTGCGTCCCAGCAAAGGCTCAGTGCTCTGGCAGACCCTTAACAGAAGATCTGAGACTGACAGGATGCAATGACAGAAGGAGAAAGCGTGCCGGAGATCTTAATTCACCTGCCTCCTTCAGGAAGGATAAGGATCCTTTTCTTTAAGTGATCGTCATTGTGGACTGAACATTTGGTGACTGACAGTTCATTATCCCATCCGCTTGGAGGTGAGATTGGAAAACCTTCCTTATAAAAAGCTTGAGACAGGATCGTTTGATCTAAAGTCCTCTACCAAGGCAAAGACTTTTAAGCGTCCATGCAGTTGGGAAACCATCGAGTGATCACTTCTGATACGCCTGGGCTCCAGCAGGCTGGATTCGCTTTTCAGTAACTCGGATTAAGATCTAGTCGGAGATCTGTTTTGGTAACTCGTTTTAAAGATACTGCCTGCTCCTTTTCCATATTGCTCTGCATGTGCTTTCCTATCTAGTTTTGGTTGTTGGTTTTTGTTTTTTTTTTTTTTTTTATTGTGGGGGGGTTGAACAGTGAGATCCTCATCGCGCTGGAGGAGTGACGGCTTCTTCCTGTAGGGCTGAGTGAGGCTGAGGGAAAATTCTGGGGGGGAGGATCGCTGAGTTTATGTCAAATGCTGAGACAAGTTGGATGAGCAGGTGGGACAGTCCTGCCTCTCAGCACCGCCGCACAGCGAGAGCAGAGCTGCCCCCACGTTTTCGGCAGTGCTGGGAACGCCAGGGAAATCTGTTATGCTTGAAGCCAGAATGATGTTGTGCCAGAGCGCGTGTTGCTGACACATCTTGTGCTGCGGAGCTGTGGCTATCAGCCACTTGTCGCAGACTCTAAATGTTAACTGTTATCTGTATTCCAAAGGTAACCTGCCTGTAAACGGAAAATTTTGTCCCAGTGTAAACTTTGGGAGTAATGCCTGGTAATTAGCCCCTTGCACTTGGAGACTGGTTGAGTAATAAGCAGTGCATCCAAACACCTTGGCGTTTTTCAGAAGGCCTTTGCCTTTTGGACTTTTGTTTGGCGGCTACGACAAAAGAGCCACTTGCGGTTGCTCGTTCAAAAAACACAAAACCCGCCAAAACCCCTCAAACCTTGACGTTAGCTCAGCTAACGTAAATTCTGTGGGTGCTAAAACACAAAACGTAGACTGTTAAAGAAATTGTGCCTGCTGACCTCCCCTGGAAATGCTGCAGCGCTCCCTAAGAGCCTTGCCATGCCCACGCGGCTGAGGGGGCAGCTCACGCTCGTGTCCTGTGGGACAGGGTCACACGTAACATCGCCCTGCTTATCTTGCTGAAACCGTAGTGTTGGCCGAAGAGGACTGTGCAGAAGGCTGCGCCCTCCCTTACGGTTTTGCAATGCGACCATCCCGCCCTCCTCCCTGGCCCAGGGAAATGGGGGGGCCGGGGAGAGAGGCCACAGGGTCTCTGGGTACGATGGTTGGCTCAATGGTGCATCCAAGGAGAGGAAAGGGAGAAAGCGCGTACCTTGCGCGTTGAGGAACGTCCTTCCCACCCCTCCTGGCTGGGTGTCCGGGGCGCCTGCGAGCCTGTCCCGTCCCGCGGTGGTTGGCTGGCATGTTCTAACGCACTTCCTCCTGCTCTTCAGTGACAACTGGTACAAAGCCGCTCTGTCCCTGGCTGCTCCAAGGGATCTGCTGCACCCCAACCCGCCACCCTCGCCTGCGACTCCTGCCACCCCAGAGAGCTGCTCGCCCTGCAGCGCCTCCCCTGCTCAGCCCCGCTGCCACGAGTCCTTCTCACCTTCAGCCCCTTCTGTGTCAGCGTCTCCCACTCGGCCAGACTGTGCTCCGGTCAGTCACACGTCAACCGCAGCTCCCGCCGCCGCTGGGCACTCGGTGTCGTGTGCGTGTGTAGGAGAGAGAGGGTGAATAGCAGCTCTCTTGATGCCACTGACTCAGCAGCTGTCACTACGGCTTTTGAGCTCTCCTCATCTTCTGGCCTTGGCTGACCGGCTCTTGGCAGGCCGGGGCTGAGGCAGCTGCTGCTCCCGTCTCCTCCTGTCACGGGCACCGCCGGGGCGCTTTCAGCTCTTCCACTCGGCTGCCGCCTGAGTCACGGCTCTCAAATGGGAGGCAGCCAAGACTCCTTCCTCTCCTCGGCCGCCTTACGGTTTAAGTGGTTTTCCGCGCAAATGGACGGCTTCTAAGGCTCCCGCTTCTGGGGATCTGTGCGTCCCTGTGCCGGGAGTAGGGAATTACGCGGCTGTAGGTTGTACACAAGGAGGACATCACCCCCCAGTCTTTGCCTGTTAAGATGCAAGCTGGAATTCCTGAAAGTTCCCCGCCGGCACACGGCACGCAGTGTGATTACGAAAGGATGCTTCAGATCGTGCATCAAGCCTCTGCCGTGCGTTCAAAACACGGGAACGATTTAATTTCAGTTTACTGCAGAGGACACAGAGGTGGAGTGAGGAAACCACCCCCATCTTGCCTTCTTGGAAAAGCTCCAGTAGGTGTGGTAACAGATGTAAGTCTGCTGATTTGGGGAAAAAAAATATGACCGGTGCTACTGAGTCAGAATTTAGATAACAGACCCCAGGTTGGACTGAAAGAGGCCATTTCTTGACATATGCATTACTTGCTGGTGGGAGGGAATGCAGATCTAGGCTCTCCCATATTTCATTACAATTCCTCAGGGAATGGAAGATGGCACAGTTCCTGCTGTGTATCAAAGCAAGCAAAGGGGAACGGTGACTACATTGCGCGTTAGGGAAGTTGTACGGCTGCCTCTCTCCTATTAATGAATAGAGCTGGTACAGCTGAGGCTTCTTAGGACCAAGGTCACAACACCATCTTTAACTTCTCCTATACCATATCAGAGTAGGCTTCCAAGGCTGCAGCTGTATTCAGCCGTACCACTCTGTACGTGAGAGGGCCTGTAACGTGTTCACTACGGGGCAAGTACTTTCTGAAGATTCAGTAGGTGTTTACACAGAGAGGACGTGCATAACGAAGCTAGAAGAGCCAGATGCTGTACTGATACTTGCGCTCACAGTTTGCAAAGAGTGGGAATGTCACCTAAAGCCAGTCTGGAGTCGTCTTCCATAAGTGCTTCTGAGGCATGGGGCTGGGAGCAAGAAAACTTGATTTTGCAAGATGGCGAAGTCAGCTTTTAAAATCCAAGATTAAGATTTAGCTTTGTTTTGATTTTTTGTGCCCGGAGCCACTCACTGAGAATGCCAAGAGAAATTCTTTCAAATGAGCCATGCTAGCTTTGACATGAAACAGCAGGCTAGAAGTGGAGTACTACGCAAAATAAGATCTGGAAAGGGGCTGAAGTTATGGCTGTGTACTATTAGCTTGTAAAAGTATTTGTTGTTACGAAGATGAGAAACTTTACCTCAGATACATTAACTTAAAACGTTCTTCCCATTCCACAGAGGATAAAGAAACAGTAAGGATACACAATATTTTGTAATGATACAAAAATCTATTAAGAAGAAACACTTTGCCTGAATTGCGTGAATAAAGCATTTTTACTGAAGAAAAATATATGTATGAAAAACTTCTGCGAAAGTCTGTAGCATATGAGTATGATCCTTCAAAGTACAGCTGAGACTGAAATACCTTCTTTGAAAGAAGAAAAGGCAACACGAACGCGCACACTGCTTATTCACAGAACGTTTACATCTTCAATTTTACAAAATAGCCACGTTTTCTAAAATGCTCCTCTGAAATGCTTGATTAAAAGACAGTGAACCATAGTATCCCAGCAGCAGCAGTTTATCACATCTATAAATCCAATTTAAATCTAGTTATAATAGGAGTGTGAGACAATAAAGAACAGCCTAAGAGCAGTAAAAGGAGCTTCTAGTTGACAATGGATACCATATATATATTTCCAAATACCCAAATGAAGATAAAAGTCTTAAATTAAATTAAACAGTTCTGTAAATGAGTAATAAACAATCTAAGATAGCACATGTGTGCTCTTCTGTCCAGTTGCCTCCTGGAAGGAATGGAGTGACTTGAGACTGCAATTTACAGGATTTTCTGTAGGATGGAGTTGGCAACTTCCAGGGATTCATCTTTCACCAAGACAATATCGTAAGAGTCCATATATTTTTCCAAAAGCTCGTCTACCTAATTGTAGAAGGGACAAAGAGAAAGACCCGCTTAGTTTTAGAATTAATTATTGAAAGGCTTTTTGTCATTAAAATATTGCCCGGTCTTTCCACCGAATTCAGGGAATGAGCCATGGAAATATGTATCGCTCCTATAAGTGAATTCCACAGGATGACAGAGTAGGACTAGCCTGACATAACTGTGTGCGCATTCCAGGATATAATACCTCATGTTTATTCCAGGATCTCACACATAAACATACTGAAAGAAAAACTACTTCTTTGGCTTCCTGAAAGGCAGAGAGAAATAGAAAACTGAAGTTTCCTCTCTCCTGCATGCAACTGGATGGGCATTACAACTTAGCAAACAATCCTCAGTCTCCTTGGTTCTGTGGCTCCTCAGGGGGGTTAAAAAAAAAAAAAAAAAAAAGGAAAAAGAAAAAAAAAAGAGGGGAGGCACCACCTAAATTTGTTATTTGGAAGGTTATAATTTTGCTCGGTTATCAATCCAGTATTGAAAGAAGTGGGAGGAGCCACAGGAACTTAACAGAACTAATATCTCTAGCTTCTGAATTTTACTTCTCAACAAAACACCTTTTCGGAAGTAGTTCAGTACAAAAATTAAAGCAATTTACATTTGTGTTTTTGTAGCTCGTGGGTTAGAAAAAAACCCCAAAAACTTGAGGCAAGAAATCCATGAAAAGTGTTTGAAATCTAACTTAATCTAACACTTTTACAGTGTTTCACTCAAAGTTCAAAAGGTTATGAGGCTACTTACTTTGTCATTGAGATAGCCGATCTTAAGAATGTGTTCAACATTTGCAACTCCATCTGCCATACTCAAGTCTCCTTGGGAGTCACCCAGCAGTATGATATTACTGTTGTCTTTTAGTTGTTTGAAGTACTCTGTATTCTTCAAGGCACCATCATGTTTGTTGTAAACATGAATCAATTCTCCTTTAAATCCTTTTAATATTCCCTATAAAAAAAGCCCACTGAAGTTATTTCTAGTATCAATACAGACAAGAGGGAATCTAGAATGCAATAGGTGATACTACTCTTGAACTAACGTTGCACTATGCAATCTTTAATGATGAACAAGATAAATTACGGTTAAATAATGTAATGACTGTAATAGCGTTGTTAAGACTAGACAGAGAGCGATTCTCCCTGCTTGGAGGAGGAGCAGCGCTGTACTGGGCTGAGTGTGAGGTTGTCATTAAAGGAAATGAACGGTATCGCAGTCACGCCACGCTAACAGTGCTTGAACTGTTATCCTCTGCCTGGGAGAGTGCTGAGAATGCAATTCTAATTTTCTATATGGCAGGATAGATGGCTACATCTGCATTAAAATGTTCATCTTGTAGTATATATAAATAGCTACTACATACAACAAATAGTCATGTTTGATAAGGATGTGTTGCTTCATACGTACATTTTCATCAAAATCCATGAAATTGGAAACCACTTTGACATTAGAATGGTAGACTCCAGCCTGGTGGATAACTTCCTCAAGAATGTCCCCAATCCCAGCAGAAAATATGAACACGGGAATATTATGTTCACTGAGCTTATCAAAGAAGTTCTCATATCCTTCTCTGTAACACAGGATGTAAATACTAATCAAATCTCAAATAAAGCAAGCCAAGAAAAGTCAATTCTCAGAAGACATTCACATCATCTTTGGAAAAGAAAATTAGTTTTCCTTGGGCATTTCACTTTATTTCCTTTGCCTCCCCTTTTCAGATTAGCGAGAACCATTAACCTAACCCACGACACATAGTTTTAGGAAGAAACTCTTGTGTCAAGCTGTTTGGTCTTGATCTGTATCATTTTTCCCCTACAAACATCTAATCATATTTTAAAGCCTTAAAAACCAGCTCCCCCTCCCCAAACACCCCAGAAAAAGCAAAGAACTGGTGTAACTCTCTCTAGCTACTATCAGGCTGTACATTTCCTTTCAATCTTCCTTCCTTAAACATTTGACTTCCTATAGGGTTATTACCATAAACCAAATTTTGCTTTGTTTCGAAATCCTGAAAACATTTATTGTCACTCTTTCCTGCAATCTTTTGAGTTTTCAGTACCCGGTCAAAACAATGGATGTTACTCCAGGAACAAGATAATATTCTCTATACACCTTCTCCACACAGACATTGCTTGGTATAATTTTATATTTTAAAAAAGAAAGTTACGATGACATTTGTTGAGGGAATTTTAGCCTGTGAATGAAGATTCAATCCACATGGACTCAGGCTTTCAAACAGGCAGAGACAGTGTGCTTGCCTGTTTTGCAAAAGCCAAGAATTTAGTGAGTTCACAAATTAAGCCTTACCATCTTGTTTCAGTAGTCCAAAATTTACAGACAATTTTGGAGAACTTTAAAAGAGATGGGAGCCACAGCGCATTTCAAAAAGGATTTTGCTTAAACTTGCCTTTAGCCATAAAGGAAGAACAGCATTTAATACAACATATAAAACATATTCCTCAAGACACTGCATTTTTATCTCAGATAAGACTATTCTAGGGAATGTTTGCCAAAGGAACAAAGTTGAAACGTTCCCCTTACAAAAAAAGGGCCACCAGTGTAATTTTAATTTTTTTTTAATATCTCTAGTGTATACAGTGTAATCATTGTAAGCATGTAGCTACAAAATATGAATCAAGCTGGGGCATGAAGAGCTCACTGTGTTCCAAGATTACGGTGTCACATTCTCAGGAATGTTTTTGTTTGTTTGTTTTTCCCCTGAAAACACACAGTAAGAATCTACAGAAAGTGCTCGGAAACAGTATTGTTCAAATCAAAAGGGACTTACTTCAGCATAACATCAGATTCCCTCACAATTTCTGCAAACTTATCCTTTTGTAAGCCTTGTTCAATGAGTAGGGCATGAGATTTATTGTACCTAGAATATAAACAAAAAATGGGTCGAAACTGACTTATTAAGATTCACCTTTCATTAAATCTCGTGATGAAAAGCGTCCTGTATGGTTCATTCCTGATCATTCAAGTTAACAGCAAAGCACAAACCGTTGTTGCGCAACGCTCAGAGAGATTAATTCAGTTAATGTGTTAGCTAAAAGCTAAGTACTGCCATTAATTTGCTTTTTAAAAGCTATTAAATCTAATCTTAGCACAATTTGAAGATGGGAGGCGTCTCTTACCATTCTACCATATATGGATATTTTTCTTCAATAGTGAGAGCTGGATCAATTTCAATAGCATAATAGGTTTCTTTCAGCTGCAATAACTGAAGGGAAAAAACCAGCAGATGTTTAATGTATTTTTATAAAATAACACTTGGTATTTGATCTAACCAATCAAAATAACTTTCTTCATTCTGATGCCATTATTTAGATAAAATGGAATCTGAAATGCTTTTTGAACAAAGAGTTCGCTTGTAAATACATCTAAGAAGAAAAAGTGGATGCTGTTAAACCCAACTACTTGCTGCTATCAAGAATACAAATACTTCTGTTCACTTCTATTAGTGATGGGGTGTCTTGCAGTCAGTGAGAAAGCTCAGAGAGCTTTAAGGATTTGAAAGTGTCCCTTGTCTTGCCATGCTGCGAAACTCAACAGGCACTGCAGCCAGGGAATAGTAACAGTTGTCCGTACAACAAACCAACAGGTAGTAGGTTCTCTGTTTACCTTTTTCCGGCATTCCTCTGTGATGAGCTTAGAGTTATCAATGATGTCTGGGGGGGGTGAAAAAAAAAGTGTTAAACAAGAAGGTATATTTCTTTTATTTTGCTCTACCACACTGTAAATGGCATAGATGACAATGTCTGATGACATATCACTATGTTTCCTCAGAACTTTTCTTAACAGCAACCCGTAAAAGGCACATTTTTCTTCACAAGCATGAAGCTGTATTACTGTCCTTCCCCTCATCTCTGAATTAAAAGGTCAACTACAAGCTCTGTTATCGGTTTCTTGAGATTTAACTGTTTCTGAAATCATCACGAGGCATCTTTTGTGTTTTAGGATTCCCACTTCGTTAGTAAATGGATTCTCTTTGTTCTAAAAGGCTACAGGATAAAAACGCCAAGAATTCTGAGGAGTTTACTAACTGGTTCTTGCAGGCATTGGGACTATTACGGTCACTTAAAAAATATAAGTCAACCCTACCATATCTAGCCACTAAAATCCTATGGTTCAGAACTTAATGTTTTAATTGTGGATGACAACTTATCCGATTTTAATTCACGTAGACTGATTAAAATATATATATATATAAACCCACATGTAGACAGTCACTAGAATGCTTCCTCATTAGGATGTACATGTTAGGTAACAAGTCAATATAAAATCTCACATATTAGGGAATAAGTTGGATAGAAAATTAAAATCTAAGATTTACTAAAAGGAGTGAACAAACCAGTCCGTATTATTAGAAAAAAAAAAAAAAGTACTCACTATGACAAGTTGGACATCTTTTTCCGTTGTAGGAAAATCTACTTAATGTCATATCAAAATCTGTAATAATCTATTTAAGGAAAGAAAAAGCAAAACTGTCTTACAACATGGAGGGACAAAATAAAGAATGGCTAGAAATTCTCAATGATCAACAATAGTTGCAGCTGAGTAGCACGTGTCACAGATATCTCCCTATTTTATTGAACTATTGTAATGTTAGCCAGAATATCCTGTAAGAATAACTTTTTTTTCTAACAAAAACAGAACTGTTTTTCTAATTCATTTCGTCAGAATATTTCCTGAAATTACTAAACTTATATGTTTATATCATTACTTGACTAGTGTCTAGCTGAATTATAGTGAATCAACAAGGGCTATTTAAAGAGTTAACAGATGGCTAAGTTTTGGAGATTTCTTGAAGGTTGACTTCTGTTATATATATATATTCTTAAATTTTTTTGGCACAGAGCAACAATCACATGACTGCTTTCATTCCAAACTGGTTACACCTTCTACTATCTTTACCTGAAGTTTGGCAGCTCCACCTTTGATGAGGCCACAAATAATCTCTTCTACTCTCCCTGGGTCCTTAATATGGACAGTCTTCTTCTGAAATTCTGGCATCTATGAAGAATAAGAACAAAGACAGAAATATACTTACAGAGAAAAACTTACTAGGTAATACCATCAGATTGGAAGCTCTGCATCTATAAACACTTTCACGTGACATCAAGACATGCTCAGGACAGGAAGGCAAGTTAAGAGTAAGAAGAAACAGAAAGTACTCTGAATGTATGAACTGATGACTGCATACTGCTCCGTTTGCTTTCAACATCTGTTTTTGTGTCTTCTCCTAATACCAAATTATTCAATAAGCTGACACTCACAGGAAAGTTAATTGTATTTGTATGAAGTTATGGAGATATATAGTAACGGAGATAGGGGGATCACCTTATGGTTCGAGTATGTCACTGGGACATGGTGAATCTTAAAACTAGCTGTTTGTGCCATTAATACGCCCTTAAAGTTTCAACATAGATAAAGAAGACAGGCTGATTTGAGACACCCGTTGTTTTGCATGTGTCAACTGAGTACTCCAATGCAACAAGGCTGCATAGTAACTCCTGCTCCCTAGCCAGTGCATTATAATTTTCCATTGCCTATTGTACCACACACTTTTGAAATAACACATGCTATCACACCACATATTCCTTCTGAATGAAGACTATTTCTTGAATATTATGAAAAATGCTGAATTCGGTAAAAAAGGAAAAAAACCAGCACACAAAACCCCTCCCCCTCCCCAAACACCACCCTCCCCGCACCCCACCCGGCCCTTTGCTTACTCTAAAAGCTTCTCTTCGACCTTGCTGAAATGATAAAAGAACTACTTACTTACTGACAGAAGTTTTCCTTCCCTTCTTTTATAATCATGTATGGACTATTTCTAAACCAAAGGCATCAGACATTTGCAGTCTGTCTACGTGGCCATTTATGAGTAGCAAATTTTATTTTCTATGTATAGAATGTCAGAGATGAAGGGCTAGGAATTACATTTTTCACAGTCTGATCATTCAGCTTTCCTTTTCTTACAGCTGGCATGTAATCTTTGCTGCAATGAGCTAATAAAAAAAATCAAACCAAAACAAAAAACAAAGCAGCTTCTATTTCCAGACACATTTCTGGAACCAGAGTTCTCATATCGCCAATTGTTAATAAGTCACAGAACACTCTTTCTTGCCGCTCTTGATGCTACTATGCCTTTTGTTTATTAGTAACAACCAACTTGAAGTCAAATTGCAATTAGGTTATCAATCATTTAAGGAAAAGATGATATTGTAAAGTCTTGCAAACACACGCATTTGTAACGGAAAAGACACTTGTGTTAGGAAAAAGGAGGAGTTGAAGGTACCTTTAAATATCGTCCTAGTCCACTCTGCCCTCAGGCAGGAGCAAACTATTACAGCTCCATCATTCTCAGCAGATACTTGTCTAACCCATTCTTCAAAAGCTTCACTCACATATTCCTTGCTTTTCTCAACCAGGTATTTTAGTGCTCAACTATCTTTATGTTCAGAAAAGTTTGCTTAATCTCTGTTTAACCTTCCTTTCTGTAATTTTAAGTCATTCAACTTGGAGGAAATTACTCTTTTTCACAGATGCTGATGGATATTTTTCCCTTCTTCCTGATTAAAGAACCCCAATCCCTTTAATTCTTTTGCAGAGCACAATTTTCTAAACCTCCGACAATTCTTGATGTTGTCCTGGCCTACCCATTTGAACCATATAGTTCTTGAAACACATCCATAACCGTGGGTATCACCTTTCTGCTCTGCGCTTTTCAGGCTTCAGCTGAAGCCTGTCCCATGTCTTTGGGACTTTGTCCCATGTTTCCAGGACTTTGTCCCATGTTTCCAGATAATATCTTTGCATATACATGTGAATATACTTACTTTGTTAGCAGCAATGTGGTGATAATGATTCAAATTCAGCGGGTAATGACCAAATATTCTTGAAAAATTACTCCTAAGCAGAAACAGGTAGTTGCACAAAGTGCTACATTTTACATTTTTTCTTGCTGGATTGTATCTTTTCTTCCACACCAGTGTTCCTATTTTTCAATATAACAAATAATTCCAATCCCCGGTATGCTACTGCTACTTTCTGGCTGATATCCTCAAAGACACTCATGGAAACAGAACATATAAATCCTTCTAAAACCCTGAAAATTTTCCAAGGTTTTCCACCCACCCAAAGTTTCACCTATACCAGAATATATTTCCGAAAATTCTTAAGTCATTACAGGGTATCTACTACTACTTTGCTTTATAAGTCTCATCATAGAGAAAAAAACGGATTCTTTTCACTCAGTTTGGAAGAGTTAAAGTTTTCCTTTGCCATCCAATGGCAAAGACATTTTCTGTAAAAATGGTACCTCTTGTACCAAGATAGTTGTTCTCTATGTGGCTGCAGTGCCTTGTTACTTTTATTAGCACAGCAAATTCAAATAAAGGTACATTAGGACTGGCTTCCAACAATCACCTACATCCCAAACTGGGAACCGTTAAGAAAGCTAATGAGCATTTTAAAAAAAAATTCCGGAAAAATATCTGTTAAAGAATTCCCTAATCTTTTGAGAAATGCATCTACAAAGTGTTTACAGATATTTATTCAAAATTATCGGCAGAAGTATGTCAACTGGTCTCGCTTCATGAAACAAAACACTAACAATCTGCAACTCTTTACAGGTGTTCTATGGTATTTCTTTTATATGTTATACGGTGCTGGTAAACAAAAGTAACTTTACCACTTGTTTGGGGGATATATAGCATTTTTTCTCTATAATGAAAGATAAAGCAATTTGACATGGTTTTGTAATTTTTTCACTGTAAATTGACTAGTCTAATTCCTTTGACTTTCAGGAGGCAAATTACATATATATATTTTTAGACTTGTAATGCAATAAAATAAACAAAGTGAAATCTAAATGTGTCGTTTTGTAAGAATTAGTTCAAACGTTGTTTGGTTTACTTAGATACTAAGCAACCGACTTCCTAATATAACTAATTTAAACAGAACAGATGTTGGGGGAGATGGAGAGATCAGAGGGAGAGACTGTATGAGGAGAGCTGGATTGCTTGCTACTGTTTTATTTCAGACTAGAGGACTTTTGCAAGTTTTTGAAACACCCTGAGGAAAAACCTCCTTGGTAAACGCTTCAGTAGATGATGTTAAACAAGACATTGCTTAAGATTTTGAATATGAGGAAAGCTTCCTGCTTTGATGTTGTAAACTGACACTCCTACTTGAGATCAGTTTTTAAGGTTCCTTTATTTCTAATACATCTTTCATTTTTACACAAGAACTGAAGTCTGTTGAAGAGTATTTTAATTTAGGGGGGGGGGAAAAAGTGTTCTGCAGCGTGTATAACCCAATGTCAGTCTCACAGGCACTTTCATAGGCAAAACCAAGTCTTCTTTATGGATATGGCATCTGATAAACCTCAGTCAAATACGGTTAGTCAAAATAGCCACTGTTCCCATCACTAGTTCCTTGTATTCATATTTGCAACTGAATGTTAAGTAGCAATTCTTTTATTTAGGCTTTACCATTATTACATGAGAAGTAAACAAAACTCTCTAATAAGCAGTCACCAGTTTTCTGGCAAACTGTCTCCTTCTGCCGGGTCTAGCTGTTGTGTTTTTGTTGCATATTTGCCATTCTTCAGAGTTGAAAGAGACAAGCAGATTCAAGTTGGAAAGAACTGATAAGACAGATGAAAGAACAAAGAGTGAAAAAATGCCAATAAGAAAAGTCCAGTCAATTTGATAAAATTTGTCTTTCTATTAAGTGTTTAAGAGAGCTCTAGGAGTCAACTCAATATACACAAAAGGCCCAAAATTCTGATGCACCAGTTGACTGGGAAGAACACATATGGAGAGACAGCCAAACAAAATACTCCACAGCAACTAACAAAGGCAAGAAAACTTTTCAGAGGAAGGAGCTTTTACATACAGGACTAAAACCCTATAAGCACAGGAAAAGGAATTAATATTTCATTGAGACAGCTGAAAGTACACCATGTTGAATCATTTAAGTGCCCCTATTTATTCTGTCATTTTATAAAAGTCTGAGAAGAGTTTTGCTTTCTTACCAAGGATATCTATTTGTTCCTTGAATAGCTCAGAGATTGGTATTCCTTTTAAAACACATGTTAAAAGATGACAACTCCCAAAGGTAATTTGTGATCGGCATATACATTGGCCACAAATACATTTAAGTTTCTAGTCTCTGACATTTTTAAGGAGCCTTCAAAGAGGAGCAAGGAGAACAAAACCGAAAAAGATTATTTTAAAGGTTGAGCTTAATTTGATTTATGAAAAGTAAAAAAAGATCTGCTTGTTTGTGATAGCAGGTAACTGGAATAAGGATGTAGGAAATTCTTTTGTAGCTAACAATGTTATAGTCATACCTTGATGAATGAACAGTAATGGATTCACGCAGGTTTGGAAATCCCCCAGTCCTACAAACCACAGAATGGGTCATTTACAACAAGGACAGTTCTGAAAAATTACAAGTCTATTTAGTACACAAGACATGCATCGCCGTAGCTGGGTTAAATAACGAGGAAAAGTATTTACTGTAAAGAACATAATGAATTCTACTTTTGAAATGCACAATTGGATAGCAAGAGTGCAAACAGAGCTGCTTTTATGTTGTATCCGGGTGCTGCCTCCATATATTGTTTTGTCAGTATGTGAGACTGTATATCTAAGTGCATGCTGCATCAGTTGAATTATTAAACAAGAGTTGATGATAATCACTAAAACGAAAGGTAGGTGTCTAAGTGAATTCACAGATGCCACAGTAGGCATTTCCAATCAGATATCCCAGGGAATTAATAACTGATTGTGCGTACAAGGTGTAATGTCATACTCTGGAGTTAAGATTATACTGAACTTTACGAAGTGCTGGAGGTAGAGCTTCCCTACCCAGTAAAACAACAACGTAAGTCCCCGTGATTGAAAAAAATAGAAAAAAAAGTCCAATAGAAGAGTAGCTAATATAAAGAAACTTGATACAAAGGACGACTGTGGGACCTTCTCTTGTTTTCCCTGTCTGTAATTTTAAGTTGGGAAGGATGAGCTGATGGATGACTTGCTATCTTAACTACATGGAGATATGGCTCATTTCACAATCAAATCCAGATACAGAGTCTGAAATATTACTAGTAATAACTAAAAATATAAGCTTGCTAAGTAATGCTTTAACCAAGGACATAAAAAAATGGGGCAAAGTATTTTTATACTGATACCCTGTAAGACTACACTACTTGGCAAATAGAAAGTTTTCTTATTTACAAAGACTAATCTAATATGGATGCCTCCCAAAAATCACGGCTAAGAAAACACCCTGCAATATGGGTGGATAAAAATTTAAGGGAACTTCTCCATAATTCTCAATGATTGACAGAGCACTTTGTTAGGTGTCAGTAATTCTGAATAATAATAAGGACTGTTCTCGCACATACAAACATACTAAGAATATTCCACAAAATTTCAGATGACCATAATGTCATAAAAGCGATAAGACAATGAGTAAGAACCAGCTGTAATACTGTTGACAGTATGTGAATTTCAATTATCACACAATTTCTTTTTTACTACTTTGTTGGTAAACCTGCCTTAGACTAGACTAGGTTCCAAACCTATTAACTTTTGATATAGAAGACACAGCAGGGTGGGGTAGCGAGGAGGGGGAACTATTAATGTTATTTCTGAACAAGGAAAATGCAAAACAAAGTGATAAAATGGATAGGATTCGATTATTTGTAAATTTTATTTCTAGTCTATGGTGATAGCTTCCAGGTAAACAGTATAAACCAAGAATAAATGACATTTATTTTGGGAACTGCAAATGCTCAGTTCCAAGGTCTGAGACTAGCTATCACATATACTTACTTGTGGACATGTACCAACCAAGGCAGGGCATGGCATCAGTGATAGCTGTGAAATTTGATACCCTGGCAAGCTACGGAAAATTGGTTTCAGTGTTCTTGGTGGCAGAAAGTATCAGTTTGGTGAAATTATAAAGAAAAGGGGCACATTCCTTAATTCACATTTACATCTTATTTTCCACGCCCGTTTTCTTTTTGATATTATTACAGAACATTACTTTCATCTACTTACTCTAGAAAACAAAGCTTAGCAAAAAACTTTTGAAAAGCATGCAAGCTTCTTCATGTAACTTCTGCTATTGGCAATGCAGGAGCTGCAAGAAGTGGGGGAGCCGTTAACAAAAACGACAGAATGGGAGTGTGTGCGTATCTTTTCCTCCACCTACATACGCTCATGTACAGCTACGTGTGCTCATATGCTCATATATATATAAACCAAGTTTTGGCTTTAATTCAGAAAATTCGAATTTTGGTCCATGCGTGCAACAGCAGTTTCTCTTAGCAGCCCCAGCTGCAGTAGATTTATCTTTTAGACAGGAACATTAAAAGCTACTGAACACGACTGTAGTCACATCAGTCACTGCATTACGTGCAGCTGGTCAGGAGAACTGCGCTAGTGATCAGACAGTCTGCTAGCATAATCTGAGCTCAGGACAGATATTTATTAATTTATATTTACCAAATCCAAAACCATAATATGTTTTATATTCATATGATGTAAACTCAAATATAGTAAGAAATCCTTAGTAACTAGTAATTACCAAATTACTCTTTTGGTAGTTTTGCCAAGAAATAGCCTTAGGGCTACTTATCTAAAAAGTAAACAGGCAAATGTTATTATGAAAATGAAACCACAGAACATTGAGTATCTTCACAGTTGCTTGATGACATGCTGCAAAAATGGATACCCAGCACAGGTTACATGAAATAACTGGAACTGGCTTCGCTACCTAAGCTATTTTAAGAAAGGGAATAAGATGCTTACTAAAAATAATTTTTCCCATTTTGTTTAATTATTTACATCTTTTTACACTTAATGGGCTAGACTCTGATATTTAGGTTGGAAAAAAAACCATAAAAAAAATCTGGAGAGCGTATTCACAGAAAACATGACAACAGCGTTTCCTCTTGTGCTTTTAAAGGAGAATACCTGTGCGTTGAGCTTAGGGCACTCCTGATTCTTCTGTCCTTGATTTTGTCCTACTGCAACAGCATAGGTGGCAAGCAGAGTCCAGAGACGCAGGGCTTGCATACAGGCTGCCAACAAAAACCAACCAAATCCTTTTAAGAATTGGTCTGCTATATTATGTGATCTTTGCTATACCTGCTGTATAGAAATAAAAGCAGACATGCACGGTACATAGCTACGTCACTCTGAAAATACCCACATTTAAGAGTGCTCTGATACATATTTAAAAGTAGAGGAACATTTAAGTTGAATTAACCTATTCAATAGAAACTGGTAAATATATTTGTTCCTTCAATGCTGTTGCCAATTCTGTGCTATCAGATTTTTCGTTTAAAAAGACATTTCGTCACAATAAACAACTGTAAGTAATGCCTCGGCTCATAACCCTGACTTAAAACCGCAGGCAGAAGACAGTCAGTACCGTTGACAGACACTGTGCGCACTTACCAGAGGGTTTTGCAGGAGCAGCTGCAGAAGCAAAAGAAAATTCCTCTTGCTTGAGGAACACTAATATAGCAGCACAAAGTGCAGTTGAGGGCGTTTCCAAATACAGCCTGACTAATCCCCGTGCAAAACCCCAGGGTCCTGTGACGCACGTCAGCAGCGCCCAGCAGTTTGTTATGCTCAGCACTACAGCCCGACGGGCTTACGGATGATCGGCTGGTGTACCAACAACAAAACCTCTGACCTTCGCTGCATGAACAGCTTTCAGGGATGCGGCAGGCGAATTTGGGCGGCTCTAACAGAGGAAGGCACTTGTTTTTCAAAGCAGAAGTTTACTACGCCGTTACTTTTTAACCCTTTTACAAAGCCTTCCCAAGTATTTTAGGATTTCCTGTTGCAGAGTGCCACAAATTTCTGAAAGCGCATTGACACGGTCTCATTAACGTTTACAAGGAAGAACACATTTATCTGTGCAGAAGCAGCAAATTGATTACTTAATTAATCTTTGCTTTGACTTTAATTATCTATGTGATACTGAAACAGGAAATCAAGGAGGCTTGTTTGTCAGGATTTTTGAGAGACTCAACATGCTTCCATTAGTTTGTCATTAGGCATGTCGCCTGATCAAAGACAGTAACTACATGACACACAAGATGTATTTAGAAGGAATCTATTTTACTGTGAGAAGATGGAGGAAGTATTGTCTAATCTTATTTACACTTTGAAGTTGTGTAAATGCTTGGAAGCATCACGTGAAGTTAACTCTTCCTACAGCAACAGCGCAAGCTTCCCTATACTATCGCATAATTCATGTTCAACCTTAGGTTTCTGATCACTATTTCAGGCTGCCAGAACTAACGACAAACATCAGACCAATCCATACCTGGCCATGAATGCGACCAGTGCAATTGTCAGAACTGAAGCAAGGGCAGGTTAGTAGTATAACACATATAAAATCCCTAATGCTACAACACAAACACACAGAGCCCCCCTTTACCAGGGCTCTAGAAATTCATTCATTATGAAAATTTCCACGTAAGGAGGATCTGCTGGTTTTCTACATTGAAAAAATCAATAGACTTCTTCTGAATGGTACAGTGGATCCATATATGTTTTGGGTCTGCATTCCAACTGTGGGCCAGTATGTGCTCTGTCAGGATTCCTCAGATTCTGACCTACAAAGAGTACTTTCATTTTTTTCAGTTGTGCTCTCTGTATTTTGACCCAATGAAACAAAATCATCCTCTTAGAATTGAACAAGATCCCCCCCTGCAATGTACATGTTGAGGTCTGCTGTATCCTGAAGCAGCAAAACAGCTTGAAAGGCATGTTCAAAATATAACATAATCCCTGCAAAGACTATACGCAGTTGTCGTGGTGTAACCCAACAGTAAATCAAACTTACTTGGCATTGGTATTTGCCAGAATTAATAGCTCCCATTAACCTACTTGCTATAGCATTTGTATATTGGTGTAATAGGTAACATACAAGGAGTATTACCTTCTGTAGTATTTTAATACAGTTAGCATGCTTTGGGTTAATAGTATCTCCCTAATAATGTTTGGGAAAGCTATGTATAATCTCAAATAAATATGAATTATTTGCACAACAAAAAGCTGTAGCTTATGTCAATGCTGGATTTCCAATTTTAAAAAGTCTCATGAACAATGCAGTAAAATATGCTTGCTAGATGAATCATGTACTTCAGGTAAAGACATCACTTTATACATTCCATTTGCAGAGTACCTGTCTTGGAGCTTTTATGTGTTTCAAAGGTGACAATGGTACTGGTATAAATGAGTCTTGTGAACCTCAGGGGTGAGACTGGGATGTGGTGGGTAGTGGGGCTGGCCTGTTGATATTCTGGTACTTCTCAGATGTGAGAAAATTAATTCTAATGCTACCAAGAATTTAAAGAAAGTTAACTTGTTCTTTATGAAAGTTGGGGAAAGAAAAAAGAAAAGTTTGGCTGGTTTTTTTTTTTGTTTTTTACCTTAGATACAATTTAAGATTGAAGACAAGAATTGCAGAAATTAAGACCAATGTTTACAGACTAATTTTTGGTAACCAGACTAATTAGAAAGCATTTTTAGGGAATGATTACTGTGTTAATGAAACAGCTAGAAAATGACGTGAGCAAAATTTCTGTAAACATTAATACAGCCAACACCTAATTCTTAGAAAAATATCTACTGTATCTCTAATTACTTTCACTTTAATGGAAATACCGTATATGAAACTCTTCATCTAGAAAACAAGGAAGACCGTCTTTGCAACTCCAAGAAACTTTTGTGTCAAATGCTTTAATTAACTAACAATAGCTACTACTGACCATGTTCTGTTACTGCTGATATTAGTCAGTTCAGCATTTTGTTTATGCTGTTTAACTTCTGTTAAGAGATGAATTAAAATTACCACTTCTTTTTTAAAGAGAGAGAAACAAAGCCCTGCATGACATTTCTACTCTCACAATACTGAAGGTCATTTATATATATTTTAAGAACCACGAACTAAAGAGGTATAGCTCTTTCAACAGATAGGTTCTATTTTAACCTTTTCTCTTTGGCTGAGGGCCGTATCTTGACTGCAGAATATTCTACACAGAAGAAGAGAGAGAGAAAGAAAAGAAAACTTAAAATATTAGATGATTTGTCATTCATTTAAGGCTAGGAAAAGGTTCAACTTTATATGGTGGTGTGTTAGGTGAACTTGATTTGCAGAGATTCAGGATGCTCTCAAAGAGTATGAAGCACTGGAAGTTTTAGTCTGAAGCAGAGACAAACTGGTTCTACCGGTCCGTACGCACCTCTGCACTAACTTGCACCTATTTGTGGAAAGAAATGAACACAGCACAGGTAAGTTACGTAAGCAAGTAAGCTGAACTCTTTTTTTAAGGTATAAAGTTGAATATTTCAGCTGAAGAGACATCAGCTTTTAAAGATCAAGAAAGAGGTCGTATTTAGGAGTCATTTCTGTTCATTAGAATTAGAATATTTGCTACAAAAATCAGAGGTGACTGAATCCTGTCTACAATATAAACATTAGCTAGTGGCTTTTCATGACTTTACTGCCTTTTATTCTTGTTTAGTGAGCCTGCTACAGCTGAACAACTTTGAATATATTCCCGTATGTTTAGCATATTCACAAACTTGAGCAATATGTTGTTTTATTGCAGTGATCAATTTCAAACATTAAGGATCTGTGTTTGTTTTCTATTTTTGCTTTTGTAGTAAGTCTACTTAGTACCTGTTTCCCAAAGCAGACTACTTGATATAATCTCCACAAGACAGGGAAAGCTAACTGAACCTTAGCACTCAAGTACCAAAACCAAGCAGAAGAAAGGAACCAACATAAAAGAATTTAATTCAAACATGGTTTTTATTCATGCCCTATTGAACTTAGTTAATGAGCAGCATACTGGTTCCAGCTTTAGCTTTTTGTAGTTCTAAGTGACAATTACAAAGAAAACATGATAAATGTTCAGTTTGGTGAAGCTGGGGTAAATAAATGTTTAGAAGGATGCCTTGCAGGAATTTTGGATACCACTTATTTTTCCAGTACAGGTGTGGTGTAAGAAAATGCTAGCCATGTTTACAGCTGTGACGCAGTGACGCAATACAGAAATATTATTTGTATATGAAAGTGTGTCTGTATTATAGAGGTGACTCACGAGGAATGTAAGAGATTCCTTAAGCAGAAAGAGCCTGAACAGCACTTGCTATGGAAGAGTGCTGAGAACGTATTAAAGACCGAAATCATTAAATTGTGATAAATCCAGAGAAGACACATGCTAAGGTCGTGATGGTCTTAACCTGAATGGTTTTAAGACTTGGCAGTATGATTTCAGCTGAAAATTTCTTTTGCTATCATATTTAAAAAAGGTAAAAATAAATGCATGCATGGAATAGATTGGAGAAGGTAAACACTGCATCACAAGACATATTTAGCAACTTTGTTTGCTAGAGATTTTCTAGATCTGATCAATTTTTCTTTATAATACAAGAGAAAACGTGATCTTCTATAGTCTCACCATTTATGACTGTATTGAACACATAAAGTTATCAGTGCTAATGTATACATTCAAATGTATAAAGAACCGCTAAACTTCTCAAGTATTTATTGTTGTATTTATTATAACAATCACTATGATGTTGCTGTCATTGAAAAATGGTATTTTGGTAAAACCCCTGTTGTTCATTAAAAAAATAAGGCTATATAAAGACACATTTTAATTCAGCAAGATAACTGTGCATGTTTTAAGCATGGGGTAGATCTCAGTTTCACTAGGACTAATCAAAAGTTTTACGCAGTGGAGAAGAACAATGATTAGCTTATGGTAAGGTCATGCAGTGAGATAAATTATTCTGGTTTAATGATCTCTCAAGGTGGTTACTCTATAAAGGTCTATGAGGTCAGAATTAGAATGAGGGGTTGTGTGCTTTGCTTTGCTTTTTTTTTAAAAAAAACCAACAAACCAAACAGTTTCTGCAGTCGTGGAAATCTAAAATGAATAGAGTTTTAGCATCGATTAGAAAAACGTAGGAAGCCATGACTTGCAATTCTATATGGAATTGATTGTTCAGATGAGAGAATGAAGATACTGCAGCATCATTGTCCCTTCTGCACCTTCCTCTCGTGCTTACAAAAACACTCTAAAAGCAGAGATCTCTGCTGATGGTAAATTGCAACTGACATTTTGAATCTTACGAGAAAGTAGGAATGAAGGCACGCCAAATGCATTGCGGACTTGGTATCTTGAAGTCCAGGTAATAGAACATAGGGGTAAGAGGTTTTGGATGGACTTACCTGTTAATCAAAGGCATTTCTCAAACACAGAGGTATTGCTACACATTACAAAACTCAGACAGAACTGTAACAACTGTGGCAACAGAAGTCGACGCTTCATGCAGCATTTCAAATCCTCTATAGAATCTAGTCTGTGAAGAACTAATAGTAACTAGGGCCTGGATTTTCAGTATTTCATGCGATCTCCTCCTGTCAGTTATTACTCCAGGAAAAAATTTAGTCTCTTTCTGAGAGAATATATGGGGTACAAACCATATAGAACCAGTTCTGATGATTCTGGGATTGAACGAATACAGCTGAAGGCAGGCATCTGTTGCTTCTGATTGTATGTTAGGGGAATCACCTCATCTCTGTGCTTTGCTCCCACTGCCTCACTTTGGAGAAAATTAACCTTTGAAACTGGTAGGTTAAAAAAAAAAAAAAGAAGCTATGTATTATTTAGTAATCGCTGAGTATCTGGAAATATCCAAGTGATCTTCAGTCAGCAATCATATATCTTGGAAATACCAGTCTATAAATGACATCCTGCGTGAGCCAGAATTTAATCTGGCATTTTTTTCTTAACTGTTACTCTCCTCCCCTTGCCAAAAAAGAACATAAAAATATTCTAATTGTAAGCAAGCGCAGATCAATACTAAGAAGTTATTATATTATGCTTAAATTTTACAAATAGCTTCTAAAGCACTAGAATTATAAGAAGAAATCAAGGTTGTGACACTCACTCAATCCAGGGCACAAGAAAACTGAGCCTTTTTTCTTGGCCTTCATCCTTACATTTCACTGGTGCCTATTCTTACTAATGCTTTCTGGATAGCCCTCTTTATAAATCCATTATGCACTTGCAACTTAAATACCAAATGCACTTCTGGTTTCCGTACCTTATGGGGGACAGAGCAGAACTCAGAAAGGCCCTGAGAAGGGCAGTAAAGATGGGCCATGATATGAAAAGCTTCCACACAATGAACAATTGAATATAACAGAATTCATCAGCCTGGAAAAGAAATGACTGGATGGCATAGAAAAGGTTAATAGGGAAAGATTGTTCGTTATCTCTTCCAGTGCAGGAGGTCATCAACGAAAATTAACAGGAGGCACAATCAAAACAAATCAAAGGAGTCAGCTACAGGTCACACAATTAAGCAAAGTAGTAAGATGTGGAATTCCTTTCTGGTGATACTGTAAGTGTACACAGCCTTAAAAAGGTACTGGATAACAACATGAAAAAACCTCATCTTAAGTTACAGACACTGTCTCTGACATACAAGCTGCTGGAGGCTGGTAAATCATTCTGGAAAAAAAAATCGTGACGACTTGCTCCTGGGCTTTCCCTGGGCCTCTGCTATAGACCCCTGCTAGACAGACGATACTATCTGTATCAGGCAGGACCATTCATGGAAAGTAAGTCAACACTCCCTCTTTGTAACATGTGACGACAAGGAGAATCACTTGCTCTTCATGATAGTGCTTCAGTTTAATTTCAAGTATCTTATTTTTTTACCCTATCCTTCCTTTTTTCTACCAGTTCTTTTTCAGATACTGAAAATTCATTTTTGACAAATTAGAATTTTTGAATTTGAGTGGTATTCCCATTTTCCTTTAATACTGCTATGGTAACAGGATAGATGTTGGAGTCTGGCTATCTGAAAGATCTGTTCCCCTCTCACATTACACAGAATCTAACGCTTACTGAAAGAATGCTTACAGGTGAGGTTGTTGGTACAACTAATCCTTCTTCAAAATACCAAGGCAAAGAGTATAGAATTCTAAGAACCGGCAGTATGTAGATACTGTGGTGTATTTATAAATTCTTAATTATCTATCAGGTGTGCAAAAGCTCACCTTGCATAATAACATAATTTTGATGACCTATACTATTTTTTCCCCAAACTGTACATTTGCATGTATACTTTTTATAATTAAATACCCTATATATATTTATATCATAGAATCATAGAATGGTTAGAGTTGGAAGGGACCTTAAAGATCACCTAGTTCCAACCCCCCTGCCACGGGCAGGGACACCTCCCACTAGCCCACGTTGCTCAAAGCCCCATCCAGCCTGGCCTTGAACACTGCCAGGGATGGGGCATCCGCAACATTTTGCATGCAGAATGCACATAAGTTGAAATAATTTATAACAAATGCTTGTTTCCCTTGAATCTTCCCATGTAACACTGTCTAGAATGGAATTTGCATTAAGCCCAAGGCCTGGACTGAAGCATTTGCTGCTGATTCTCTTCTTCTCTTATCTGCTTCTAAGAAAAAAACATCTGCTTAGATTTTTTTTTCACTAAGCCTAAGAATGCTGTATCTAGATCAAATAAACTCTGACCCTTGAATGGTGGAGTTGCGGGACTCAGTTTGAAAGCAAAGTCAGCAGGACAAAGTTTAATCTACAATGCATTACCAAATACTACAATTCTGATGGAAGAATGTAGTGCTAATACAATATCCCAATTAAAATTACACGCTGAGACTAATCAAGTTTTTAACTGTTAGGATCTCATTGAGTACAGATACTTCTTTAAACTTCTTGAAAAAAAATAAGCATTAAGTCTAAAGATGAAATACAGCTACAATACACTCATTTTAAAGGTAACAGACAGCATGATGACTTGAGGCATGATGGATTGTTTTGCCTCTGTGTCTCATTGTTTTATGGGTGTTTCTGACTGTTAGATTTACTCAAAGATGTAACTGGATGCTCCTTATTTCTTGTATTTCTGTGTATTTGCCCTCTGGAAGTGAGATAGGAGATGTTCAAACCCAATTTGTACTAATACTATCACTACGATACTTTGTACTATACTACTACTACTGCTAATGTACCAGTACTGCTACTGCCTTGTATTTATTCCTACCCTTCAGTTTTACATAAAATTTTTTCATGGTAACACGTAGACCAGATAAAGGTCATCCATAACTGATTTACGTTGCAAAGGCAGATGCAATCCAGGATAATAAATGTTGTCTTAATAACTGCTAAGCGTAAAAATTACGCTTTTAGTCTGATATCTAGTAAGTTTTCAACAAAGAGGGGAAGCTTTAAAGGAACAGGGTTAATGGTACATTTCAGTGGTATTCATTCTGTCAGCATTAAGGTGGAGTAAAACAAAATCCTAGGTAAAACCAAAAGCTCTAATAAACTTGGGTTATTTCAGTGATCTGCACAGCAGACAAACAGTTCTTTATATAAGGGTGCAGGAAGGAAGCTACAACAAATGAGCAGGGAAACAAGTAAGAACAAGTACATTTGAAAAGGAATCTAACCAGATCAAGAAGTCTGAAATTCTATATTCACTTAATGAATCATCAGTGTCCAAGTCTGGGCCTTGCCCCGCCCCTTTTAAAAAAATAATTTACAAATTAAATAAATTAAGTCTTTTTTTTTAAAGCCACATTTCCTTCTAGCAATAGGCATTATTTACATAATTTACAGAAATGTTATTAACATTTTTTTTTGTAATTATTGTCTGAGTCAGTGCAGTTCTGTATTCTTTTGTAATATTACTAAACAAAAAGAATATAACTACAACTACTTTTAGTACTTAAATATGGTGTATTCTTTGACCTGAGTGCTCCAACATTAAGCAGATGTCTACTTGTACTGAAAAATGCCTCATCTTTTTTTAACATTCAAGTAAAACACTCTACTGATATAAGGATTAGCCAAATTAGAAAAATCCAACGGAGTTTTAATGAGCACTGATTTTTTTTTTTCTTAAACAGTCAGAAACTCCTCACAAATAACCTAAGACAGAGGTGACCCAACACAACAGTCACAGATTCCAACTTAATGGCACAGTGCCAGTCACGCTGCTGCATGATTGACGTGGGACTAAAGATCTGCCTACTGCAATCATTGTAAGTTCTCTGATGTTTTACAGCAGCTGACCATTTGTGCTTGATTACATTCGGGTAAGAGAAAGCGGCTGACGTCCAGCAACTGGTCAACATTACTGTGATACGAAGACCTCTGCCATAGGAAGAAATAGTCACTACAGATCAACTGCTGCACAGCGCGTGACTGCAAGAAGGCCAGGGGAAAAGTTAGACTTCATGTCCTAACTTTTATTTTCCACGTCCTCCATGACAGTATACTTACCCAACTCTTTTGCCCAGTCTTATCTGGCCTTATATCTCTTTGCACACGCTGGTTAGGAAAGGAGGCCAGGAAGAACAGTTGTGAGCTATTTCTGCCTCTCAGTTGCACTTAGCATGTGATGGGATCAGCCAAGTTTCAGTGCTGAGTATCTGACAGGCAGCAGAGACATGGCTGCGACTCTAGGCCTCTGCATGCAGAAGCGGTTCAGTTGTACGAGTCTGATTTGCAGTTAGGTAGTGGCCAAGAAATGCCAGTTGTCGTGGGACAGGATTTCTTAAATGACAGATCATTTACAAAATAGGGTCTATCCATCTTCAGAGACCTACTGTGCAAACCGATACAATATTCACACTAGTGCCACCTGCTGCTCTACACTGTCTGTTGCAGCTCAACTAGGTAAAATTTAAATCTTGAAAATTAATTACCATCTGACAAATGCACCATATTATAGCAATAAAATCTAACACTCTGTTTCTCTTCCAATACTTTTGCTGAAAATCTCTCCAAGACTTATTCTTCATCATAAGTAAACAGTATGCTGTAGTATACTTGCACAAAATATGCTTGTGTACGCACACATGGAGGGAAGAAAGAAGGCTGATGGCTTCAAGCATTGCATTACACAATTCATTCAAGTGAAAATAAACTGTAAGAGGCAGCTATTCTGTTTTTTTTTTTTTTAAGGAAAGAACTTCCAAAGTTCAGGTATTTTTAAAAAGCTTCTAGATTACTGAAATTGTGACATTGTAACATTTACAGGTTCATTTAAAATTGCCATTGAATTTACAGATAGTATTCTCTCCTGTCTATAAATGCATGAATCCATACCCTGGGTCTCTTCAATGCCTATATTAATCAATTAAGATATTTTTTATAAAAGTTGATAGTTCTTGTTAGCTCAAGACTGACTGTTGAAATGCTAGGGAACTTTAATTCATAATATGAACAAATTTGCGATGATATGTGTATTCAGACAATTAAAAAACCTTCTTACTACTTATATTGTTTGACAGTTAAAGGTAACATGTTTAATACTTGCAGTATTTGCTATTGGTCTTAATCTGTAAAAAGAGTTTAACAGAACAGCTGCCATTATAGCTCAACCAATAATCAAGAGTTATCGCAAAGAGGAGAAGAATCACTTGAAAGTATGACTGAACACATACCAAGCATTTATTTAAAGGTAAATATATTCCAGAGCAGAATGATTCATTGAAAGATTGCTTTTCTGTCTTAGAGAAAGACTTTATACAAAAGATAAAAGAAAGCAGAAAAGAAGCTCTTCTGAGCCTATACGTACAATATATATTGTGTCCTGATATTTACATGTATTTACTACTTGGAGCACAATTTTCAGATGTAGTCCATTGTCATGTTTTTGATAACTGTTATAACTAGGATAAATGAGTTTTAAAGAAACTAATGCAGAATTAAAGACTTAATTGATCTTCCCATACCCATTCTTTTTAAGAATATATGTTTCAATACCTACTGAATTAAAATAAAAAAGGCAGCAGTAATTTCAGGAAATTAAAACCTACTTCTGAAACAGACAGTTACATTTAGGATTGGCTTATCATACTAAATGAAGTAAAATATTAGCATGAACATAATCTGTAGAGTAGACTACTTTTTGATGCTTAACAGTGTTAGAAGAAAACACTGAAATTGCATCAATTTTTTTTCTCCTAGGAGCCGAATTTTTAGAATTTCCAAATGAATTATTTTACAGTGAGAATAAATACCTATTACTAGTATCAAATTTGTATCGACGTGAACTATGCTTAAGTGTTTTTCCTGGCCGGTGTAAACTTGCTTCACAAGCCACATTCTAGGTTATTATATATTATGATTATCTGTGCAAAAAGCCTGTAGGCAACACAACCTTCTTGTAGTAATGCTGGTGTTTATCACTTTGTCAGTGTGATTTTTCTATTGAGGAATACCATCTAAACAAAACCCAAGTTTTACAGAAATAGTTAGATGACAACTCCAAATGTCAACTCATATCAAGTTTAACTTGGTTTTAAAATTTTAACAATATTCTAAAAATTATTCTAATACTCTAGTCACTAGTAATGTAAGGGCTCTCAGTCCACGTCAATAGGTAGGGGCAGTATTAGGTCTCAGGAGTTCTTTTGCTTTTCACTACCTAGGTTTGTATCACAGCACTGTTCTTTTGGAATAATAATATTGCCACATGGATCACATCACTGAATAGCTCTCAAGGTCATGACATTTTAAATATTATCACTGCAACACCCAGAAAGTGACAATGTCCTGCAGTGGTATCATTAGAGAGAGTCCATGTTCCTTCCATTCTCCTTTTATTCATTTCAGTTTGCTCAGGCCCAAACTCTTATTCATCTTTATAAAGGAAAAATTATGTATGAAGGAGTTTGACATACTAGCCATTTAAGATTCTTGAATATGTATGCTACATATTACATACTCCTTTACTTTATTCTCCACTTGGAGATCATCAGTGCCTCATGCCAGAGTAACGTCACAGTTACTATAACAACTAGTTACTAGCACCAAGACAAGAATAAAGTGGAGTGGTACATGATTGCTGCCAGTTGTAGAGCTCTGTATCCTTCATTTGTGGCACAAATGCTCTGATGCCCTATGAAACGAAGCCAGAGACTGGCAAGTAAAAGAAAATAATGATGATAAAAAAAAATATCTCCCCACACAAACCCTATGACATTCACACTCACAGAATATATTCCTTTGTTTCTTAGGGAAGCAGACAAATAGCAGTTACCTCACTTATTCATTTGCTTATTCCTCTCCAGGTAAATTCTAATACTGAAAAAATCCATGCATTTCTTTTCCTCCCCAACATATTAAAAAGGAAACTGGCCAGAGACACTTAACAATGGCTGGTTGAAAAGTCTCCTGTAAAATGAGAAACTGCTTTTTTTAAATTGCTTTTTAATTTGCTGCTCTTGGAATTTGATACAAAATCTGTTTTTCAGGTAATTAGATCCTCTCACTCCAGGAACAGAATGGAGAAATAGACAAATGAAACTCAGCATTTGCCCAGTTTTCTGGAAAACAAACCTGAGAGAATAAGTCTCAGTTTAAGGTATTCTGCTATTCTGTTTTCAAACAGCTCTATTATGTTTCTCATCCTTATAAATTAAATACAATAAAAAGCTCCAAAAATCACGTGAGAAACAAGCTGCTGAAAAAATCCAAGGTGCTAACAAACAACAAAAAATACTGTTATTCCATTAAGCAGTTTTTCTTACATTAATCCCAAATTTTAGTTAGCATGGGCTATTCCTTATAGATGAGTATTTTTGAAAGACTTAGGCAACATTTTTCACTTTAGTTTGTGAACATCTGTTTTCTGCTGAGTTTCTAAAAGGCTTCGCAAAGAGTAAGGAAGAAACAGAAGTCTATTGTCAGTAGAATTCATTCACTATCTAAGGATCCACAACTTCATTGCAAACTTGTCTGGGGCCTGAAAAATCCAAAAGATTGAGTGTTACTGTAAGTGTTACTGATATCAAACATTATCTAGTAAGTTATTTTAAGAATCTAATTATTAACCTCTTTAATTAAAGTTAGCAACCTTGCAGCTAACTTTTACCTTCACCTGACTGCAGGAATACTTTTACAGTGTCACAGAAATGGCAATTTGGCTGTGCAAAGTAATACAGAAGGCTTTGGGAGATAGTTATTTCTTAACACACAGTGTAAAACTTCACGTGACTGGCTATATATTTACTATTAAAGCCTCTGTTACTTCAGAAGTGGAGCTGAAGTAAATCCGTCTACATTTATCAGTGCCTAAGGGATGCTCCCTATTTGCAAACTTCAGACGGTCAATAAGGACACAATACTAATACTTTAATTCCAAACTTAAACCTTTGCTTCCAAATAAGATGCAGTAGTTTTATGCTGTCTTTATTAAGCTTAAATTTCTGTACCAGGCTAATTACTTTGCTAAAGAATTCATCTACTCAAATGTGAGATAGATGGTTTAAAATTTCTTGATTTTTATTATTCAACAAGGAAACATGGTTACCCTTATATTTTCTACAATGCTTGAGAATCCCTTCCACTTTTCTTCACATTAAACATCCTTGGTTCCATAATCCCTGACATTAACTTGTCTTAGAGATATTCTATTTGATTTATAAAGGTCACTGTCTTTTTAGCATTAAACACTGCTATAAGTCAGTTTTTTACTTACATTTGGGTCTTACATTTATCTGATTTTATTTTAACAAGAAAAAGTAAAAAAAAAAATTGCTGTATTTAATTATAAAGAAAGAATATTTTATTGGTGAGAATTAAGTCACATAACTAAGGTGTAAATAGGCCTGCTCTGTACTGATTCTGATAAAAGTTATAAATCAAGGTAATTATGAGTCTGATGGGGGTATAAAACCGAAGTGTAATGTTCCCCAAAGAAAACTTGAACCAAAAAAATCTGCAGAAAATACAAAACCAATCCGGTAATTTTAATCTAACACAGAAGACCAGCCTGGTATAGTAACTTGTGTACTAGAAAAAACACATTTCAATAAAGCAGTATTGTTCCCCATCACCACCCTAACTAACACTAAATTACAGACTGGAAACAGCACCTTCTCCCCAACGCTCAAAGGAAAGTCTCTCTCATGATAA
Organism: Chroicocephalus ridibundus; assembly: GCF_963924245.1. Taxonomy (NCBI): domain Eukaryota; kingdom Metazoa; phylum Chordata; class Aves; order Charadriiformes; family Laridae; genus Chroicocephalus; species Chroicocephalus ridibundus. The sequence goes on along the minus strand of NC_086285.1, from coordinate 54,205,769 downwards.
ACTAGAACAGATACAGTGTTTTGTAAATTACAAACACTGAATCAAATCTACATTGGTGGATAAAACTGTTTCAGGAAGTTCTCCAGAATGCAGCATATTCAAGTAAAACAAACACTGAAATGCATTTTTGCCCTTATTTGACAAACTAAACTCCTCGGTATGAAGTTTACATAGCTATTTCACTTATTTCAAAGAAATTTCACAGTCTGATTACATGTCCACTGAAAATACTCCTTGAGGAAGAAAGAAGACTTGCAGCTGGTGAACTAAAGATGTTTGTTTGCTGAGGAAGCTGCCAACTTGAATATCGGTTGAAATGCTAGCTCTCTAAGTGAGCAGGCAGTATTAATGTGTTGTATCCAATTGGTAAAATGTTTCAGTATGAGAAGGCGGGCACGCTTTGGATAAGCTTTAGTTTTCCCTTGCAATTTAAAGTTGAGAAAAGCTCTAATCACAAAAGCAGAATTTTTGGAAGTATCTGTTTAGGATCACAGATCTGTGTCCAAGAACATAGCTCAGAAAACGTTATCTGAAGTACATACTTCAGAAATTCACTTATCAGAAATCAATTTAACATTGGTGTAGCGATTTTTTTTCCCTACCAAAGGCAAAATCTTTGCAACAAAGATAAAAGTTAAAGTCTTCTCAGCCAAAATACCATTTAAACACTGTACAGAATGCTAGTACAAATACATCTTTACCACTTATTAGGCACTTTCTGAATTACAGCTCAAATGGAATATTGTCAATAGGAGTTGGTGGAACTATTGGATCTGCCTTTTGAGTGTTTGATGATCAGGCTTTTACATGTTATTTAATTGTACACATAACTCTAAAGTAATTTCTAGTATTACTGTAAGTTTTCAAATGAGTTTTGTAAAATCCTACTACAGAGTCCAGAGCCCTTTTTTAGAGCTAGATCTAAAACCTCTTTAAAGTGGCAATCCAAACTTTCCATTTTCCCAAAAGCTGTTGTTCTAAGTGGGCCCACAGAAACCAGAGGGCAAGACAACCCCCTCCAAATTGTTGAATGACAGGACTAATGACTAGAAACAGCATTCAAATATTTTTTCAACAGTAAGTATGATGACTTTATGATTAGTAAAAAACACGCAGCGGAATTCTTCTCTGGACACACATTATTGCAAATTGCATTGTATGACTTCCACTGGCAAGTGTTGCATCACATGGCCAAGTGAGGAGTTAGATAGCTCACAATTTACATACAGGATCCCAGTTCTCAGCAAAATCTGTTTCCACGTATAATTAAAAAAAATAAATATGAGCTTTTAGTAACGTTTTGCAGGGGAGATCACAAAATAGCCACTGGCTAACACAGGTGACTTGATGATTTCAGTTCAGTTCTTCAGTACAGCAGCGTCCAAATCATAAACTCAAATTCTGTGGGATTTCAATGTAACCAGCATATTGTCTAAACTAAGACCTTTTACCACCCAGTTACTGATAAGCAGATATTTAAATAATACCCTAAATAACAAGTTTAACGAGCGCAGTAGAGAGAGAGCTCCAGCTTCCTTTTATAGTAACTGTGAACAGACATTGCTTCCCAGTTTCAACAGAGGGCTGAACACGCTCCCCTCCCCCTTTTCTTTTCAAGAAGTTACAAGCAGGCTTTTAAATTACCACCAAGACCTACACCTTTACACATAGGTACATATGGCCCAGACAGGACACGACGGAGCAGATGCTTTTAGTGCTAGTGGACTGTGTTGAGGTGGAATAGCTGCTCCTGCCTCTGGCGTCTGTCCTTATCACCAGAACCCGGGCTCGACACCCCTCCTCTGCCCCATCACCTCAAGGGGTGGACACAAGACACAGACAGTCTCCAACGTCTGGAAAGGGAGACCCGTCTTAACTTTTGCCATCAGCCAGCAGACGAACTGCCAACAGCAGGAGCTGTAGGGCCCCGCAGGTGACAGAGAAGGGACTCGCTTTGGGCAAGGGTCTGGTATTTGAGGGTGGCCTGTGTGGGGCCTGCGTCCACTGGGGCGGCACTGGGGGAACGGGCCCACCAGGGAGGTGCCGGCCTGAGGAGAAGGAGAAGGGCGAAGGGGCGCCGGCCTCCACAGCGTCGTTTCCCCGCGCTCTCCGCCTCTCACCACGTACCATCTCGATGATCTTGGTCTTCCTGCCCGTCTTCTTCTTCATGGTGAAGATGTACTGGGCCAGCACCACCCCGCCCACCAGGGCGCACACGCTGGCGCTGGCCACCGCTCCCATCTTCGCCACGGCGGTCCTGTCCATGGTAGCTCCCGAGGGGTCACGGCCCGCCGCCGAGAGCCGCTGCGGGGAAGCCGGGCGGCCCCTTCGTCGCTGAAGGCGGAGGAGGTCGAGGGGGAAGGGGGAAGGTGCCCCTCGGCGCCGGCCGCCAGCGGGTCCCCGCCGACCGCCAGACCCGGCAATGACGGCGCCGCGCGCCCCGCCGGCCTCGGCTCCCGCGCGCGCTGCCCGCGAGACGTCGCCTGCGCGTGGCCTGCGCGGCGCTACCACGGCAAGAGGGAAAAACAGGGGGGGAAGAGGAAGAAGTTGGAAGGGCTGGTGGCGGAGCGGGGCGCCGCAGGGGACTGGCCCAAGGGGCGGGAGGGCTTGGAAAAGGAAAAGCAGCAGCTGGGAGGTAAGTTTTGTGTTTTTGTATTTTTTCATTTTCCTCGGGAAATATGAAGGAGTGCCTCTCTTCCCCCCCACTCCCCCCCCCCCAGGAAGGAATGAGAGGGCCCAAAGGCTTCCCAAACTACCCTTCCCAGTGTCGGCGCGAAGGGCGGCACCTCCCCTCTGGGCCGGGCCGGGCCGGGCCGGGCGGGGCGGGGCGGGGCGGGGCGGGGCGCGGCGCGGATGGTATTTATGGCGCTGTGAGGCGGTCGCTCGTGATGGCGGCGGCGGGTAAGGGCTTGTAACGCTGGCGGTTTGCGCATCACCTTTCGCTTGGCCTCAGACCGCGCCTGAGCCGGGAGCTCCCGCGGGTAAAGGGGGGGCTGCCGCCCCGGAGCAGCTCGGACCGGGGAGTGCCGTCGTCTCCCACACAGGTGAGCCCCCGCCGGTCTCTGTCTCTCTTCTCCCGCTCCGGGGGGTATGTGTCCGGGCGAAGCTCCTGAGGCGCGGGGTGCGTGCCCCACTGGGGCTCTGCGGGGGAGAGGGCGTGTGGGGAGAGCTGTGCTGCCGCCAGCCTGCCCTCGGCTGCCGCGGGTTGCCTAGCGAGCATAACGACGGTAACCGCCTGAGGTGAAAAAATAATTTTATTTTTTTTTCTAATTTACCTCAGAGAGGAAAGGCGCGAGCTTCCAGGCTGCCTTTGCCCCGAAGGAAAACAAGGGGCGAGCCCATCATTTTTCCTTCTGCCCCTCACCTCCTCCGCGGGCTGTGGGGTCTTGTGTATTCGGGTTTGTCCCCGCTCGTGGCAGAGCAGAGCACGGGCGTGGGGCAGTGAGTTTTGAACTAGGGTAACGTTATTGTCAATCCGCCTACGAAAGGATTAGTCTCCCCCTCCTCCTCCCCCCTCTTCTTAAAATAACAGCAGGTAGGGAGCAGAAAAGCTGATTTGTGCCCTGTCTGACCAAGTTCTTTAGTCATGTCACTAGGGCATCTTCAAGGCGATTGCTTGGTGGAGGTTTTGATGTTGTCTGTCTGTGGCTTCATTCACTCTTCTACAAATAAGTTCTCTTGCAGATGACTTGCATCAGAATATTTTTTTTTTGGTGATACTTCTTGGTAAGAGAGAAAACCCCAGTTCTGTGACTTTGAAAACTTATATTACTTTCTTAATGCTTGTTACAGATGACTTCTAATGGTTAAAAAAAGCTGTTATTTTTTTGCTTTTTCTTCATATAAGCAGCAGTGTCTATGACACTAAACTAAAGACAAGAGGTCTCTTAAGGTTGTCTTCTGAACTACATACCCAGAAACCCAAGGCACTTGAAATTAACATTTCTTCATCTCACACTAGAGTAATGTAAAGCTAAGAGATGGAATATACTCATAAAAGTTGTTGTTAACAAAGTTGTTTGTATAAACAGTTGTATATGTATTAGTAAATACTTTACCAATGGTTTGTTTCCTTTTCAGTAAAGAAGAATGTCATTGTTTAAAGCTAGAGACTGGTGGTCCACTGTACTTGGAGAAAAAGAAGAATTTGACCAAGGCTGTCTCTGTGTTGCTGATGTTGATAATAGTGGCAGTGGACAAGGTAAATTCAGAATTGTGTGGTTGCTGACTTTTAAGCTACACAGCTGCAGGTTTGCTGTGACAGTGCATACTGGAAGTTTGTTAGCCAGGCTAGTTAGTTTAAAGTCTGTGTTCTGGTTTGAGGTCTGCTTTCTTTAATATGTCCTTGTAGCCTTAAGAAGACAGATTCAATGCCATTTGTCTTTGTATATTTGTAGGTTTCTAAACATTTTAATTCTTGCTTGCGTTCAGTAGTAATTTCTATCATGTCTTATTCTCTCAATTGTAGATATTTTTAAAATAGAAAATTTTGTTAGTCATGGGAGCAAACACACATTGTAAGTTGTTGAAATAACTTAAGGAAAAAAGGAAGGTGATAACTAATAAGCTAAGAACTTAGAAAAACAAACAACCTTTTTTGCCTGGAAAACAAGGGGCCACTGAAATAAGTGACTCTGAGTAGGTCCTGCTTTTCTATGTAGTCAATAATGTGGAAATAAAGTGTGGAACTGAAGTGATGTGTCTGAGGATGTATGTACAGCAGTACATGATCTTTGCTGTTAGGGAGAGTTCTTGTGTGTGTATGTTTTTGAAATTAGTAAATATTTGGGGTTTTTATTATACACTCATGCTCATCTTGGAGCTCTGTTTTGCTTAGTAGAGGTACTTGATTTCACCATTGCCTTAATCTTTAAAAAATATTTTTATTTTAGATTGTCCGTTTTCAGGAGGATTTGAACAAAGTTGAGCTGTTACTGGTTTGGTGTACAGCCTTTTTCAGTAGAAATTCAGAGAATCATTTAGGTTGCAAAAGACCTTTAAGATTGAGTCCAGCTGTTAACCTAACACTGCTAAACCATGACCCTGAGTGTCTGGTCTACATGTCTTTTTAATACCTCCAGGGATGGTGACTCAACCGCTTCCCTGGGCAGCCTGGTCCAGTGCTTGACAACCCTTTCAGCACAGAAATTTTTCCTAATATCCAACCTAAACCTCCCATGGTGCAACTTAAGGCCATTTCCTCTTGTCCTATTGCTTCTTACCTGGGAGAGGAGACTGACATCCACCTTGCTACAGCCTCCTTTCAGGTAGTTGTAGAGAATGATAATGTCTCCCCTGAGCCTCCTTTTCTCCAGGCTAAACAACCCCATTTGCCTCAGCTGTTCCTCACAAGACTTGTTCTCTAGACCCTTCACCAGCTTCGGTGCTGCTCTTTGGACATGCTCCAGCACCTCAGTGTCTTTGTTTTAGTGACAGGCCCAAACTAAACCTGGTATTTGAGGTGCGGCCTCACCAGTGCCAAGTACAGAGGGATGATTACTCCCCTAGTTCTGCTGGCCACACTGTTTGTGATACAAGCCAGGATGCTGTTGGCCTCCTTGGTCATGTGGACGCACTGCTGGCTCATATTCAGTCATCTGTCAGCCAACACCCTCAGGAACTTTTCTGCCAGGCAGCTCTCCAGCCACTCTTCCCCAAGCCTGTAGTGCTGCATGGGGTTGTTGTGACCCAAGTGCAGGACCTGGCACTTGGCCTTTTTGACACCTCGTACAGTTGGCCTCGGCCTGTTGATCCGGCCTGTTGATCCAGCCTGTCCAGATCCCCCTGTCCAGCCTTCCTACCCTCAAGCAGATTGATACTCCCACCCAACTTGGTGTTGTCTGCAAACTTACTGAGGGTGCACTTGATCCCCTTGTCCAGATCACTGATAAAGATATTAAACAGATCTTGCCCCAGTACTGAGCCCTGGGGAACACAACTTGTGACTGGCCACCAACTGGATTTAACTCCAGTCACCACAACTCTTTGGGCCCAGCCATCCAGCCAGTTTTTAACCCAGCAAAGTACATGCCTGTTCAAGCCATGAGCATCAGCTTGTCCATGAAAATGCTGTGGGAAATGGTGTCAAAGCTTTTACTAAAGTCTAGGTAGACAACATCCACAGCCTTTCCCTCTTCCACTAAGTGGGTCACCTTGTCATAGAAGGAGATCAGGTAGTCAAGCAGGACCTGGCTTTCATAAATTCATGCTGACTGGCCCTCATCACCTGGTTGTCCTGTATGTGCTGCATGATGGCACTCAAGATGATCTGCTCCAGCATTGAGGTCAGACTGACAGGCCTGTAGTTCCCTGGATCCTCTTTCTGGCCATCCTTGTGGATGGCTGTCACATTTGCTAACCTCCAGTCAACAGGGACCTCCTTGGTTAGCCAGGACTGCTGAAAAATGATTGAAAGTGGCTCAGTGAGCACCTCTGCCAGCTGCCTTGCACCTTGTGTGGATCCCATCCAGCCTCATAAACTCTAAGTGGTGTAGGTGTAGCAGTTTGCTAACCATTTCCCCTTAGGTTATGGGGGCTTCATTCTGCTTCTTGTCCTTGTCTTTAGCTCAGGGGGCTGGCTACCCTGAGAACAATGGTGTTACTATTAAAGACTGAGGCAAAGAAGGCATTAAGCACCTCAGCCTTTTCCTCAGCCTTTGTCACTATGTTTCCCTCCACATCCAGTAACGGATGGAGATTCTCCTTAGCCCTCCTTTTGTTGTTAATGTATTTATAGAAACTTTTTTTATTATCTTTTACAGCAGTAGCCATGTTAATTTCAAGCTGGGCTTTGGCCCTTCTAATTTTTCCCCTGCATAACCTCACAACATTGTTGTAGTCCTCCTGGGTTGCCTGCCCCTTCTTCCAAAGGTCATAAACTCTCTTCCCACTGCCCCCCCCCCCCCCCCCCCCCCCCCCCCCCGCCAAGTTCTAGTCAAAGCTTCCTGTTCAGCAAGGCTGGTCTTCCTTGCTGGCTTGTCTTTTGGCACAAGGGGATTGCCTGCTCCTGTGCCTTAAAGATTTCCTTCTTGGGGAATGTCCAGTCTTCCTGGACTCCTTTGCCCTTCAGGAGTGCCTCCAAAGGGACTTTATCAAACAAGCCCCTAAACAGGCCAAAGTCTACCCTCTGGAAGTCCAAGGTAGCAGTTCTGCTAACCCCACACCTTATTTCTCCAAAAATCAGAACCACTATCATTTCATGATCGCTTTGCCCAAGACAGCCTCCAGCCATCACATCACCCACAAGTCCTTCTTGGTTCACAAACAACAGGTCCAGCAGGGTGCCTTCCCTAGTTGTCTTACCAACTGGTCGGGAAGTTATCTTTCACATGCACCAGGAACCTTCTAGACTGTTTCTGCTGTATTGTATTTCCATCAGCTTATCTGGCAAATTAAGTCCCCTATGAGAACATGGGCTACTGATTGTGAGACTCTTCCCAGCTGCTTACAGAATTTTTCATCTGTCTCTTCATCTCGGTTAGGTGGTCTATAACAGATTCCCATCATGATATCTACCTTGTTGGCCTTTCTCCTGATTCTTACCCGTAATTCTGACCCATGATCAAAAAACCCCAAATTCTACTGGGGTTCTAAATAATCTTTTCCTTATGGAAAAAAATGTAATTGATATAAAAGCAGGACTTAGAGTGCTGTGGGAGTAGTAGTCTGCTGTTTTATTTACTTTGCCAACATTATATTTTCTCTTTGTTTTTAGACTAGGCTCTTTTTCTTCCAGAGTTTAGGACCAAAAGCTGGTGTTCTTGAGCCTGGAGAAGAGAGGGCTCTGGGGAGACCTTATAGTGGCCTTCCAGTACTTAAAGGGGACCTACAGGAAAGATGGGAGGGACTCTTCATCAGGGAGTGTAGTGATACGATGAGGGGTAAGGGTAACAGCTTTAAACTGAAAGAGGGTGGATTTAGATTAGGTATTAGGAAGAAATTCTTTACTGGGGTGAGGGTGGTGAGACACTAAAACAGGTTGTCTAGAGAAGTTGTGGATGCCCTATCCCTGGAAGTGTTCAAGGCCAGGCTCGATGGGGCTTTGAGCAGTCTGGTTTAGTAGAAGGTGTCCCTGCCTATGGCAGGGGGGCTGGAACTAGATGATCTTTAAGGTCCCTTCCAACTCTAACCATTCTGTGTTTCTCCTGCAGTGGGCTGGTTGCCATCGCCTAGCGACAAGTCAAAATGTCCTCACTTTAACACAAGTATTTTTAAGGAGTTAATAACTAAAATGGATTTAATTTACTGCTGAAGGAATACTTGTTACTGACTGAGGAAAAGATGAGTGGGGGAAGGCAGTCAGTATTCTCTGAATGAGGCGCTTGTGGGTGAAAGTTTTTTTTGTGACTGAAAAAGAGATGAAGCAAGCAGCTGTTCTGAGCTTTTACATGGGGTCCTATGGAACTATGCTAAACCTTTAGAACCTTGTGAACTGTGTTCAGGAGTTACTTGTATGTTCTCCTGGCTTGTAGACCAATTCTGTTATTTTTGCCATGATGCCCTCTATCTAGAGGAAATAAGTACTAGCAACCAACTTGTTAATATGGGAGGCACCTCTTTGTGGTTTTTTCATTAATAACTTTTTGTTATTCACAACCAACTAAATGACTACTTGCTTAAAATACTGATTCCAAAGTAACTCCAATGTAACTATTGCGTTCTCCTTTGAGAGAATGGATCTGTCTCAAGAGCAGGTGATCTCAAAGCCTGGCTTTGTTGACATGAGACATGACAATCTGGCTTTAGTTTGCATTTGGATAAATGTAATTGGTCCCAATTTTAAAGTTTCATACTTCTGCTGGTGTGATATGTGTACGCACAAATCCAAGATGTAGAAGCTGAAAGTTCGAAGTACTCTTCAAAACCAGAACACTACTTTTCGGGAAGTGTGAACAACAATCTAAAATGATGGAATAGTAACAATGATCAGTGCCATCACCATGATAATTGCCATATTAAACCCTTTGCTGACAGGTTTTCATGGATATGCAAAAAAGCTAATTGCTAATCTTAACCTAGAAGATGGAGCATAATCAACATTAATTGAATCATGTAAATATTCTATCTTTTCAGGGTATTCCTCGAAGCACTTCTGCAGCAAATTGAATTCCATATGTGCTATTGTATTCTGTAGTCTCCTTTGGTTATTTTTTTTTTAGATAAAATTATTGTGGGCAGTTATATGGGGTATCTTCGAATCTTTAATCCACGTCCTGTGAAACCTGGAGATGGAATACAACCCGAAGACTTGCTCTTGGAAGTGCAGTTACGAGAACCAATATTGCAGGTGGAAGTGGGAAAATTTGTTTCGTAAGTCAACGAAAGGCTATGTTGCTGTTTATTTACAGCTTAAATGTGATTTTTTTCTTTGTTTTGGGGGGTAAGTTTTCAATTTCCAGATGGACAACTATTAAGCACATTTATGAATACTGCGGTATGCGTTTGATCTGCTTTTTGAATCATCTTGATATGAGAGAATTTTTACTTAATGTATATGTGAAGGGTAATCTTCCAGATACTTCTACAATTTCTTGTTGTAGAACAGGAAAAAACGCTATATTGAAAGTTTTATTTTTTTTAGATGTTAAGAAAACTTGACTAACTTGTTATGATCTAAGATGTAATATTGGCCAGTTGTTTGTGTTTAACAGAGGATTGAAGATCTTTAATTCCAATGAATTTAGTGTAAGTGGCCAGGTAGAGCAGATAACTGTGCCTCTAAGGAAAAGGCCTTATATTTAATTGTCTCTAAGAATCTACTTAGGAGAACTTTTTTTTTAAAAATGAGAGGAAAAACAAATGGGTATAAACATTGTCACTCCAAACAAGTATTACACCACAATCACACACATTACTTTTTTTTTAAAATTCACTTTTGTACCAGCTGCATGGAACTTAAATTAATTTAACTATAAGGCAGAAGTAATAAACTCAGAATCCTATGTTCACATTCTTCTTCCCCCAAAGCTAAGTAGTATTTTCTGGAAAGAAAGTTCTTGTGCTGTAACTGTAGAAAATGTTTTAGATCATTTCACGGGGTAAGGCATTAGAATTCCTGCATGGGGTCATTCCATGAGTACTTGAATAAAAGAACAGTTTCCAACTGATGTAGGGTTTTCAGCTC